>NC_056737.1:275200273-275537773 GCF_019279795.1 Protopterus annectens
TTTAATTAACTTTTTATCTGCATATGATACTTTGGACATTAGCTAGTCACTCTGAGCTATCAGAATACAGATTGGAAAATTCTGTAATTATTTTAAAGGGTTAAATACCTTGCTTTTTTTCAAAAGTGACAGGGGTGATTTGCAAGCAGACATCTGCTCAACAAGCAAACTTTCTCAACATTTACCGTAAATGAAAAGTATGTGCTCAGTTTCAAATACTGGTGGTTCAAGCAGCAGGAAACCCATCTTAGAACAAAAGTAGCTTTCTTCATTGTTCACTCATGGTATTAAAAAAATCTTGAATAAATGAAAGGACTTGTTCATAAAGCCCCAAAGCAATCCAAACCCATATCTGGTTCTGATGTTTTGGAAAGCTTAAGTCGATAAGCCCAGAAGGATGGATGACTTACCTTGCTACCTGCAGGGGATAAATTCAACAAGAAAGTGCTGTTCCCTACATAATGGTAATATCAAGCACTGTGTTTGCTGTACAAAATCCAGCAATTGTTCCTTTGTTACTTAAGGCTGGCCAGTTTAACTGCAGTGGAAATCTGATCTGCCCAGCAAAAATGGCATTCTTCCATGTCTGTCTACCTTTTTTGTACTTATGTGCTGTATTATTTTTAACAAATTAGGAATAGGGTGGGAGGATAACCCTCCATAATGAATCCCTGTATGTGACAAGGACAGCGACACTTCCTCTAAAAGACATATTCATTTAAAACCTATGACCTTGACTTGGCCTGTCACATAAAGGTCTAAATTTGTTTAAAGAGTTTCTTGTCATCATGACTTCTGATAAACGTGCACACGTCTCTGGCAAGTTAATGAAATGATAAGGACGAGGATGCTTAAAACTCAAAGTGTGTGTGAATTAGGAATGGGAAAACTACACCAGATCAGTGGTTCTGTGCATACTGCTAGTGCAGAACATACCAAAGTTACAGTTATCTGATCCAAATTTAAACTATCTGGACTTTTTGCCTTTAACAGTGAATAATACATATTGTCTGTCATTCAGCTACTGTTAGAAAGGACAAAATATGATATAAACTAAAGCAGAAAATATATTTATCTCAAACCTTTTCTTTTAACATCACTGATATTCACTCCAAAAAAGAGCCCTGTTGTGGTTTACAAACAAGCACCATCAAGTCTGGCTTCACCCTTACAACCAGGATCATCCAGTACCATAGAAAAGTTAAGGCCAGACCCTTATGGTTCCCTGGACAAAAACAAAAATACCCAATGGCCATGCACATTGAAGCAACTGATATTTATTGTTAATTAGCTGCAAAACCCCTCAAGGATATTGCTAGCATGCCATCAATGTAGGCATGCAGAATCAGCCATGTAATGTATGCAAGCTACTACAAATGTACCAGCCTTTGATAAAGTACACTACTCAGTCTGTACTAAGTATATCCCATGACCGTTCAAGTTGCTGCAGTCAGCCCTGGCCTCTGTTAGGGGGTTCCTGTAGCTGCAGACTCCCATTAGGGGCAAACTGCAGTATCATTTGTTCCTACCTCCCCTCATCAGGTCCTCCAGCATCAGAGATGCAATTCAAACTTGGGATGCCTGTTCAGCCTGCTAGTGAATCGTTAGTTATTTGTTATCTGCTTCATATGATACAATGGAACTTTACCAGAGTGACCTAATTATCCAAAAAATGTTCTTGGTTGAAATTATGAAAAGCAGCAATAAGAAAAGTACTTAAACATGGGGCATGTATGCCAGCCACACACTATTGAGAGAGCAAGATGTTTGTCATTTGTTAAACCTTGCTATTTAGTTAGTTATAACTAGATGAAGTGGCCCACAAGGGCGCATGTTTAGCCACAACTTTGTTACAAATGAAGAAACAAGTTCTAGGATTTTAACAACTGTACAGGTAACCTGTTCAGATCTTCACTGTGGGAAAGGAACAAATGGGATATGAAGATTAAATTCTGTGAGTTTATTTAGAAGGTTACTTGGTTCATAGGTTCATAGGTGTGTACTAGGCTAATGGCCCTAGACACGTTACAAACCTAGCCCAAAGCATTCCCTGGCATTGTGCCATCCGAAGTTAGTTCCCCCTAGTTAAAGCTCCTATCAAACAGGGCTACTGGAGTGATCCTTGGGGTGAATCTTCTATTTCCCATCCACTCGTCAAGATTTCTTTTGAAGAGGGCTAGTGAGGTGCTCTGCTTGACATGTATGGGAAGTCTGTTCCAGAGCAAGAGCAGTCTCTGGGTTACAAACCTGTCCATCCAGCATGTTCTTTTGATTGAGGTAATGAGGCTGAGATCTCTGGAGCATGTTGTATGGAGGGATTGGGATTTCTTTAGATGTAGCTTATCTAAAAGTGCTGGGTCAGACATGGCTTCATAGGTTAAGCAGAGATTGCCTCTAAGTAGGTGATATGAGACACAGTATAGCTTGAGTTTTTTTAGCCTGTCCATACAGGGCATGTGTTTAAGTCTTAAGATCCTCTTAATGAGGTATTTTTGTGGCCTTTCCAGTTGTTGTAGGTGTCTAGCGAGGTACATGCCAAATGGGGCGTTGTACTCTATAACAGGTCTAATGAGGGAAGAGTAGAGGGAGACTATAATCTCCTTTTTCCTGGATGCAAAACCCTTTGTAATGAGATGTGCCACATATGTGTTTCTGACCACAGTGGCAATATGGTTATCAAGGGAGAGGTTGCTATCAACCTATGTTCCCAAATCTCTTATTACACCTTTAGTGTTTAGTGGACTACCTTCGATGTGGTAGTTCATGGGCACCAACTTCTTCCCAAAGGGAATGACAATGCATTTTTTTGGCATTGAGCTTAAAGCCATTGTTCTGGCACCATTCATTGGTCTCAGTGAGGCCTTTTTGTAGACTGTCTATATTCCTTGGAGATTCAATAATGGCTCCCAGTTTGCAGTCATCAGCAAACTTGGTCAGCCAGAGTCCCTTTGCATTGGCCTGGACTTCAGAGAAGTAGATGCCAAACAGAAGAGGACCCAAGACCGATCTCTGTGGGACACCAATCATGACTGGTCGGTAGTCAGACTTGGAGTCTGCTACTTTCACAGCGTGGGTTCTATCAGTAAGCCAGTTTGCCACCCACCTTGTGACGTAGGGGTTCATGCCTAGTTTAGTTAGTCTAGCTATGATCCCTGAGTAAGGAATGGTATCGAAGGCCTTGGCCAGATCCAGGTAGACTGTGTGAACTACCCTGCCTTCCTCCACAGCTCTGGTGACAGATTCAAAGAAGTCCATCAGGTTGAGCAGACATGATCTACCCTTCACAAATCCAAACTGCATGGGGTCTGGAGTTTGGAGGTTCCCAGTGGTCCATGATGATGCCCTCCATAGCCTTGCACACCAGACTCATCAGGCTAATAGGGTGGTAGTTCCCAGGGTCTGTAGTCACTCCCCCTATGTGGAGTGCGATGACCGTAGCAGTGCACTATTCAGTAGGGACAAATCCTGAAGGGAGGCTGTGAGTGAACAGAGCACACAGTTGTGGTGTTAGTTCGCTTTGTAATTCATGTAGAACACAGCCAGGGATATTATCAGGTCCCATGGAAGCTGTATTCTTGGCCTTGGACAGTGCAGTTTTAACCTGTGCAACAGTAATATTGGGTAAATGGCATTCCTCCGGTATTATGATTGCCCCTTTAGGGGGTGAAAGGGTGTGAAGTTTGCACTGAACCTGTCAGCCAGTATATTGGCAATGTCAGTTGGCTCGGTATAGGAGTTACCTTTCTTCTGTAGCTCAGAGCAGATCTGAGTTTTGCCATGTAGATTCTTGACATAACCATAGAAGGCTTTGTGGTTGTCTTTGGTATCTGCTGCCATTTTGTTTTCATAGCTAGTTTTACAGGATTTGATTAGAGATCTCAGTTTTTTGTTGAGGCTAGGAAGGGAGTTTTTCCAGTCTTGGGACTTCACTTTTCTCTGCAACAGTTTCTTCCTTCTGTTGTAGAGTTTGTTTATGGTAGTGGACCACCAAGGTGGCTTCCTTATTTTGGAGGAGAATGTGTTGGTTCTGTTGGGTATGGCCGTTCCATGCATTTGTGTATGTGCTTGTATGTGCATAGGTGTATGATTCAGTGGTCATGCACCTATTTTCCATTTGCACAGGTGTCGTGAAGTTGGCCACTTCTGATTTTAGAAGGCCAAATTAGCTTTGGAGAATTTTTCACAGTGGTTACCTTTACAGGGGGTGTGGGTGGGATGTGGATATCCATGGTAATTAGCATGTGGTCAGATCTGACCAGGGAGAAGTTAACTGATGGTGTAGAGCAACGGTCAGCCATGTTAGTAATAAGAAGGTCAAGGATGTTGTTGCCCCCACTATGGGTATAAATGAGTTTGCCCAGTGTGCTGGAAATAATGAATTCCAGAAAACATTGGGCAAGTGTAGTAGTTTTCCCAGTTAATGGAGGGGTAATTGAAGTCACCCTGGATGAGGGTGTTGGGATGAACCTTAATATTTTCCAGGGTGCTCAGGAATGTGGAGTGGGAGTCTTGAGACATGGTGGGGGATCTGTAGCAGGCTACAACCTGGATTGCATTCTTACCCAGTGTTAGTTCAACCTGAAGTATCTTGGATGCGTTATGTTGGGCTACTAGTCTGGAGGTGTGCACATCCTTTATGAATATGGAAATGCCTCCTCCTTTAGTGCTTCGGTCCGCGTTCTGGGGCCAAATGTGTGGTATGAATTATAGCTTGGTAGTGCAGGGGTGCTCTTTGTAGCCTTGAACCAGGTCTCTGTTACTGTACAAATGTCGATGTTCTCCATTTTAAGGAGTGCTTCAAGCGAGTGCATCTTGAGATTTAGACTTCTAGTGCTGAGTAGCATAACCCTCAGACTACATTTGCTTGTAGCTGTTACGGTGGTAATTTTGTTTTCAGGTCATTACCTAAAAAGGCACTATAGGGGTGGCAAGAGCCTTGGCCAGTATCTGGAATCCTAGGGGTGACAGATGCAGGCCATCTCTGGCAAAGCATCGAGGTCTGTCGATCATGTCTTCCCAGGCAGATGGATACTGGATCCCCTTGGAATGACACCAGAAACTTAATTGTTGAAGTCAATCATTTTCTGCTTGTACTGTGGTATCATTCTGGGTGAAGGTAGGATGCTACTCAGGGCTAGGGTCATATCTGCCTGGGCTACATGATACAAGAGCTCCTCCATGTCTCTTTTCATATAGTCCAGGGAGGTACGTCTCAGGTCATTCACACCAACATGGAGAATGAGAGAGTCATATTTGTACTTATTGTGGAATGACCTGAGTTTGCTTGCACATTTATTTGCACATTTTTCACATTGTGCAGCACTGCGAGGCTACAGTTAAACTATTCCAGGTGCCAGAAAGTCTGCTCTTCAAATCTTTCCCTTAGAACTAGCTGGTTTCTCAGTAATAGCACTAAAATCTGAACCCCTGTGACTTAGCACTTGCTCTAGAACCTACTGGAAAGCACTAGGAAGCCGGAAACTGATTCAAGCACTCAGCTCTCCTTGTCAATAAGGAGAAATTAATCATAGGCACTAAACAGCCTATAATTGCAAAGTACCTGGGAAAGGTAAGGGAAAACAGCTCTTAAACTTTACAAAAAAGCACCTAAACAGGCATGTCCAAGGGTCAGCTTCCGGTGATTTCCCCTGTCCACCTGGTGAATCTGGGCATACTGGGGCAGTGCAGCAACTGCCTCATGTACACAGACAATCCTCTCCTCCTACCACCCAACACTACAACCTGCGAGAGATGCACTTACATAGCCAAACTGGAAGCAAAGCTCTCTTCGGCCAAGATTGTGCTAGACAGTCAAGAGGAGAAGGTTAACACCTGCATTACACCTCAAGCAACTCATAGCCCTTCAAAACCCACACCATCAACACCCACACATAGCAACACTAAACCCACATATGCGGAGGCCCTTAACATTAACCTGCCCAAGCAACAAGGGCCTCCGAAGCCGAAATGCAAACAAACACCAGTCACAACCAAAGTGACACATAGCTCACAACACCAGTGTGCCACCCAACAACAGCCCCTAAGGCAAGACAATGTACCCAACACTTTAGTCATAGGTGACTCTATAGTCTGGCACACTGATGTCCCACTCACCAGGCTGAACAAGGAGAAAATTACAGTCAGCTGCCTGTCGGGTGCCAGGATCCACCCCATAACGCATGCACTCAAGTCACTCCACAACAAGTACAAATACGACTCTGTCATTGTCCATGCTGGAGTGAATGACTTGAGACGTACCTCCCTGGACTACATGAAAAGAAACATGGAAAAGCTCTTGGATCATGTGACCCAGGCAGGTATGACCCTAGCCCTGAGTAGCATCCTGCCACCCCCCCCCCCCCCCAGAATTATACCACAGTATAAGGACAAAATGATTGACTTCAACAACTGGCTAAGCTTCTGGTGTCATTCAAAGGGGATCCAGTATTTGTCTGCCTGGGAAGACATGATCGACAAACCACAATGCTTTGTTAGAGATGGTCTGCACCTGTCACCCCTGGGATTCAGGTTACTGGCTAAAGCTCTTGCCACCCCTATAGTGCCTTTTTTAGGCAATGTTCAAAGGATAAAACCACCACTGTAACAGATACAAGCATGCAAAATCTAAAGGTAATGCTACTCAATGCTAGACGTCTAAACCTCAAAATGCACTCTCTCAAGGCACTCCTAAAAATGGAGAACATCGATATCTGTGCAGTAAGTGAGACCTGGTTCAAGGCTCCAGAGAGCACCCCTGCAATACCAGGCTACAATTCTTACCACACGTTTCGGCCACAAAACCAAGACCGCAACACTAGAGGTGGAGGAGTGTCCATATTCACCAAGGATATTCACACCTCCAGGCTAGTTGCCCAACACAATGCATCTGAAATTCTCCAGGTGCAACTAACACTAGGTAAGACTGCAATCCAAATTGTAGCTTGCTACAGATCCCCCACCATGCCCCATGATTCTCACTACACCTTTCTAAACATACTGGAAAATATTAAGATACAACCAAACACCCTAATACTGTTTGATTTCAACTACCCTGCCATTAATTGGAAAACTATTTGGGTACCAACTCCTTTTCCCAATGTTTTTTGGAATTCATAAATTCCAACCCCCTGGATCAGCTAATCCATTGTCCCACTAGGGGCTCCAATATCCTAGACCTGGTCATTACCAACATGGGAGACAGATGCTACACACCAGTGGTCACCCCCTCATTGGTCAGGTCTGGCCATAAGCAAATCACTTTTGACATCCACATCCCATCCCCACCCCCCAGTAAGGAAACCTCCTTAAAAAACTTCTCAAAAGCCAGCTTCATGCTACTGAAGTCAGAAGTGACAAACTTCATTACACCCAAGCAGATGGGATCTGGAAGTTCGACTGCAGAATTCTACACTAAGGCACTGTACGAGCACATCCACTTGTGCATGAATCTTGCCACCCCAAATAGAACCAAGATGCTCTTCTACAAAAAAGGAAGCCAATCTGGTGGTCCCCTGCTATAAACAAACTATACAACAGAAGGAAGAAACTGTTGCAGAAAAAAGGAATATCCCAGGATGCAAAAAACTCCCTCACCAGCCTCAGTAAGAAGCTGAGATCCCTTATAAAATCCTCAAAAGCTAGTTACAAAAATAAAATTGCCAAAGATTCCAAAGACAACCATAAGGCATTCTATAGTTATGTCAAGAATCTAAATGGCAATGCTCAGATCTGCTTTGAGCTACAACAGAATGGCATTAAATATACTGATCCCAAGGATATTGCCAATATCCTGGCAGATCTATTTAGTACCAACTTTACCCCCCTCACGATAATCACGGACACACAGGTAGAAACCGTACTCTCCAAAGCTAAGAATACAGCATCCATGGGACCAGATGACATCCCAGGCTGTGTACTACATGAACTACAAAATGAACTGGCACCTCACCTAAGTGTCATGTTTAATCATAGCCTCATCTCAGTCTTCATGCTCACTGAGTGGTGCACAGCTACAGTTATCCCGCTCCACAAGGTAGGATCCGCCTTGGATCCCGGGAACTACTGTCTCATCAGTCTGACAAGCCTGATCTGCAAGGGCATGGAACGCATTATCATGGAACTTATAAACAAAGACATTGGCAACCTTCAAACACTGGACCCCACCCAGTATGGGATTGTGAAGGGCAAATCTTGTCTCCAGAATCTGATTGACTTCTTTGAATCAGTCTCCAGAGCTGTGGATGAGGGTAAGGTGGTCCACACAGCCTATCTGGACCTCGCCAAGGCCTTTGGCACCATCCCCCACTCTGGAATCATAGATAAACTTACTAAGCTGGGCATAAATCCCTACGTCACTCGATGGGTTGCCAACTGGCTTACTGACAGAACCCATACTGTGATAAACTTACTAAGCTGGGCATAAATCCCTACGTCACTCGATGGGTTGCCAACTGGCTTACTGACAGAACCCATACTGTTAAAGTTGCCGACTCCATATCCAGCTCCAGACAAGTGACAAGTGGAGTACCTCAGGGTTCAGTCCTGGGACCACTCTTGTTTGACATCTACTTCTCTGAAGTACAGGCCAACACTAAAGGACTCTGGCTAACAAAGTTTGCAGATGACTGCAAACTGGGAGCAATTATTGAATCCCCAAATGATGTGGATATTATACAAAATGGCCTATCAGAAACAGATGCCTGGTGCCAGAGCCATGGGCTTAAGCTTAATGCCAAGAAATGTTTAGTTATCCCCTTTGGAAAAAAACATGTACCCATGAATTACCACAAAGGTGGCAGGACACTAAACATTGAAAGTGTGATGAGAGACTTAGGGACACTGGTGGACAGTGGTCTCATGTTCGATAACCACATCGCCACAACAGTCAGGAAATCCTTCTATGTGGCACACCTCATCACTAAGGGCTTTTCATCCAGAAAAAAGGAGGTCATTGTCCCACTGTACTCATCCCTCATTATACCCATTATAGAGTATAATGTCCCATTTGGTATGTACCTCACAAGACATCTGCAACAGCTGGAAAGGCCACAGAAATGCCTCACTAAAAGAATCACAGGCCTAAAGCAGATGCCATATGCTGACCGTCTAAAAAAACTCCAGCTATACTATGTGGCATATTGTCTACTCAGAGGCGATCTCTGCTTAACATACAAGACTATGTCAAACCCTGAACTGTTGGACATGCTCCACTTAAAGAAATCCCAATCCCTCAGAGCCACATACTCCAGGGATCTAAACCTTGTCATCACAATGAACAAAACATGCTGGAGGGATAGGTTCCTGACCCAGAGACTCCCCATATTCTGAAATAGACTGCCCATACATGTCAAGCAGAGCACCTCATTGGCCCTCTTCAAAAGGAACCTTGATGATTGGATGGGAGATAGGAAGTTCACCCTGGGGATCATGTCAGTCGCCCTGCTAGACAGGGGTCCAGAGAAGTAAATATTGTGGGAAGAAATATCCAGGGAATTGTTATGGCTAGGCTTGCATAGGCCCTAGGGCCGATAGCCTAGTACCAACCTATGAACCTATGAACCTATGAACCTATGAATGCATGCATTATGTGGTGGATCCTGGCTCCTGACAGGCATCTGACCACTGCTTTCCCCTTATTCAACCTAGTGAGTGGGACATCAGTGTGCCTTACTATGGAGTCACCTATGACTAGTGTACTGGGTAAGCTGTTTTGCCTTAGGGGCTTTGGTTGAGTGGCACACTGTTTATGTGACCTATGTGTCACATGGCTTGTATTGGGATGTGCTGGTTGTTTGCATTTCTGCCTTGCAGGTCTCTGTTGTTTGGGAAGATTTTTAATGAGACCCTCCGCAAAGGTGTGTGTTTTGTATTATGTGAGTGCAGTAGTTGTGTATGTTCTGGAGGGCTATGTGTTCCATGTGGTGTGGTGCAGGTGTTGACCATCTCCTCTTGACTGTCTGTTCCAGTCTTGGCTAGAGAGTGCCTGGCTTCCAATTTGGATATATAGGTGCATCTCTTACAAGTCTGAAAGGTGTACTTAAATTACCTGAATGTTTTAATAAATTAGAATTTATTAAAACATTTAATAAATTAGAAGACTGCTGGCTAAAGTTGACACATATTACAGTACAGAGTAAAATGGAGAATGAGGGACTCAAACCCAGGACAACAGAATAAAGCTTTTTAGTAATGATTAGTCTTAACCCTCAGTACAAAACCCCCTACATATTCTATATGAAATTCAGAATCCCTAAAATTATAATGGCCACATTATACTCTTGCTACCTGTCAGAGATCCTTCTCCAAAATTACTCCAGCAAGCTGGAGCTCATTATCTGAAAATATTAGACAGACAATCAAAAATCTTCAAAAACTCCATTCATATCCATCTAGTTAATAGAAATAAATTCAACTGCTTTAGAGATACATGTCAACTCTTTCATTTTACCTTGGACTTCATCAATTGCTATTAAGTGTAAATATTTAAACTTCTCTTTTAATGTATTCATATGACATCCCTTTTTTTCCACTTTTCTTTTTTGTCTTTCTTAGTATGTTATGATGACTGCACGACTTCAGATCCACTCATATCACTGAAAGTAGTTCCTTTATATGTCTGATGACATGGCTTGTGTGTACTTCATCTTAGTTCATTTGAACTATGTGCATCATGTTTTTGATCATCGTGTATATAGTTTGCAATTGCTTCTTTATATGTATTTGAACTGTTTATGACACTAAAATGCTTTGTACTTACTCTATTTTTTAAATATATGCATTTTTTGTATTTTGCATTTGCCCACTGGGTCTAGGTCATGACCATAAAGATTCATTGGACCAGTCCACCTACCCTGTTAACAAACATAAAATAAAATAAATAGGGGTGACACAGAAATGGATGCTTGTTGTTGTAATGAGGAAACTGTATATAAGCTGCTTGCAAAATTAAAAACAAACAAAATTGTGTTTGTGTGTCTGTGTGGGTGCGTGTGTGTGTGTGTGTGTGTGTGTGTGTGTGTTCTGTGTTGAAAGTGTAGTCCATCAAATTCTGCAAGTGTTTGCAAGAATGGTCTAATTTGCATGCTGTAGAATGCAGAAATTGTTGAGAGACGTACAACTGAACTTGTTTCAGTAAAGGTAAATGCAGAATTTGATTACTGATGCCAAAGCTTTTGGATATACTGAACATTTTGGCTTTATGGATAAGGGAGTTTGTTCAAGTTTTTGCGGGTAAGGATTTGAGTGAGTGCTAGGTTTGGGTATAGATTTAACATTTGTAGGTTAGGGTTAGAGTGAGTATACATGTTTTATTTCTGCCATGTGTAAAGTTTTTTTTTAAATTTTTTTTAGGTATGAATAGACCTTAGTTCGTCTGACTGATTACATTACTTGAGTTTTTGTTAATATACACAGAGTGGTGATAACTGCTTAATGGCACTAATAGGACAATGCCAAATAAAATATCTATACTCTGTGATTGCTAAACATATGTATTCTAACAGTACACCCCATGACACCCACATAAAATCTATAATTTGTATGAGCAAATCAGTGGCAAACTTCAACAATAAACGCAGTTATACCACAAACAGAAAGATAAGCTGCTGAGTAAGGATACATATTATCACCTACAGCTAGAAGATAATGTGAAAAACAATTGTCATAATAACAGCATTAGAATAAGTAAATTCCCAAGCAGGAGAATGAGGAAGGGAAATTCTATTGTCAATGTCTCCATATCTTAAAAATCTATTGTTATGGCAAGTAACGTATACACTTGTTCTGTCTTCTTGGGTGATTTCTCTAACAGTAAATTGTAAAGTGTGCATACATTTCCTAAGCAGTGTTTTGTGATCTCTAGGTAGTGGAGAGTCACAGTATCTTCCAGTTTGTACTAGAAGTAACGTATGCCCTATGCAAAGACAAATATAGCATAAAGGCATTGTGAACACAGGAGGAGAATTCAAGGTGCAGAATCATACCCATGGTGAGCAGTTACAACATAAAAATTACCTTAACATGAATCAGAACATCAGAAAATGTAAGATGGACATGGCCTGTATAGGCATATTATGATTATTAAGTAAAACAACACAACATGGGTACAATCCATTATGCAGAAAACCACAGGGAAATGGGCTACCTCAAAAAGACCTGCATAGTATTGAGTCTTTTTTATGGTACCCTGGGGAACCAGATATGTTCCTTAACATATTGTAGCATAACATCAAGGAAATGGTTTATGATTCATGAGCCTGATGCCTGCAGCAGTTCTACTGTGACCTCCACTAGTAGTTGGAAGTTCCCTGGAGCTAAAATGGTTAATAGTACCCATATGTTTATGTTCATAGGAAAGGGCATACCATGCACCCCCCCCCCCTTGATTCTGCTTGTTGGCAACACATTTTGATCTAGGTCCAGCTTATCTGACAAGAAACTTCTTATCAAACTGTCTGATCTCAATGTCTCCAATTCTTCACTACAATAGTTCACAAGTTACCTCACTAACAGACAGCAGTCTGTTAGATGGCACTCTGCCAACTCCACATTCCTCTCTTTCTCTACAGGTGTACCCCAAGGTTCCATTCTAGGACCACTGCTATTTACTATATTTCCTGCTCTCATGCCTTCTCATCCAATATGCTAAAAATTCAACCATCATCTCCATCTCTGACAATATTCCTCGCCACCATACTTTAACCCAAAACTCGTTCACCTCTGTCAAAACTTGGTTAACTAACAATCAACTAATTCTTAACCCCTCAAAAGCTAAACTTCTCCTGTTCCTCCCAAAATCTCTTTCACAACATAGATCCTCTTTTATCATAAATTCACTTGACGACACTGTTATCAATGTAGAACGTCACACCAAGCTCCTAGAAGCCATCATTGATGATCAACTTAAATTTGATCTTCACATTCACAAGTGCATAAAAGAGACCCACCAGAAACTGGGTCTGCTCTACAGTAACAAAAAGTCCTCACCCAGGACTCTAGACTTTCCCTTTCTGATGCATACCTTCTACCTGGACTACTCTATGCCTCACCCATCCTAAACAACCTATAATACACTCTAAAGTCTAAGTTTGAAGTCACTTAGAATAAAATTGCTAGATTTGCAACAAACCAACCTTACAAATCTCACCACTAACTCTCCCTCAAATCTCTTTCCTGGCTTGATGTCCCTCCACCAACTCCTATCCTCTCAACTTCTCATCATCCACTCTATCCTAAGTAAACCCACCTCCTGCCCTGCCACCCCATCCCTCATCTCTTTATACATTCCCTTGTGACAATGTGAGGTATTGCCAGCTATGCCAGGAGAAGTAGTAGAGTGGATGTGTAACATATGCCAGTGCAGGTAGCTGGAATTTTGTAAAGAAGTATATGTCATTTGTTTATCAAACTGATTTGTACAGATGCTTGTGTTGAAGAATGTATTTCTAAAGCTGCTTGTGTTAAAACTGTACCAGCAGTGTGCCCTTCTGAACAGAAAAAAATATATACATGCATTACTGTAACTGTTTAAATATATATGTTTTAACAGAGAATACTGGAAGAGAAGAGGTTAATCTCAATCCACCTAACTTTGAAAATAGTTTGAAATGGAATTACCTGGCTTAGGTCATACATATTCTATCTTACAGTTCTCAGTGCAGCCAGAGACAAAAAGTCTGTACTAGGAATCTTTCTGCATTGTCTTTGGGATGAACCAATTGCTACTCTGGAAGGGTGGAGGTTTGAAATTGTTTTATGACTTCCAGGAGCTGTAGCAAACCTTAGCAAGGCTCTCTGTGCCTGTATTATTGACACATATGTGCTAAATCCTGACAGCTTCTACCCAAGGGGGAGTAGCATGGGAATCAGAAGTCAAATGACCAGAAGTATATGATGTCATTCTGTAATGCATCACTAAAAATGATATTTTAATATTAGGTGAGACTGAAGTCTCGTTGCACTCTGTTATTAGAACATGACAAAGAAGGACCCCTCACCTACTTCATCTTGTATTGTTCTAGTAAGTGACTAGGGAAAAGTAATTATTTAGATCAGTCAGGAAAGTATAGTTAAATTAGTTAAGTACTGTGTTTTTCTGTATCTGTGTGAATCTATTCATCTGTGTTATTTTAATATTTCCTGTGACTGAAACTCTGGTGTTTACTGTAAATGGACATTTAGTATTTTCATGTGCTTTTCTTATTTATTATTAAATATATTTAAACATTTCATTGTGGCTGGTCTATTAGAGAATATTTTAATCTCTGAGAGTACTTATATATATTTAGTGACAACTCTGGCCACTCCTTAAAGCCTTGCTATTGGTCAAACTACCTTCTGTACTAACATTAATTTCACTCAGTAAAACTGGATACACTTGTAAGAGCCTTAGTGTAGCTGACTGTGGAGTGTCTGGTGGCAGTAACTGCACTATAGTCTGGGCAGAAGGGGCATACCTAGATCTGTGGCAGCCTTTCCCAGGTGTGTGTGTATGTTTGAAAAATCAAATCTGAAAGAATGTGTGTGTCAGCTGTTTGGAGCAGGGACATGAAGCACTGGTTTCACAGAGAGGGTGCTGGAGAACTTGGCTTGGACACTCGGCTGAAGTCTCAACTCTATAGTTGTACCAGTGGGGAGTCTTACTGGGGACCTGGAGGGAGACAGAGAAATCCAGACCCCAGACTGAGTTTGTTCCCTGTGTGCTCTTAAGGAAAAGTGTGCTTGATGTAGAGAGCTGCATCTGGAAATACTGGGTGTATCCATTTTTTATTCCAAATGAATGCCCCTCTCCAGTTCCAGTGGTGAGGATTCAGGGTCTTTGATTACTGGCCCAGAGTGGAGACATCAAACTCCTATTGAACTCTCAGGAGCTCAGACCAGTTCCTCTTGAATATCTATAAACCAAAAAAAAAAAAAAAAAATACAGGTGCACAATTGCCCTAGCTTGGAACAAACTCACTCTGTCTATCAGATCTACAACAAACACTCACAACTTCAAAAAGGTCTTAAAAGAAAGACTACTTTGGTTTTGGATCTGTACATACCAAGCTCCCACCTAACACTCTAACTGTGGTACTTTGGTAATTCTTCTTCTAAACCTTCTGCTGTCTTCTCCTTTCCCCCATCACACTAACACTTATCAGTATTCTTCTTGCAGATGTTCCTCTCTCAACCCCCTATCTATTACTCTTGTATCGCTTCTACTTGGCTGTACAATCCTATTTGCATAGCTCCCTCCACTGACCTCCCATTTACTTATTTCACTGCCTACTCATCTACCTTTTTCAGGCTTTGCCTGTACTACCTTACTGCTTATGGAACTAAGAACTCATGCATTGTAGGGATTATATTATCTTAGAAATTATGTATTGTCTATATTTTTTTTTATTGTAATAACCTAGTTATTAGACTTATTTATATATGTAACTAAGCTTATACTAATAGCTGAAACTCTATTCTACAGAATATAACATTTCTGCCATGCAATAATTATTTTATTTTATTTTTCTTGAGGGGGAGCTTTTCATCCTGGGCCTCAGCTAAAAATGGGCTGTAGCTCAGTCGGACATACCTGGTTAAAAAATGTCAGATAAATAAATAAATAAAAATAAATATCTGACATTTTGGTACATGGTCTACTTTGTTCTTCTTACTGTTTCAAAAGCTACAGATCTTACACTTGGCTGAAGTAGTTTTCACTGAGCAATAACGTCTGTTGTTTTTCGGTGGCTAAATCTGATGTCTTCTTACTTCAAGCATTATTATTTTCACTTTCTGAAGTACATTTATGCCCAAGTCTGTAAAGAAATGCAATTACAGTAGATAGTTCATAAAATACTCAAAATTATCATTCTTTTTGGAGATGGAACATGACTGTTATCCCCACCAAACTCAGAAGGTAGAAAACTCTGTCATAACTCCTTACTCAAAAGAGACTAAAGAATGAGAAAAAAGGCCAGAAAGTAATTCAAAGTTAGGAAAAGAAATAAAAGGTATCTCATAGAAGGTTAAAACTGTTAAGAAGAAAGTCTATTCACCCACATTTCTGGGACTTCCATATCTGTAATTTCATTATTTGAGGTTGGCATAGTGTTACTGCTTACTCCCACTAGCAGGCAGTCCTGATACTGAAAATAAGTGAACATCTGGTATTGCTGAGACCATTTGTTCAACTGCAAGTATTGGGCAAGGCTCTAGCTTAGTCAGGTTATCCAAATTATGGAGATTAGCACAAATACAAATCTTGTCTTGCTTTGCTACAGAAGAAACACTCACTTTTTCTGTTGTCACTAAACGCTTTTTAATGACAACTACAATTTTCATTTGGTTTAATTCTGACTCAGCTCTTCTCTTGAGAGCTACCAAGACTTTTCGTGAAGCATGCATCACTGGCATAGTATCAGGAGTTAACTGTAGATTATATTCTCCTATGAAGCTTTCTAAACATGTAACTAAATCAACATAGCTGTGATAAATGAATGCAGACATTATCTGAAATATCTCTGTTACTGTACAACTGTTTCTGAATATGTACAGAGACAAATTTGCACTCTGTTTTCAAATTGTGAATTATTTTTACCTTTTTTAACTTTCTACAAAGCCAAACATTCCAAACTAGTATGTGAATTAGCTCTTTAAGTTTTATGACATGAAACAGGATATCTACCTTATTTTTATACTATTATGTGAGTAGTTATTGCCTGGTGCCGTGAATATGTCAACAATGTACACATTAGCTCTCTTTTCTGTGCCTTTTAACCTCAATGGTTCAGCTGTACCATTAGACAAAATATTATACTCTGGACCTTTATCAAGTTTAAATTTAACTGCCTATTAAGCGAGGTTCTTGCCTTCAGCCAGACTTGTAGTCTTGTTTCACTGTTTATGATGTCATTTTAGATGTGACTGCATCAAAACTATTTACTTTAAGGGTACCCACTAACAGCTTGTTTTTTTTTCTTTTTAAGAATGTGTAACTTCTTTTGAGCACACTTTTCTTTTACATATTTTACCAAAATGATGCTTTCTACTCCAGCTTCTACAATAGTAATCAATTGCATGGCATTTATGCATGTCATGTGAATGACCTCACCTAGTAAATGAGTTGAAGTTCAGCTGTGTCATACTTCATGGGCACTTTAAGGCTTTCATTTTCATCTTCACTACTGCCGCAATGCCTTTTCATTTTATTTTTCAGTTTCACATTTTATTTGACTCACATTTCATTATGAAAACATCCATTTTCTCAATTAACTTTTAACAGTGTGCTTGTAATTTCATTCACTTTTCAGACACCGCAGATTTTGATAAAACCATGTCTGCTTCTGTCAATAGCTTCACCCTTATTGGACCATTTCTTATACTGCAAATTCTTACATCCATTATTAATGAAATATTCAACTCACCAAATTCACATTCCTTTGCTCAGTTCTTTATGCTCAGCAACATAAGCATCTATCGTCTCTGTAGGACCTTGTGCCTAGTATAGTACAGATGTCAGTTAAAGAGCAAATTCTTTCTAAACTTACAAAAATTTGGATTCATATTGATGCAACAAACACATTTGTTGTGAATACCATTAAGCAGAAAACAACTGGTCAAATAAAAATTTTGGCAGTCAGAAAAAAGATGCTTTTTTGCAGGGAAACTATGTTAGTGAAGATCCTCACAACCCTATCTTATATATGTGAACTCTGAGGTTGCACAGCAATGGGGAAAAGTGCAACCTCCATAACTGCTGAAAGTCAGTTTTAGGCAATTAACTTCAGCCAAACAGCTTTCACAAATAAAATGTTCAGCAGCTTAACAGGTTCGGAAGAATTACTGTTGATCTGTCTTCCTGCTACTGTTTTGTTTTTGCATTCTTTTAGAGTGTTAAAAATATGAAATGCTTTCTAGACTTTCTCCACAGTGCGATATGTAAATGTATCAATCTTTACTTTTTAAGTTCCTCACTTACTTGACTCATAGTGATGACTAAATCAAATTTCTCTATCCAAAGCTTCACATTTTCAATTGAACTGCCTTGCATTGATAGAAACTATTGGTGGTTGCAGTTAGAACATTTTCTAACTGCAAATTACACATTTGGACTTCTAAATACATAAACTCTCAAAATCTTCATATTGGCCAAGGTGCTCAGTAAACAGCACAGGCATCCATGAACGGTTACTAGTCAATATCACTGCTTTCCTCTTGCACCTTCTGAAATGAGGTGTACCAGATGATATGAAAATTCTGTAACAAGATTTATACCCACATATGAAACCCCTTTCAAGATCTACTATCATGGTACACAGACACTCCTCTTAGGATAAAGATGCTTCTGTGTGTCTTGACCAACACCTCTCTTCTCATAAAACTTATACTGTACTTTCTAGTCCTATGACTTGATGATGGTATGCATCCTAGCTGTCACAATGCATCCAATTACTTCAGTACTAGTCAGATCACTGTGTCAATAATGCATCTTAAGATGCACTGTCAGAAAAGGTACACCTAAGATGTTGATTCTTTTTTCTTTAATACCTACAATGCTACTCCACTTCTGTCCAAAATGCATTTTTTTATAGGAAGAATGACCCTCCACTTCTTGATGTTGTTTCACAATGGAAATCCATGAAGGGCTTAATCATAATGAGCCAGGTAAGGCAGACAGCTCAGTGGTCACAACATCAGAGTACACAGCCAAAAGTGGGATGAAGAGGAGATTAGATTTTATTTATTTATTTATTTATTTTATTTTACATTTGTTAACCGGGCTAGTCTAACTGGATATATTTCCATTTTCAGCAGAGGCCCGGGGAGAAAAGCTCCACATCTAGACAAGACAGATACAACATAACAAAAAAAAAAAAAATTCATAATAACAGATTAAAAAGTGGTAGGACTTTAACTCCAAGACAAGAATAATTAATCACAGAGTAAAGGTATAAACAACATATTAAACATAATTTCATCTTTAGAACCATTTAGAGAAAGCATAAAACCAAGGAAAAGAGAGAACATTAATCGAAAGAAAGTGCAGATTTAAAGAGATATGTACTGTCAGAAAGAGAGAGACAATAGCCATGAGGAGGAGAAAAACAAAGAAAATTTTAATCAGGCTTAGAGCAGGAACATATCCAGTGGTTTTTAAGGTATACTCTGTGTTTTTGTTTAAACAGAACAGTAGATGCAATTGAAGTAAGTTCGGGAGGAAGTTTATTCCAGAGTTTCCCAATGGCATTCGAGAAAAGGGAATCACCAGCAAGGTTATTAGATTTGGTTAAGGTAACTAGCAGTTTGCTGGAAGAGCGGAGTGAGTTCAGGTTTGAGTAGGGGCTTAAGAGGTTAGAAAGAACAGGTGTATTAAGAGGTTGGTAAAAAGCTCTTTGGACAAACATAAGTTGGGATAGAAGCAACATGTTTGTCAGTTCAAGCCAGTTAAGTTGTTGCAGATTCAGACAGTGGTGGGTTCTGAATTGCTTCCCAGTAACAAATCTAGCTATGTTATTGTAAGTGGTAGACAGTTTAGAGATTGTTTTCTTGAGATTAGTGTAGATAGGTGAGGCATAGAGAAGCGTGGAAATAAGATGTGAGTGGGCAAGATTAACTTTTGCTGGGAAGGTTAAAAAAGTTTTGATTCTATATAGAGAGCCAAGTTTCCTGTTTACAGATTTAATGGTATTGTTGATATGAAAGTCGAAGGAAAGATTGTTGTCAATCGTGACACCTAGCAATTTAGTAGTAGAGTCAGGTGATATAATGGTTCCATTATTCGACAAGATAGTGAAGTCAAATGTAGGGGATCTGGTAGTAGGCTTAAAGAGTAGGAGTTTGGTCTTTTTTGCGTTTAGGAGTAAGCAACGTTTTAGGAACCAAGTTTCGACTTTAGAAAATACAGCTTGAGTGTTAGTTTGAAGTTCAGAAATGGATTTAGCAGAGCAAATAAGTGTGGAGTCATCGGCATATTGAATGCATGTAGCCTGGGGAATAGCTATTTGTAAGTCATTTATAAAGAGGGAGAATAGAAGAGGTCCAAGAATAGAGCCTTGGGGGACCCCAAGTGAAATTGGTAGAAGAGATGAGAGTTTGTTATCCCAGAGGACGGCCTGTTTCCTGTTAGTGAGATAGGAACTGAACCAGTGGATAGCCTTAGCTTCTAAGGAAAGAGATTCGAGAATTTTTAATAGGAGAGAGTGGTTAACCATGTCAAAGGCTTTGGACAGGTCAATGAAGAGAGCGGAAGACAGGATATTATTGTTGTGATTTTTGTTAATAAAGTCTGTAAAGGAGAGCAGAGCGGTAGTTGTGCTATGATAGGGCCTAAAGCCATGTTGACAGTTTGTAAGAATGTTATTTTGTATTAGGTGATTCATTAACTGATGGTGGACACATTTTTCCATTATTTTTGCGAGTGGGGACAATAGGGCTATGGGCCTGTAGTTGGAATGTTCAAAGGAGTTTCCTCCTTTATGTAAGGGTATGATGTGAGAGATTTTCCAGATATCAGGTATGGTTTCTTCATTTATGGTCCTATTAATAAGAATAGATATGGGATAAGCAATTTCAGAGGCTGCTTTTTGAAGGAATTCAGAAGGAAGCTGGTCAGCTGAGGGGGTACATGGTTTAAGTTTGAGAATACATTTCTGTATAAAGGTAGTGGAGATGGGTTGTAGGCTAAAGGTTGGTAGTTTGGAGGATGCATGGTCAAGGATGCTAGTATTGTCACTGGAGAGATGGGAGGCCAAGGAATTAATAGTATCAATGAAGAATGAGTTGAAAGTATTGGCAGTATCAAGGGAAGAAATTCTGTCAGACCCAGAAGGGGAGGGAGTGGTAGTCTGTCCATGGTGAAGAAGTCTGTTTAGGGTTGACCAGAATTTTTGAGGGTTATTGTGATTCACTTGCTGAAGATTGCTATAATAGCTCCTTTTGTCAGAGAGGATCGCTTTTTTGGTACTGTTTCTCAGATGCCTGAAAGTCTGTTGGTCTATGGGAGATTTGCTAATTCGCCATTTTAACCAAGATTTGTTTCTAAGTGACATTTTTTGTCTAGTCTCTTTTGATAGCCAGGGGGCTGGCTTAGATTTAATTCTGATAGAACGTTTTGGTGCATGATTATCTAGAATTGTTAGGAATGTGGTGTTAAAGTAATTAACAGCTTCTTGAAGAGGAAGTGTTTTTAGTGGGTTCCAGTTACAGGCATTTAGTTCAGTTTTAAATTGGGTAGGATTAAAGCATTTGAGGTCACGTAGGGTCCTATATAAAGGAGAGTAGGTAGAGGCATTCTTTTGTATTATAATATAGGTTAGGTTGTGGTCACTAAAGTCATCAGGTAGCGTTCCAGACTGATATTTTACTAGAGGTTTGTTTACCAAAATCCAATCAAGAATACTTTCTTTGTTATTAGTTTTGTTAATCCTAGTAGAGGTGTTAATTGTCTGAGTAAAGCCATGGAGATTAATATGAGATGCTGGGTTGTTAGTGGTTATTGAGGACCAGTCAAGGTTGAGGTCTCCTAGTATTATGGTTTCTTGTGGGTAGGTGGATGCGGCCCAACTGAGGATATTTTCTAAGGTAGTAGAGTTATTTCCAGGAGGTAGATATATACAGATGATATAGATAGATTTTTTGGGGTTTAGTTGCAGCTTTGAGATAAGAAGTTCAGTTTTAGTAAATCCAAGGTTATCATAGGGTACTAATGTTAATTTTAGTTCAGTTTTGAATAGTAGTGCTACTCCTCCGCCTTTTTTACCATTGCGGTCGAGTCTCAAGATATTGTAACCTGGAGGTATGATTTCAGTGTCTTTAGTAAAGGGTTTTAACCAGGTTTCAGTTAAACAAAGAATATCAAAGGAGTGGTGATCAAGAAGAGAGTGGAGTTGGGTTATTTTGTTATTGACACTTCGGATATTAAGGTGCCCTAGGAGTAGAGTATTTGTATTGGAGGTTGATAATCGAAGAGATGAGTTTAGTGAAGCAGGTGTAGCTTCAGCGGAAATATTTGATGGACCTGGGTTGGGGTGATGGTATCGAGGGAAAAGGGTATCACTAATATGTTCAAATAAAAGACAATGCAGAGATGCAGGGCACAGATGAGAAATTAAAAAAATAAATAAACATAAATGTAAAAAGCAAAGTCAGAGTAATATAGTGAGACTCTATACACAGAACCTGACTGTTCATCTTAACAGGTAGGCGATATCAGCTGTGATGTGAGGTTTGCCATAAAATAACACATCCATCTAAGTTAATGCACCAGCTCCATTTGTGTAGAGTGATAAAGCTCTGAGTTCAACACAAGAAACCAAAATTTGATTAGGAGCTCAAGTGCCTGTCCAAGCTGACATGGGAGAGAAGAGGCATGATATGGCTTAACATGTTCATCAGTCTTTGGGGGAAGGGTGGGAAGTGTGTCTCTAAACATGCTGTGGTTGAATCCCCAGTAAAAACTGGGGATAGCATTAGAAGGTACTGTTTATAGGAGGGCAGGGCTACTGATTACTTCATGTAAAGGTGTGAACATACATTATGTAAGCTCATTGTTTGCTTGACCCCTTGGATGCTCCAGGCATCACAGGCAATTCTAGGGCCTCTTGTTTGACTTGTACCTCAGGAAATAAATACACCATAGAGCTCTTGCCCTGATAAATGAATGTCTCATGTGGTGATTGGGAAGAATGCATTTAGTCATCAGCAAGGAGCCTGGGTCAAGAAACAGGAAAAATATGACTTAATCTGTAATTTAAAACTGAAAAAAAGATAATAAAAATATGATGAAATAAAATGAATAAATTGATAAACTTCAATACTTTGTAAACACTTTCATCACTACTGTGGGACTTCATCAGATAGCTGTATCTAAACAAATTAATCACTTAAATAGTTATTTGACTAAATCACATGATACAATCAGTATTTCAATTTCTTCCTTTTAAGAAATACTTTAAAATGTTTTTTGTCATTAAGCCCTGAAACTACAGGCTTCAAGCTTTAGCTGCCAGCAATATTCCCTCCAATCTAATTGTTCTTCTGAATCAAATCTAAAATCATATTTGGCTACATAATCAATAACAGTAAAGAAAAAAAACTTTTTGCATTTCTAAATGCTGACATGTTTAGCTAAAGCATTAGTAAAGTCTGACTATCCAATAGCATGTATTTGTTCACAGATCCTATGGAACTGCTCTCTTTTTGCTCTGCCTATATAAAACGTAGTACACTTTGTACAGTTAGCTGCATAGACAACATAGTTGTTTTTGCAGCTGAAATTGCCTTGAACATTAACTTTAATATTTTCCAAACTTACTGCGGCAGCTCCAGTTTTGGTAAAGTTACAATAATTACAACTGAAGCACCTATACATGCTTTTTACTGTTAGATACTTTAGATAAGATTGTTCAAATGTGACTGGAAATAATCTTTAATTTTTTTCTCTTTTATTTGCAAATACAGGCTTTGTACATACGGTCTCTATAATCTCTGGAAAACATTTGAAGATCTTCCAGTTAATTCTTGATAATGTTCTTAATACCAGGTTCATCTACTAAAGACTTAACTACCATAGCCATATTAAAGTCCGCCATATTAGACTGCTTTTCATAGAGTGATGAACCAAACTTGATCTGTACTTATTTTTTCTGCCTTCTTTTACTTTTCTCATATCTTCAGATAGTAAACTGTTAGGATACCCCCTATTCTCAAACTTCTTTGTTAAAATTGCACTTACTGTATTGAAAAGATTATTATACTCTGTCAGTCTACAACTGTCCCTTTGCTACATTTCTTTTAACACAGAATGCACACTACTGAAGTGCAGGTATGCATTGCTTTGTACATTCTTTTTGTGAATCTTGGTCAAAAGTTCATCTTCACCTTTGTAAATAGTTATATCTAAAAATTAATCACATTTGAATCTATGCAATAAGAAAATGTTAAGAAATGTCACATTATTTAAGCAATCCATAAATAATACAAACTCATCCAAGTGACCTTTCCAGAAATACAAATACATATATATATATATATATATATATATATATATATATATATATATATATATATATATATATATATATATATATATATATATATTTATACACACACACACACACACACATATATATATATATATATATATATATATATATATAGATACATACATACATATATCATCAATAAAGCATCTATAAAAAGAAATACACTTCCTAAATTCAGCTTGAAAGACAAACTATTTCAAACTATTTTATCCATCAATCATACACTAATTAATGCAGCTGGGGGCCACTGCTGCTACACCACTCACCTGTTGAAAGAAATGTGAATCAAATTCAAAACATTTATAATGTAAAATAACATCTTCAAAACAAATCTCTTTGAACATACTCTTTATATTCATATATTATTCATTTAACTTGGAATAACTGTATATAGATATTTTATATCAATAGTCACCAAAAAATTATGGTCAGAAATGTTATTTTGTGAACATGTCTCATGTTAGCTCATTGCTCAACTATTCCCTTGGATGCTCCAGACAACACTAGTTATTATAGGGCTTAATACAAAAAAAAATCCAGGCTCTCGATATGTGAGCAATGTTTGTGTTCTTGTTTTGCTTGACTTTTATCGTAGGAAATTAGTGGGCCATAGAGCTTTTGCCCTGACAAATGAATGGTTAACGTGGTGACCAGGAAATATGGGTTTAGCCATCAGCAAAGAGCCGGGGTCAAAAACAGGGAAAAATATGGCAATCTGTAATCTGTTTTTAATCATCTTGCATGAGACAGACACTATTGCTACTTTTCCATGTCATGAACTTGCCAAAAAAATAATAATATCTTCTTGTTTCTGGGTCATTCCCCAAGTGAAAGAAATCTAAAGCACCAACAAAAGAGGAAAGGAAACCAGAGGTGTCTGAATTCCAGATCCTTCAAATCCATTGACAATGTTCAGGAAGAGAGAGAAAGAGTGGCATGTGCAAGTCATGAGGGATTTAGAATGCACATTTACTATATTTATTACAGGTTAGCCCTTTTCTGTCTCAACATAGGTTCCCGTTCACAGAATGACATTAATAACATTATTTATCAGAAACAAACAAACAAAAAAATGATACAGAACTGACAAAGTGAATTGTGACCAGTGGACTTGCCATTTGCAACAGACTTGGAATCAATCTAGCTCTACATGCTTCTGAAGTGGGTAAGCCTTTTAAGTCTTGTAATTCTTTGCCTCAGGACTAATTTAATTGGATAACACAGGAAAAGGAAAAGTGATGCAATTTCTTATTAGTGTGGAGTTAAGTTTCACTAGTACACACAGCTTGCATTCAGGAAACTGACTGTCACAAACATAACTGAGTTGTTTTCATATAATTCACAAAATGTGCCATTTTATGTCTTGTATAACCCATATCAATACAGTGTAGCCACATACTATGTTTAGCTTTTGCCAGCCATTTGTGCCTTTAGAGTACAGTTGCAAGTGAGGTACAGTGCCAGAGCCATGTACAAACGATGCCATACCTAATGTCTTTCTGCACTAAGTGGCTTAACATGTACCATGACCTATCTATCATGTCTAATGAAGCTGTGAAATGAACCTGTCAGTTCAGAAGACTTTACAAACCAGGTAAAGTACTTTAGTTACAACAAGGTAGGTTTTGAGGAGTGCACACCTACTCAACAGCCTCATTTTGTTTTTTGTAGCTTCCCCCTCCTTTCATCTGCAACATTTAAATATCACATAACGTACATTGTTCTACTTGCTCTTTTCTCCTTCTTACACAGTATTAGTCAGTAGCAGCTCCACTGAACTTTCATGCACTGACCCCTTTTCTTAACTTATTCTCCTGTCTCTCCTTCTCTTCAAACAGCTTGGATTCTACTTTAATTCTTTTCGTTCTTGCAACTGTTCTAGCATTCACCACAATTAATGTAAACACAATAATTCCAACTGTCTTTCTGAAATGTTCTGCCTCTCGTGGCTTGGCTCTGCCTTCTACATTCGCCCTTGCTCTACTTAGGCTCAGTCCACTTGGGCACACTGCACTCCCCTTTCCCTATTTCCACCCACCCCATTTCAATTACTTTTATTCTTCCCTATCTCTGCCCTCTCTCACTCTTCAGCCAATCACACACAATCTCCAATCAATTTCCCAATTACATCTTACCATCTCTAACACCCCACCCTCACTAAGCACCTCTAATTAGCAAATCACTCAGTACTTTCACATCACTCAACAACAGCTCCACTACTATCTTACATAGAGACCCTGCCTACTAGTTTGTTCCAACACTAATGCCATTGGCTTATTTCACAAACATAATACACCCATCTACCATGTCCCTCACCTCTTATACAATCCACCTCTCATTCTCTATAAGCTTCTATCTCTTAATAAACTTAACAACTATCCAGCTGGCTTATCTACCATTAAAGCCAACTTGTACTACATCCATGCAAATCTCACCATTAGCCAGCTACTCTAAAATATATTCTAGCCTATATGCATAAAATATATTTCTACTCATCAAAATAAAAAACCTACCCCTACAAAACAACCCCCAAAACTTCTCTCTCTCTCTGTTAAATTAACAAACCAACTCAAAAAGGAAACAGTTACCCACCATTTACCCAAACTACTATTCAAAATTGCCCCAGTGCAGACATTCACCCAAACCCTGGCCCCATCTCATCCCCTAACTGTCCCAAGTCCTATAAATCTCTAAATGTAACAATCCCGAACCTTCAAAGAATCAGAACCAATATCCCAGAGTTTCACACCTGGATAGCTCATTACAAACCAGATTAATAGCAGTGACCGAAACATGGTTAAAACCCTACAAAAAAGACACCAAATTTCTCCCCAAAGGCTAAGCCTGCCCAAGATCAGATCAACCCCACAAAAGAGGTGGAGGTGTGGCAATACTCTACCCTAACACTTTTACTACTGTCCCATACTCTAAATCAATTCCACAAGTCTCCACAGCTAAAATAATAATTTCATTCCTAAAAATAAACAACTGCAAAAATCTCTGCAGAATAGCTCTTTACATCCCTCCAGGCAATTACATTGCTATACTAGAAGAAATGTTTTCCTGTATATCAAATAATATAGAAAATGAAACAATCATCCTGGGTGATGTCAACAATGATTGGCTCAATTTCTCCCACCGCAATCCCTCCTCCAACATTAACTTGTACAACTTTACTTAATGAATTCACAATATAACAAGACCAAACAGAAACAATGACAATGACTCCATTTTGAACTGGATCCTAGTCTCCGATCAAAACAATATCTCCATCACCAGCCCACTACCCAACAGTATTAGTGACCACCTTCCCACCTATACATTGCATAAAGCCACTCCAGCACCAAGTAAACACTAATAGAAGCTAACAAGAACCTTATCTCACTTTAACTCTACCACCTTTAAAGAATCTTTATCAAACCTCAGTTGGGAGGCCCTAAAAACCCTCCCCCCTCGATGAGGCTGTTGAGTTATTTGACTAAACATTTCTCGAGACCTTAAACAATCTGGCTCCAATCTGACAAAAAAAAGAGAGTAAAAACTAACCATGGCAGATGGTTCAGCAGACCCACTAAGCAAGTCATGATTGCTAGAGACAAAGCTTGGAAACTACGGCAAAAAAAATAAAAATCCCTCGGACCTACTACAATTCAAACAACTCCACAACCAAGCAAAGTGTCTAGCTATTAAAGACAAAAAGCACATTACCTACATCTGCAAAGTCACCATGGACAAAACACCAAACAATTCTGGAACTCCATTAATTACCTACTAAACCCAGGATCAGAAAATAATTCTTGTCCAAACCCAGATAAAAACACCTACTGAACTAGCCACTCTCTTTAACAATTATTTCATCAACACTATATCCAGCCTTACTGCTACTTCTCCCAAATCAACTCTAATACTACACCCACATCTCCAAATCAATCCTCTCAAAACACCACTACTCCATCTCCATCTAGCTTATCCTTTTCCCCCATACCTACCACTATCATAAAAAAACTACTCCTTAAGCTCAAACCTTGCACTCGTGACCCTGACAACCTACCCCCAGAATTCCTACAAATAGCAGCAAACTCCATTGCCTACCCCATCAACATACTTCTTAACAGATCTATCAAAGAGTCCTATGTACCTAACATCTAGAAAAAGGCATATATTCTTCCTCTACATAAAGGTAGAAACAGCACAGACATTTCTAACTTTCTACCTATTGCAATCTTTTCACCAGTTTCTAAAATTGTGGAAAAATGCATCCGTATTCAACTTCTCAAGTATCTGCTTCACTACCAAATCCTATCCCCCACTCAGCATGGCTTCTGGCCAAGCCACAGTACCACTGCTGTCCTTATCTCCTTCTTAGATACAGTTAACTGAGCTTGAGATGCTGGTAAAATTGTTTCCACACTGTTTATTGATCTCTCTAAGGCCTTATATTTTCACCCCCTCTTCCTCTCTCTCTTCTCTCTCTAACCTATCTATCTTACCCCCACCTACCCTAGCTACAACAGCTACACCACACAACACACAAACAATCAACAAATGGCACTCTCTCTCTCTCTCTCTCTCTCTCCATTCCTTAAGACAACCACAGGTGTCCTCCAAGGCTACATACTACGGCCCCTTCTTTTCAGCATCGTTATCAACAACTTTCATACCACCCTTATTCAAAGTTCTAGAATCCAATATACAGATGACTCAACCATCATCTGCACTGCTAATTCCACATCTGAACTACAACAAATCACCCAAAGCACCCTCACAATCACTGAAACCTGGATGGCCAACAACCATCTTGCCCTAAACCCCAACAAAAGTAAACCTGTACTTTTCACCACTAAGAAAAGTACTTCTCTAAATAAAAATGAATTCTTCATACATGCACAAAACAAAACCACCATAGAAGTTGCCTCACATACAAAATTACTAGGTGTAATCATAGAAGAAAACCTAACATTTGACCTGCACATATACAACAGTATTAATAAAAAGAACACACACCAAAAAACTGACATGCTCTACAGGCACAAACAATTCCTCAACAGTTGCACCAAACAAACCCTTGCCTCCACCTTTCTACTACCCTCTCTCTTATATGGTGCCCCTCTCTTTACCAATATTCAGTCCTCATTAAAATCTAAACTTGAGATGTGCTACAATAAAATTGCTAAGTTTGCAACCAATGCAAAATACTCTTCCCACCACTTTTCCTTGCTACACCTTCTAGACTGGCTCAAACTTCCACTCTGTCTTTTATGCCTACAATTAATCACAGAATACAAAAGTATCTTCAAGCCAGCAGACTGCCCTACACTTACCATTCTACTTACCCTCTACCACCCAAACAGACATCTCAGATCTGAAAACTAGCTAATCCTGAAAGTAGAAAACCCAAACTTATCAGCTGACCACATGCTTTACTCCATTACTTCTGCCAAACTGTGGAACACTCTCCCACCATCAGTACAGACCTGCAGCAATCCAATAGGCTTAAAAAAAACCTGAAGTAACATCTTTCCTCCTTATGTCAATGTGCATGCACCAATAATACACGTCTTAAAACCTGACTCACTCTTCCTCCACTCTTCTCACCTTTAACTACACCACCATTTCTCACAACCTTCAACCTACAACTTATTGTTTTAATTATTTTGTTTCACTACAACTTCATTAGGCCCTCTATTTTGGAATACCTACTGAACTGAATATTGAAGTTACAGGCTTTAAATTTCTGGCCTCATAAGGTGTTAATATTCATACTATGTTATTAGAACCTAAGCTACTGATATGCTAACTTAGTTTGGTTAACTAAGACATAGTACCTATGTATAAGTCCATCTTAGTTACTTTTGGAATCCTACATTTCCTAAGTCATTTGTAGAACCTAAATGTTCCAAAGACTTGTGTTATTCTACTGCTACTACTATTGTATTGTAAATCACTGTTCTTTTAAGTCATTTGTTGAACCTAAATGTTCCAAAGACTTGAGTTATTCTGCTGTTATTGCTACTGGATTGTAAATTACTGTTGTGGAGCTTTTCTCCCTGGGCCTCCACTGAAAATGGGCTCATCTTGGCCCAATGGACCTTCCTGGTAAACAAATACAAATAAATAGTGCAACAAACTTGTACAAAACACTTGATTCTGTATTTTTAACACTAAAATATTTCAGGTAATAAGAGCATTTAAAATGTTTAGCTCTCCTCATTGCATAGCAATTCCTCTGTAGTCATGGGAAACATTAGAAGAGGTTAAAAATCTGTCTATGATACTATGACCAGAATGGCTGGCACCAGTACTGTGACATCATGTTTCTATAATTCTTTGTTGAGGTCAAGGCCAATTTAAAAATATTATTTTTTTCTCGTATACTGCTGACTTAATTTGCAAGGAGGCAAGTTCCCTTAACTCAAGTTTCATCAGAGTCTGCTGTTTTCTCCAAAACGTCTGCTTAATATATATAACAATTTGTCTTTTTCCAAGTATGTCAGTCTATTTCTTAATGTGTTGATGTATTTACCTTTTTAATTATTCTGTGTTTACAAATGGATGAACTGATTGGTTTCCCTTATGCTGACCAAACACAATTCACTGAATCAGTGATGCCCTGGTTCCTCAGTTAGCAGGTGATATAACAATTAAAACAATAACATTTTTTTTCTTTGTAAAGGAACCTATCTTCTTCTTCTTCTTCTTCTTTCGGCTTTTCCCGGTTAGGGGTCGCCACAGCGGATCACCTTGTCCGCACATTGAATGGCAGTGGAGTTTTACGGTGTCGAGTTGCCAGCCCGGCGCCCAACCTTCCACAGAAGGCACACTCACACGCACACCTAGGGCCAATTTAGAGTGTCCAATCCACCTGCAGCATGTCTTTGGGATGTGGGAGGAAACCGGAGCACCCGGAGGAAACCCACGACCACAGGGAGGACATGCAGACTCTGCACAGAAGGCACCCCAGCCGAGGATCGAACCGGAGAACCTCTTGCTGTGAGGCGGCAATGCTAACCACTGCACCACCGTGGCCGCCCATTTGTAAAGGAACCTATAAAGATAAAAAATGACTGAGCTTAAAGCAGTTTACAGTAGGACACAAAACCTTTAAGTATAAAACAAGTTAAAAAGTTGACAAAATCAACAACATACGGCTTGCAGTACATCAGTTGTTGCATAGCTATCATACCTACAACAGTTATGAATGGCTGTGTTTAGTACATTATAGATGGGAGGGGGGGCTTGAAATAATTTTTCCAGGTTACATATCAGCTCTGATTTGGTTACCTAAGAGCTTGATAGCTTTCAAGTCTGCTCCTGGCTTACTACACAATGCCGATAGCCTTTTTTCATCTCCAAGCAGGTTGCCTTTATAGTTTAACTTGTTTTAAATATCAGTCAAAAGTACAGCATGTGGGAGAGGACATATTACCTCACCAACCTGTGATACCGTTCTTTCACTAGCACTAAACCACCAGCTTTAAGCCTTTTGATTGTGTACTCTATAGCATTACAACTATACAACCGCAGGAGATGCTTAGCCTATCTAGTTTGCCCTTTCAAAGCAATTAATATTTCACCTCCACTCCAGCCCACCAGCTCCCATCTTTCTCCATCCTATTTGTTTCATGCCCTCTTGAATGGCTTCATGGGTTTCATCTCTACCACATGATGCAATAATCTGTTCCATGGGTCCTTGACTATCTCTGCTAAGATTTACTTTGACACATGTTGAAGTTTGTCCTTATAATGTACTGGTTGTGCCTCTCCTTCTACTCATCTTTCCTGTTTAGGATAATGCCAGCACATCCTGCTGACAAGGTCTTCAGCACCCATATCATGTTTCCCTTTTTCTCTTTGTTCTTTAGTGAGAAGAGCTCGAATCATTTACTCTCTTGTTATATCCTGTCTCCACTTATGCATGCACTGTAATGGTGGCTTTCCTGTTCTCTTTGTATGTCCTCCAGCACTATATGTTGTACACAAAGTGTGACCTGTCCAGGGCTTTGTAAATTGGCAGTGTTAGTTCTTTGACTTTGGAGCATATCCCTAACAGGATACACCCCAACACTCTGTTGTCTGTTGTCATAGACCTCTCACTCTGTTTCTGGTGGTCTAGTCAACTTTTACTTCCACTTTGACAATTGGTATATCCAGCCAGTGGTGTTGTGACCCAAATGTAGCACTTTGCTTTGTTTCATTGTACCTCAGCTGCCACATTTCTGCTTGTTTGGTCACACTTTCCAAGTCATTCCTTCGACTCACTCCCTCTTATGAATTAGTGCAGCTACCTTTGTGTTGTCCTGGGAGAGGCTGATCCTGCTCTCTGTAAGCTCAGACACATTTGAAATAAGAAACTGAAAAGTACTAAAACCAGGACCAATCCTTGAAGTACTCCACTAGTCATTTTCCAGAATCCTGAAAAATTCCCCCTCATGTTAACCCTTTGTGTCCTACCTTCCACAATTGCTACACTTCAGTTTCTTAGCTTTAGACTTACTGCTACAGTTCTCCTAGTAGCTTTCCGTTTGGGACTCATTGAAAGGCCTTGCTGAAGCTGGGGGTAGGCCATGTCGATCTCCACTTCACTGTTAAATTCTTTAGTAATATAGTTATACCCATGGGCATGGTTTGATTGGCTGTTCATTTTGGCCATTAAGCGATGCTGTTTGCTGTCACTAGGAAAAACAGCCATCTCTTCTCTACCACCAATTATATGCTACCATAACTGTATTTTTATTAGATTTATACTGTCTGCTTTCAAAGTACAAGTTTCCCAATTGCTCAGCCTTTTGGATAAGTTCACTTGTATCATCTGTTCTTGCACAAATTACTACTTTTCATCTTCCAGTCCTCGGGCACATCTGCACTGATTGGTGATCTAATGAAGATCTGTTGATCCTTGTTATGCAACCACCATCGCAATCACCAAATTAGCCCATCTTATCCCGGAGTCTTACTCATCATTTGGTGCAGCTGCCCATCTCTGAGATTTAGAGGGATAAAATTCTATGACCCAGATGAATCAAGTATGATAAGCAACTCAGCTACTGGAACAGCTGGGTAATGAAGGTGAGACTGAATGGCAATCGTTGGCTCACCCTTTATGGGGGAAGAGTGTGGTGGCTTCTGTTCAACCAATGCTCCATGTGCAGGTGGAGGCTTGCACAAAGGTTTCTGACCAATTAGGGGCAAGGGTGATGGTAGTTGTTGGGGGCATGTCAGGAGTGGGTACTGGAAGTCCCTTGGTGATGGGACACACATATCAGATACCAGGGGGTGGGATGAGGCCAGGGTTAGGCTTAGGGAAAAATACCTGTAAAGCCAATGACCTGAAATGATGAGTACCACTGATTGGAGAGAGTGCCTCTCAGGATTAGATAGACAGGTCATCTTTGGGTCTCAGTTTGGGGGACAACAGAGAATTTACCTGGATGGCGGAAAAAAGTTTTTCTAGCTCCAGACGGGGATAGAAGGTTATTATTCCTAAAGGCCTTGCCCTTGAGGGGGTAAGCTAGACTTACCTGGCAATGGTGAGGTGCACTCACTTCCATAGTGAGCAAGTGAAGGGTAAGGGTAGAGGTGTAAGCACTAAGCACCCCTATAGCTGCCTGAGTGATAGCCCCTCATAAACAGACTTAAGTTGCATAAGAGGAGGCCTGATGTTCGGCAGGCACAAGGACAAAAAGGCCCCAGGAAAAAGAAAAAAATACTGCAACTATTTCCCTCTTACATCTTCATTAGTGTCTTCCTACTGCTGTCTTCTCTCTTTTCTACTTTCTGTCAGTGTAACTTCTTGACCTCCCATTTTTCTAGCCTCCTGTCAGCATAACTTTTTGCCCTCCCTTTTCTTCATGAGGACCAAAGCAAAGTATTACTTTATGGATTATGCTTTTTTTCCGGTCTTCTATAATCTCCTTCTGCTCTTTACTTAGCTTTTTTAATAGTGCATCTCCTTTCCTTCTTTCTGTAATTAATGTAACAGTCTTTCTTCAGTTGTTGATGCTTCTACAAATTTCCCCTGACTTGCACCTTTGCTACCCTCAGTTCATTTATCACGCATTTGAGCTTGACACTTTATAATGTACCTCATTTGCATACCCACGCTCTCCCTTCCACTTCTTGAATATCCCCTCTTTTGCTATAATTACTTACTTGAAATTTCTGTTTAATCATATTGATCTTCTGTTATTTTTTCCCTTGTTTGCTTGCTCCCTAAACCCTTATCTGTAGTCTGAAGTCCTCTGTATCCGACTATTTTCTCTACTTCCAGTCATGGCACACTATAACTGTAACCCTATTCAAACTCACTTAATTGGCACTGCCAGTTGTTCCAACCCGCCTTTAGTTTCTCTTTCCTCCATATAAAAGACAATAAAACATGTTTTATTACTTTAAAAAAGTTACTCCTTAGTGATAAAGGTCAACTTCAAATGTTAAGGGGAAACATCTTGAAAGCTTGCATTTTTGATCATGACCTAAAAGCTGTGTCTTCCCCTCTGTAGTGACATCTTAACTAAAGGAGCAGAATAAGAAACTGCCACCATTTCTTCCACTGCAGGGACAATCCATATTCGCAATGCCTAATTTTCTTATTTCCCCCAGCACAGATATTGGCGAATATCTTAAGATAGCTGAGACTACTGCATATCCAGTTTCATTTCTGATAACTCGATAAATATCTTAAAATAAAGTCCCCTTGCTGTGGAAAAACAATCATTCATTATTTCACTGCATAAGGGTGGAATCAATACAGATCTTTCAGACTATACGCCAATTGCTAATTTATCTCCCTTATGGAAAATATTAGAAAAAAGTACTCATACATAACTTCTCAATCATCTAATAGATAACTAGCTTCTGCCTACAACCTAACATGGGTTCCATCCACATCACAGCACAACTGCTGCTCTGCAGAATTTTGTTAACACTGTCAACACTAACAGAAATGCCAAAAGCCAAGTCACCACTATCTTCCTATACTTATTAAAAGCTTTTGATACTGCCTTACCAAATCTTCACATCAGTGGTTCCATAGCTACCTCTCAAACAGAACACAAGCAGTGAAATGGAAAAATAATTTCTCCACTTTCTTGCCAGTGAGTATTGGTGTCCCACAAGGATTTATACTAGGCCCTATACTTTTCAACTTATTGAATGATCTGTAAACTGCTGTAAAAAATGTTACCTAATTCAATACGTTGATAACTTGAACCTAATCTGTCAAATTTCTGTCTGAAGTACAACACTTTATGTACCAGTCTTTTTTTATCATTTGAAACATGGCTAAATAATTCACAACTACTCCTAAACCCTTAAAAAAAAAAAAAAAATGACTGCTCTTTACTCCAAAACACTACTCTACCAAAACAATACTATTCACTGCTGTCTTTGTCAATAACACAATGATAACAAGTAAGCCACATAAAATTACTGCGTACCATCATAGATGACCAGTTGAAATCTGACCACCATATATCACATGTGATTAAAAACCTCATCAAAAACTAGGTGCATTAACAGAATGAAAAACTACCTCACTGAGATAGCCAGAGACGCCTCTACTTTCTTTCTGCCATCTCTCCGCTATGCTTACTCAATCTTCATTCAATTTCAGGTCTCACAACTGTCCAAACTTGAGAAAAGTTACAATAAAACGGACAAATTTGCAAAAAATAAACTATAAAAATACAGCATGGCACTGCTTAGCCCTTAGAAAATGAAACTGGTTAGAACTACCACATCTCTCTCTTTCTTTCTCGGCTACCTACAACACAGACTTCTCTGTAAGCAAGAAAATTGCCCAGCCCTTAACAATTTAATACAGCACTACTCCCCCAATAAAACGTTATGCTCTAGAGAAAAAATACTATAACCAAATTATCTAGTACTGCAGAAGACTCTCTGTATTCAATTAGTGTAACTAAACTGTGGAACCACATCTCACTACCACTGAAATCCATACAGAATGCAAAGTCATTTCAAACATAACTAAATTTTTACCAAGCAAATCAATGGATCTGCTCCTGTACAATTCCCAGATAAACCCCACTTTTATCTTCAGCCTGTCCTATCATCAAACTATTTCTGTTCATTCTGAATCCTATGCCTCATAATCAGTCTTCATCAATACCTAAAAAGTTTTACTATTATCTCCCAACCATATAGATAAGTTTGTGACACTGCTCACCCCACCTCTATACTTCCAAAATACACCTTTTGATAGCTATATAGTTATCTCTGAACCTGCTTTATACCCACCTCTTAACTACAATATTAATATTCTCTGCCCTATCTAGTTCCTTCCTTCACCTCTATTTTTTTGAAATTCTAAGCACTAATCACGTGATATATTATCTGTTTGACAAACCCACTGTTACACCTCTTCAAATGCTCAATGTTCAACATCTGCTAATAAATTTTATTTATTTGTTTTGACATGTAAGTATAAAACACAAGTGAACCAGAGCAAAAACGGCTGTAGCAGTTCTATTGTAGTTGAATAATCACCAATCCAAAGTAAAAGTTCAGCTTCTTCTTTATTCCAACAAATAAAACAGGCAAATGAGCTTTCATATCCTTGATACGCTTCATCAGATTTCATTTTAAACTAAAGCAGCTCAACTTAAATAGTGTTCTACAACTCTTAATTACACCATTTATCAAATAAATTAATTAAGAACCATCTTTCCTTAATATAGGAATATAATTAACTCTTAAAGTCACACTCAGAACTCAGTGCAGTTAAAATTCATCCTATAGTATTATGTCTATCATTTTATACATATGTAAACATGCCTTCTTAAAAGTCAAGCCACATTATATTTTCATCAAAATAGCACACTTAGAAGCAATAACTGCATACTATAAAATCAATTAATAAAAAATATGTATATAAAATATATGTATCTTAAATGCAAAATGGAAATATAGCAATCTGACATAAATATATTAATGGGTCTCTAAACAATGCTTAGATAGTATATTCAAACACCTCATTATTTATGTATAGATCATGTCTTAAGTCTTATGTGTCTCACACAACACATAAACACTTATCAATTTCTCCATAACAGTTCATATCTCAGCAGACCAATAGATGAATACATAAATGAATAAATAAGTAAGTAAATAAATATATATATAGCCAAATGCATATTTGTATCTGAAGTTATATGTAGCTATAATAAAGTGCATAGTGTCTAATATTAGTTCTTATTACAATTCATAAGATATAACAATATTGTATAATAATAATAATAACTTCTGTCCAGCATTAGCATGCTGTTCTATATTAGACCAGTATATATATGTATATATACTGATATATAAATATAAATATAAATATATAAATGAATAAATAAATCAATCAATAGTAAGACTGCATATATATATATATTAAGTCTTTACATTGTCTCACATAATTACTAAAACCACTCATTATATACATCTATATGATATTTATCATCATTATATATCTACAGTACAATAAAACGTTAATCTAATCTCAGTCAAAAAATGTATATAAGAAAAAATGAATATATATATAAAACTTCCTATAAACATCTGCTAATAAATTTTATTTATTTGTTTTGACATTTCTTAACAGGGAAAAGTCTGACTGGGCAAGTACCCTTTTTTTAGTGGAAGCCCTGGGAGAAAAGCTCCAAACATGAGAAAATAACACATGAAGTTAACCACAACAGAGTTAATTTTTTTACATCAGATAGCTATGAAAAAAAAACATGAAACACGAAATAGTTGTATAACAGAAGGTAGGTTGAGGACAGACAGATTTTACTTACATAAATAGACTTCTAGCCTCAGAAAAATTAGGTGAGAAAAAAACAGTAACATACAAGAGTATATTAGATTTGATATATTATTTTGCTGAGAAAAAATACAAGGGGAAAAAAGGTGAAAGGAAGTAGAGAGAGCAGGAGTTTTAAGATGAAAAGTGTATGAGTGGGTGTAGGTAGCAGAATGGGAGACAAGGTGAGAAGGAAGAGAAGGAAAGGAAGCCAGCAGGATAGTGATGAAAGGTGAAAGTGAGGATAAAGAAGGAGGGGTGGTAAGTGGGTAAGATACAGAAGGGTGAAGAGAAAAAGGTTATAAGTATTTTTGATAGGGTGTAACTATTTTGTATACTGAAATAGTTGCCTTTATTTCATACAAACGTAATCTTATTAGCAAATGTATGTGCAATTGTTAATCTATATAAGTTAATGTATGCTTATAATAAAAGTACTGAATGCCTATTTAAAAAGTGCATACTATATTACAGCTCTTCTGCCTGGTCCTCCACTGAAAAGGGTTTTTTTAACTATACCCAGCCAGACAGACCTAGTAAACAAAATCAAAAACTAAAAATAAATAAAATAATAACATTAAATAGCATAAATAAGACTTCTGCTGATATGCTAACCCATTAGCACAGAGTAGGTTACCCAATGTCTTGGAAGCACTTACATATACACCCTTCTCACAGGTGCTCAGACAGTGCATCTCTGCAGGTGAAATACATCCTGAAGCATTTAACTATTTCAAACACATAGCTCCTTGTGGATAAAGCTGTTTTACTTAGCTATACACATATGCGGTGGTGGTGCTGCGATAGCATTGTCACCTCACATTAAGACGTTGTCCTGTTCGATTCTCAGCTAGAGCGTCTTCTGTGTGGAGACATGCATGAATGGGCGTACCTTCGTTGAAGGTTGTGCGTCAGAGCTGGCAACTCGGTACATAAAAATCTACTGCCAATCATTAGCGGACCAGAGTTCTGCTGTGGCGACCCCTAACTGGGAAAAGCCGAAAGACACAACAACTTAGCTATACACACATCTTGCATTACCGCAGAATCTTTCCGTGTCATTTGTCTTTAAACAACATCTCAAATATAAGAAATAAAATAATTTAAAAACACAGTAAAAGGACCACTCTACCGGTACTCAACTTTAACAACAAGACTGGAAAGACTAGCATTTCAGTGTGTCACATATTTTAGAATGGAAGCATAAACCTCTGGTCAAAAAACAGTAAAACCAGAGGCTTGGTTAACTGATATGATGCAAAAACATGTATGAGGATACCTGTCTGAGTGCGAAGTATCTACAGTTTATTTTTCAAATTAAATTAACTCTCATTTTAAAAGGAAAAACAAGAATAAAATGAAAAAGGGGGAAATACATGATTTATAAAAACCCAAATGTTCTGCAAATATTCAGACTCTGTTCTTTATTGTTTATGCATGTTTATATAATTAAAGTGGACTTGATAAGCCAGACAACTTCATAGGCTTAGAAAGTTGACAATAAATCTTAAACCAGAGAAGGAAAGAGTGAGAGACCATATAAGGACAAGACTACAAGACTCTGATATGCTTGACAGACATGTTTATACGGAATAATAAAGTAATTATCTTCATAGACAGACTCTAAGGGGTCCCTTGCAAGGAAGAGGTGAACAAATGGTAAAACATATTTAACAGAAGAAGCACAGCTGTTTTGTGAAATATGTGAGCAAGAGCATAACAGAAGCACATTGTTATATTTTTAGGTGACAAAAATGGCAGATGACAAAATGTGGCCATTAAAAAACTAAATGAAATTCTAGACAGATGGTGAGGATGGGGTACAAAGCACTTGGCAAGGAAATGAGAAAGAGTCACATAAAACATTTTTTTCAGTGGAGGTGTATGTAGAAGGAAGTAAGATACCTATTCAACCTTAAAGGAGCACTACACTTTCTTAAGGAACATGGGATGGTAGAAGTCAGAGTGACAGGTTCAGATGCACCAAAAGGGGAAAAGGTGAAAGGCAGATGAAACCATTCTTACCTTTTTAAACTAAGACTTTATACTGGGGACAGATGAGCACTAATCACCATTAACTTGAAGTAATGAATTGTATGGTATCTATAAGAGAGAGTAATATACAGGATTATAACCATATCCTGGATCATAAATAAATGTTTTATGTTTGAGAAATGGATGTCAAGAAACTCACCTTAAGATTGAATCAAAGTGTAGCCTGACAGGTGACTCTAGACATCCATTCACAGCACAAAACATCTAGGTTAGCATTAGAGAAACACAGTCTTAATGTTTTGTTGTACATGGAAATTGATCTGCTCCATAAAGCTCTGAATACTACTGATTATAGAGGGTGAGGGAGATATACAGAGAAGAGCAGCCTAAAAGAAAAAAGTACAGGAATATTAACTCATTCAAACCTAAAATGCCTTTTCTGTATACTTCCAGTTCACACCCATAACTCCTTATGGCATCCAGAATTTGTCTGGGTCTACCTTCTTTAACTCGGTGACTTACAGGCTAATAATAGGCAGTATTACAAAGGGCAAGGAGTTATTAATAAAATAATACTAAGATTCTTAGTCTAGGATGTCCTGGAGTGGAGAAATTAATCTTTGTTTGCCACTTATTATTCATACTTTCATGAGATATATGACGTGGCACCAATGTGGGAGATAGGGCAATTCACTGAAAATGCTGGTTTATACCACACTATACTGGAAATACTACTAGTTGTTCATTAGTAATTATGAAAATAAGCAATATTTCCATATGTACTTAATATTTAAAAAAATGACTTACAAACTATTGAATGTCATTATGTGAAACCTTAGATGTTGCTGAAGAAAACTGTCTTTAATATTGGAACTGGAAATTGCACATCTTGAGAAATATCCAGTATTATCTGTATTGCTAATTATACAAATTAAACATGCACTTTCATACTTCTTTAAATATTTCAATAAATATGCACTTATAGGAGAATTTCTTGTTTTCATGTGAAAGTTTCGGTCTAGGTAACAAAACTGTTCTAACAACAGAAGGTTAGGTTGTATAGTTTTCAAGGTAAGAAACCACACTGGTTTGTGTTGGCCACTATTCTAACGCAAGGTTAGAGCAGAACAGTGCTGAGAGGTACTTAAACGTTGTTAAGCACGTTTCTTATATCAGAAAAGTGCTTAGCAGTTTTGTCTTTTCCCAATTCCATAGTGTAATCATACTGCTTCATGTACTACATAAACTGTAACTGAAAGTAAAGACACTAGAATAAACTTACAGATTTTACCATGGCAAACCTATAATGCAAAATCAGCAAAAATGTCAGGTTCCACAAACACAGGAGGGGAGTTAGCATTATGTAAGAGGTGCATTGTTTTTCTGCATTTCTCCTGATGTTGTGTTTTAACATTATAGATCTAGCCATACAAACTGGGCCTTGCCCAGCAAAACTGCCCTTTAACAGTCACTGACTGCTTCTGCTTTAAAAGTGCTGCCTTGCAAGTAGGAAGAAAGTGGCTCATCTCTGTCATACGAACATGAAGACACAAATAAGCTTTAGGTCTCTGCACAGAGGTTAAGTATGAGGTAAATGAGGTTTGGGACAGACCAGTTTGTCCTAGGACATCTTCAAGTGGGGCTAGGTGAACAGAGCAGCAGGAATTAGGAGGCTAGGGGGAGGATAGGGTTAAATGGGAAGGAGGGATGATTGGAAGGAAATGAGGTAAGGGTAGGAAGGTGCTTAATGGGTTTTAGGCAAGTGTAACTGGGGTAGAAGTCACATTTTTGGCTTGAACTTGGTATGGCGGGTTCTGCATCCAAGATGACCTGTAGGTATTGGTGTGGTCAGGTAGGCCTTAAAATTGTTGCATGTGGAACAGGTGGGTAATGTTCACTAATGAGGTGCCGTAGTAGTTTTTTTTTTTTTTTTTAAACTCCGTAAAGTGTAAAATACTACCCTTCAGGAAAGTCAGGCTAGTGCAATTCGGTAGTTTACTGTCTTGCCACATTTATTACTAAAGTGTTTTCAATTTGGGTGTTAGTTTGACGTTTTCAGTTTGTCAGGATTGGATGCAAGAACCGGCTCATGAGTAGATGCCTCAATTGCAGGGGTTTCTGATATTTTACTTGGGAATTGGAGCTTCACATTGTGGGAGTGGCTCTTAATTGCATATTGCCATTATTAACTGGGGCTAAATTGTGTATGTCCGGGGGGAGCCTCTTCAAAAAAAAAAATGTTCTGTTTAGTGGGATGGTAGAGACATAATAAGGGTCCGTAGTATGCAGCATGATCCTTGTTTCTATCCCTCTTGCCTGGCAAGTAGTCGTTAGTAGTGGTGGTAGAATTTTGTAGGATTTCCACTGGATTTAGTTACACGCTCCAAAGCTTAGGATGAATTGCAGGTCTTCACCTCTCGGCAGTTGTCAGCATGATCGGTTGTTGTGGTGCACCCCCCCCTTTTCTTTTCTCTGTTTCCTCATCAAAATAGTCCTTGTTTCAGGTTACGTGGATCACATAGTAGTCCTTGTTTTTGGTTACTTGGGTCACATTTAAGAATGGTTATTTCTTTTCTGATATGGCAAACTTGTTTTTAACAAGAAAATTTAATAAATAAAAAAAAAAAAAAAAAAAAAAGAGATGGTTGTACGGGTATTTTACAGTTGAGCCATGAATGATTTCCTGGGCTACGGGATCTCCAGCCGAATGGTTCCTTTCTGTGCATGCGAGATGCAGTGATAACTATTGCGAATAGGACAGGGTAATTCATACCTTTCAACTGTCCAGCCTACACGTTTCATTTTGTTTCACCTAAACATCAAGACCTGTCAGCCTGGTGCTTGCCTTTTATTGCAGCTCTTTTATATATAAAAAAAAAAAAAAAAAAAAACTGTCCATTGCCATGCAGTTAAAATTACAGCATTAGGGGCTTTTGGGTAGTGGATGCTATTATCAGTAATGAAAGTGATGATTTATCTCCCAGTATTCTGGCACTTGGAAGCTGTGTAGTGAAGCCATGAACATCTTCCGTGGGCTGCAGGCTTGCTCAGATAATGGCTGTGTTGAGGGGCAGGCTTGCTGCACAGTTCCAGTTTGAGCTCCTAAAAAGTCAAGCTGGGTAACAGCTGAAGTTGGGTGTGTGTGTGCTACTTAAATATGCACATTTTGCTGACTATCCTGATATCTAAATCTTAACTAGTATGTATTATGCTGGAGGCTTGTTGGCTTTCCCTTGTGGAGGGCAGATCAAGCATCGAGGGAGGGTGTGCTGTGCCTTTGAATTCTGTTGCATTTTGGGTTCTCGCACAGTAGAGTTTTATTTAGCACAGTACTTGTTTCAGGCCATTATTGCTGCACTGTATATAATGCCGGTGTGTTTGTGAAACTTTTATATTTTGTTTGGCTGTTGAACCTGAAATAAACTGGTCATATTGGCTTTCTGTTTTCATTACTACATTGGGATGGGGTACTTTGTACAACTGCAGTTTGCTGAGGCAGTCTTATTCATACAAGTACACTTGCTGGTTTGTGTTTAGGCAGGCAGGTACTGGGTTAACTGTGCTAGGATTATACAGTTATGAAGGAAAGGAGGTAAGGTACAGCCAGGAAGTGGTAACTAAAAGGGGGGAGGGGAGTTAAAGTTGATAAACTAAAGGGCTGGGCTCCTAGGTGTGGGTGTTTTAGAATGCACCCATTCCTCCCTCTTACTTGTTTAGAAAAGGTGGTTCTTACGTGCTGTGTATTTGAGAAATGAGGTGGGCTGGTTTGGAGGGGAAATGGGTGAAGACTCATTCTCCCTTTCTTTGTGGATGGCTTAGATGTACATTGGGATGAGTAGTGACACAATACCGGTGTTGGTATGCGTCAACATAGTGGGAGGTTTAACACTGGTGTTTAATATAGTGGTGAGTGGTTCAGTGTTGTCCTAACTCACTAACACCTACGTGGTGGTGTGGAATGTCACACATCTAGCAGCCTATACACAGAGTGTATTTCTGCAAATTAAACATAAACAGTATAAAATTTTAAAATGTGAATATTTTGTGAACAGTAAAATCTATTAAATTTCCCTATTGTGTTTTTTGTGGCCTGTGAGGCACTTGCAAGTGGCAGTCAAGTTCGCGCATGTGGGGACTTCTGTTAGCCGTTAGGGGGAGGGCGGGAAGTTGAGAAGGTTTCAGAAAGTCTAGTGTGTTTGTCTTTTTTTTTTTTAATATATACATACACATGTAAAGGAGGCTAAAGTTAAGTAATCCTGCTTCAATGTACGGAAAACAGAAAAAAAAGTACACTGCAGCGAATAGAAATATGTGGATATGTGGGGAGACAAGGCTAAAGAAACAGGACAGTTTTCTTACTATAGCTGTTTCTCACAGCTTCATGCTTTAATGTAGTGCTATTATCTTCTGGAGTTTGCATGCTGTGTGGAATTGGGTGCACATTTCTGTCTTGTGGATGGCTGCATGGAGCTGGGGAATGTCTCCCTGCTCACATTCCGAATATTGTCAGGGATTAGTATTCACTAATAATAAAGTAGGAAAGAACATTCTCTCCAGACATTTGGGTTTAACTGTGTATTTAACTCTTGCCTCTCAACTGTCTGATTTTATGGGCCAGCTGCATACATCCCAACTGTATAGATTTTTGCAGAATGTCCAGATTTTGCCCCATAATTTTAGCCCTTTATGCATAAAATTGTGGTTTCCTGACAAATCACTGTGGGTTGAAGTCAGAAAATGACAGACATCTGAGTTTCATTCTTCATAGCATTTGGAAAATTCATGCTAATGCAAAACCTATTCTAAGTGCAATACTTAAAATGTCCCTATTTTGGCCCTTTGTCTTCTCATGGTGGCTGGCTTTGTCCAGATTTCTCACGCTAAGAGATTGAGAGGTATAGCCAGCTATAATTACAGCTTTATTCTTACTCTCTCTCCTAAAATTTTGTTCTCTAACCACATAATTTTCCCGCACATCTGATTATACTCTACCAGGGCAGGGAGTAGCTGCAGAGTCATGCTGTATTTAAATTTAAATTTTTTTTTTTTTGATACCAGCATGCCTGGAGTCTTTGGTGGTTGGGGCAGCTGGCCTTAAATGCAAGTGGTCTAAGTAGGGTATACTTGCTAAGAAGCAGCAGGGGGTAAGTTGTCCAATGGAACAGTAGCCTCCATGCTTGGGTGGAGTGTCATATTGCAGTTGGGTGATTTGGATGTCTGGGTTAGGGGAAAGGGACAGTTACCAGATTCATGTCATCTTTTGAGATTTGTCTTGGCTGGCATAGGTACTTTATAGGTTGTGGGGTATGAGCAGAACCTTCTAAAATTTGATGCAACTTTGGTTATTTATCAATGTTTTAATTATGTTTAGTATGCTGTTTTAATTGGAAGGTAAGATATTCTGCTGGGGAAGCTGGGTTCATGTGTGGTAAACAGTATGGTACCAAGTTGCACATTATTTGTACTCATTAAGGCATTTCAAGGTTGGGACAGTTGGGGTAGTGTAGGGCCAACTGAGGATAAGGTATGTTGGGTGGCAAGTTATAATAGGGTTTGATTTTGTTTATGGGGAGTTTGGGGGTTCTTATTGGTGTGGAGGAGTGTCACCAATTTCAGGATCAGGGGTGTTCTTATCTAAGTGGAACAGAGGTGGATTTTACCCTTGTCCGGAAAGGGATATAGGTGGAGCCATTGGATGGAATTCGCACTTTGGGTTTTGTAATCAGCTGCATTGCAATGACTATGGATGGTTTAATTACTGGTTAATTTTGTTGAGAACTCAAAGGATGGTTACAGAGTGAAAATTTTATTTATAGAATAGGCCTTTTAATACAATGATTTTGTTTTATTTCGCATGGGTATCAGTGGTATCATTAATATGGGAGGTGAGAAGAAACTTTATGGAGAACTTTATTAAGACATTCTAAGTTTTATTGGGGTTTTGAATTCAGTAGAGGGTGCATTTATGCAGTTGATGAAAGGGACATAATGTCATTAAGATGTGCAGTATTTACAGCCTTTTCTTTTACAGATCACACTGAGGTCGCAGATGTGGACGTGCAGAGTGGGCATTTCTTGGTGGGCTGAAGGAATGTGGACTCGACAGGTGAGAGAAGAAGCTGAAGAATGTGTCGGTTGATGGAGCAGTATGTAAGGGGGTCATGGTTTTCCAGCAGGCAGCTGAATATGGACTTTGTATGGGGCTTTTCCTTCCTGCAGCCACAAGGTAATATCCTGTTTTTGTTGATCTTGTGTGGGGAGCAGCAGGATTGAATTTTACGCTGTATTATTGGTAGCTGGTGTTTTCCTTGGAATGGGTCAGGTAGGCGGATTACCATGGGAATGTACCAAGTAATGGTTTACTGCTGAAGAAGGTATTGGTGAGACATGTGAGGTGGCATTTAGGACTACATGATTGTTGCAGGATTATGGGGCTGATTTATAAGTTAATTTTATGGTATGGGGGGGGGGTTATCTTGGCCAAACTGTGTTGCAGCCATCAGGGGTAGGGAATTAGTGGGTTACATTGAGTAAGTTGGCTCAGGCTGGTGAGCTATGTGGGGTGTTTGGTGTAGGGTGATTTAGCTTTGAGTTACTGCACTTTAATGGGATACAGGGTTGGGTTAATTTTCTACATTCTGGATGGTAATGGCATGTCACTGACCTTGATTGACCTGGTGCATTGGGTGTTTTCTTATTTAGTTGAAGGTATAATTCAATAAATGGTTACTGAAGTGAGTGGTGGTACGCTGCTTCATAAGTAAGCGAGTGGAGGTATGGATGCTGGATGCTGCTTATTGATCAGGATGTATGGGGTCACACTGTCCTATGTTAATGTTACACGGATGCTATTTTTACCTATATCATGTTTTGGTGGAAGGGGAAATTAATAAATATTGGTTAACAATCATGTCTATGGAAGTTTAATAAAGGTCGTCAAATGTTATTTGGTGTGATGTGCTTATTGAAGGGGACCGGGACAAGTGGGCTATTATACTTCACACATGATCATTTGTATGGCACCCTTGTAGTGTCCTCCGAGCATCATTATTTAGCGGATAGCTAGGCGATCTTTTTTTATTAATAGGCAGTTATTACTGCTCCCTATTGTAATTCAGAAACTAGTAACTCTGAGACAAAAAAACTAACAAAAGAAGTATGAAAAAGAAGAACAGCAAATGTCAAACATCACTGTCCACCCCCCGCACCCCAAAGTTATATATACCACTTCCTACATCTCCAAACCTCACAGAAAAGGGAATACTCTGAGAAAGAGCAATCATGGATGCACATTCAGTCTTGTTGTTCTAGGGCTCACAATTAGGAGTCTTAGAATATCAAATGGTGACTATTATTACTTGAAAATGACACAGTACAAATGTCTGAAGAATTTTATCCTAGAGAAATCAATAGTCTTCTTGTATTAGATGAAAAAGTAATTTAATAGTGATGCTACAGTTAATGCTTGGCTAAAGTATATACAGCCCACTAACAGTACAACAGAACAGAACATCCCTGAGCATTGAATATAACAGAGCACCTCTTTGAATACAACTTTCTTTCACTGAAGATATAATTGGACTGTCCACTCCTAACTATTTATGTTAAAAGGATGAAAAAGTAATTTAATAGTGATGCTACAGTCAATGCTTGGCTAAAGTATATACAGCCCACTAACAGTACAACAGAACAGAACATCCCTGAGCATTGAATATAACAGAGCAGCTCTTGACTGCTGAATACAACTTTCTTTCACTGAAGATATAATTGGACTGTCCACTCCTAACTATTTATGTTAAAAGCACAGTACACAGTTTTATTATTTGGAAGCCACTGTTTTATACTAAGCAGTTTTGAAGAACAAATGTCTCAGTACTTTAACTTGTATTGCTAAGTGTAGCAACAAAGTTCAGACCACAAGGAATTTAATTTGCTTACTGTGATTATGTACAAGACAAATGGAAATTAGTGTATTATTTCAGTAATGAAGAGAAAAACAAACAAGATGACTATATTAAGCCAAGATAATCCATTTGGATAGTTATGTATGACAAACATTTATTTATGTATTTACTTAATACATGGTTGCAAAATTAAACATGTTGATAAAACTGTACAGCACAGTATCTCAGCAGAAAATTCTCTGGATGACAGCTCCAGGGTCAGAGGTTCAATTGTGACCACTGGTCACTGTCTGTGTAGAGAATGCATGTTCTTCCTAGGTCTGTGTGAAGTTTTCTCTGGGTACTCCAGTTTTCTCCTCAAAATATGATGCTCAATTGGCTACACCAAACTGTTCGTATGTTAATACATTCTGTATTTACCTTGGACCTTGTGGAACAGGTCAAGAACCAATCCACTTAACTATTCAATAAATGTTAAAATAAAATAATAAAGAAATACTGATTTGGTTGCAATTCTATCTGTAATAAATGACAATGATTTTTTTAAAGCAATCACTGGGAATATAGATAAAACAACACTTTGAATCTGTTATTACAAATAATTCAGGATAAACTTTTACTGAGTAAGGCAGCAACATAAAAAGCAAAATCCCCTTGAAGGCTGCCTGCCTAATAATGACTCCTCTTGATTGGCTCTCACCCCAGTAAAGGAGAACAAGGGGACCAACTGGCTAGGGCTGATGGTCTACAGGTAGTGGGAGACAAATAAACTACAAAAAAGAATGGTTTATAAAATTAAAAAAAGTTTTATGGAAGATCATCATCATCTTCTTTTGGCTGTTCCCGTTAGGGATCGCCACAGCAGACCACCTGTTTCCATTTCTTCCTGTCCTCTGCATCTTGCTCTGTCACACCAACCACCTGCATGTCCTCTCTCACAACATCCATAAACCTTATCTTTGGCCTTCCTCTTTTCCTGTTACCTGGTAGGTTCATCCTTAGCATCTTTTTCCCAATATACTCAGCATCCCTCCTCAGCACATGTCCTAACCAATGTAATCGTGCCTGTCTGCCTTTGTCTCCAAACCTTCCAACCTGGGCTGACCCTCTGATATACTTATTCCTAATCCTGTCCACCCTCGTCACACCCAGTGCAAATCTTAACATCTTTAATTCTGCTACATCCAGCTCAAACTCCTGCCTTTTTGTCAATGCCACTGTCTCCAACCCATATAACATAGCTGGTCTCACTACCCTCTTGCAGACCTTCCCTTACAGGTACTCGTCTGTCACAAATCACTCCTGACACACTTCTCCACCCACTGCATCCTGCCTGTACTCTCTTCTTCACCTCTCTTCCACACTCACCGTTACACTGAACTAATGACCCCAAGTATTTAAACTCATCCACCTTCGCCACCTCTACTCCTTGCATCCTCACCATTCCTCTATCCTCCCTCTCATTCACACACATATATTCTGTTTTAGTCCTGCTGACCTTCATTCCCCTTCTCTTTCGAGCATATCTCCATCTCTCCAGGGTCTCCTCCACCTGTTCCCTACTCTCACTACAGATCAATGTCATCTGCAAACATCATAGTCCACGGGGACTCCTGTCTGATCTCGTCTGTCAACCTGTCCATCACCATTGCAAATAAGAAAGGGCTCAGAGCTGATCCTTGATGTAACCCCACCTCCACCTTAAACGCATCCGTCACTCCCACCGCAGACCTCATCGCTGTCACACTACCCTCGTACATATCCTGTACCACTCTTACATACTTTTCTGACACTCTTGACATCCTCAAACAATACCACAACTCCTCTCTAGGCACCCTGTCGTATGCTTTCTCTAAGTCTACAAAAACACAATGCAACTCCTTCCGACATTCTCTGTACTTCTCCATCAACACTCTCAGAGCAAAGATCGCATCTGTAGAGCTCTTTCCTGGCATGAAACCATACTGCTGATCACTAATCATCACGTCCCTTCTTAACCTTGCTTCCACTACTCCTTTCCCATAACTTCATGCTGTGACTGATCAATTTACTCCCTCTGTAGTTACTACAGCTCTGCACATCACCCTTATTCTTAAAAATTGGTACCAAAACACTTTTTCTCCATTCCTCAGGCATCCTCTCACTTTCCAAGATTTCATTAAACAATTTGGTTAAAACGCCACTGCCATTTCACCTAAACACCTCCATGCTTCCACAGGTATGTCATCTGGGCCAACAGCCTTTCCATTCTTCATTCTCTTCATAACTATCCTTACTTCCTCCTTGCTAATCCATTATACTTCATGATTCACTATCCCTACATCATCCAACCTTCTCTCCCTCTCATTCTCTTCATTCATCAACCCCTCAAAGTACTCTTTCTATCTCCTCAACACACTCTCCTAGCTTGTGAGTATGTTTCCCTCATACTTTATCACCTTTACCTCCTGCACATCTTTCCTAGCTCGGTCCCTCTCTCTAGCCTCTTGCACATCTTTCCTAGCTCGGTCCCTCTGTCTAGCCAATCGGTACAGGTCCTTTTCTCCCTCCTTAGTGTCCAACTTTTCATACAACTCTTCATATGCCTTATCCTTGGCCTTCACCACCTCTCTCTTTGCCATGCACCTCATCTTCTTATACTCCTGTCTACTTTCTTCATCTCTCTGACAATCCCACTTCTTCTTTGCCAACCTCTTTCTCTGCATACTCTCCTGTACTTCCTCATTCCACCACCACGTCTCCTTGTCATCCTTCCTCTGTCCAGAAGTGATACCAAGCACCTTTCTAGCCGTCTCCCTTACTAGCTCTGCTGTAGTTACCCAGCTATTTGGTAACTCTTCACTGCCACCCAGTGCCTGCCTTAACTCATCCCTGAACTCCACCTCACAATTACCCTTTTTCAATTTCCACCATTTGATCCTTGGTGCTGCCCTCACACTCCTCCTCCTCCTCCTCTTCTTGATAACCAACATCATTCTACAAACCACTATCCTATGCTGCCTAACTACACCTTCTCCGGTCACCACTTTACAGTCTCCAATCTCCTTCAAACTGGCCCTCCTACATAAGATATAATCCACCTGTGTGCAATTTCCTCCACTCTTGTATGTCACCCTATGCTCCTCCCTCTTGTTAAAATATGTATTCACCACAGCCATGTCCATCCTTTTCGCAAAATCCACTACCATCTGACCTTCTGCATTCCTTTAACACCATACCTACCCATCACTTCCTCATCCTCTCTGTTCCCTTCACCAACATGCCCATTGAAATCTGCTCCAATCACCACTCTCTCACCCTTGGGTACAGTCATCACCACTTCATCCGATAAAGATAAGTATATATGCTGGAGAATGTTGAGCACCTCAGACTAGCCGTAATAATCATGTAGAGGAAACAGATGAATCCTTGGGAGAAAATAACTTTAGAAAAACTGTTGAAGGAAAAAAAAAACTCAAATACTCTCCTGAAAGAAGATGATGTCATGGACCAGGAGATGTCATGGACCACACTAACACGTGCCAGGAGCAGCTGTAAGACAACCAGTCAGCAGTAGGTAAAATAAAAGAACAACAGAACACGTCACAGGGAATCTGGATTTAATAACGTTATTAATGTAGAATCAAAAATATAGAATGAAGAAGCAGTGATGATCAACAAGATAAAATCTAAAGGGAAAAAGTGATCTCTTCAAATATGCTCGCACTTAATATGGGCTCAGTTCTGAACAATAAAATTTCAGCTCGAAGGAATAAAATAAGAACTACATATTTATAACTTCTAATGCATGCAGTAAGGGCACAATCCACAAATGATGGAATAATAAAATAATTAACTAGGTTCTCTTATTCACTCAGTACTAGGCTTCCCCATGTCATATTGGATTATGTTTCCACTATGAGATACAGCTCACTTCAGTATCAGAACATTTCTGGTTCATATGTAATCACAAAAACACCCAGAAGAATACCAGCTAATGCCAGCTACCTGTAAAAGGAAAGGATTACTCTACTATTTTTGGAGGATTTTTTTTCTTTTGCTATTCACTTCTGCGTCTTAACATCTACATATGTCATGTTAGAACAGATAATGCTTAGGTTTTTCTAGGAGGACCTCCCCATAGGAATGGTTAGTGTCCCCTTTCTCTCTCATAACGACACATTGCTTTTCCCCTTCTATTATTATTAGCATATGGGCTTCCCTCAGTTGTCATTTCTTAACCACAGCTGGCTCTGTATGTGATCCTACTACTAAATGTCGTCTGTAACCTGAGGTACAGATTTCTGCAGAGACCACATCACCCCTTTGCTGTGATTTATGAGTTTCCTCGATTCCCCTAGGGCCCATGTAAGTGTAGTGGTCACTGGATCTGTTCATTCTGTCTCCATGGTAACAGCTCACAATTCCTTTTCCTTGTAGTCACATAGCTCAGCAAGTCTGACTCCTCCAGGTGACAGTTGTCACAATAGACACATGTCCACTCATCCACAACACTGGCGAATAATTTTATTTACTGCAAGCTCCCTCTGCTGGCAAATGCTATGTCAGATGAGACTGCTTCCAACACATGGTACAACATTACTATCAGCAAGTAAGCACAAAAAACAATCAAATTAATTTCACAAGCCACTTCTGATCAATGTGTCTGAGAGCCACTAACACAGAATTTTATCTTTTGTATTACGAATATGAGGTCTTACCTTGTGGTTTGAGGCTGGAGCTGTTCATTTTGGAGTCTTTGATGACTAACTGCTTAATCCAAAGAGTTGGTGCTGTGATCTCTGAAACAGAAACATGCTGTAATTAAATATGGCATCACGTGTGCTACAGAGGACATGAAATGAACACAGAATTAGAATGTATTTTTATGTTGTTTGGTAACCTTTTGCTTTTTCTTGTTTGTGTTATTTATAGTTCTATTCTATTTTGATACACTCTACCCATCCGTTTTCATTGGACACAATAATACAGAAATGCGGTAACCATTAACCTATAAGTAGAAACATTTCATTAGTAGATGCTGTCTCCTTGTTCATTTTTCTAAAGCATCCCATGATGGCTCCTACATCCCTGATAAAATAATGTGACTAATATAGTATATTTAGGAGGTCTGAACTCAAACAGAAAGTGCATCAAATCTAGACAACCATGATAATAAGAAACAATATATTAGAATATCAAACAATTACTCTATACAGAACAAGTTAAGAAGCACTGCATACATTTTTCAGAGAAAACACATATATAACATGGCTCTGTCCCACTAACAATTTAAAACCGTGTCAGTTTTGTGAACAAGGTTGGGCTTTTTTCCATTACAGATAGCAGGTAAAATACAACAAGCTAATTGGATCATCACTTGTTGGCACAATGCTACCTTATTAAATAAGGCAACATTCACAGTTGTGGAGTTTGCATTCCATATCCAATAGAGTTAGCAATCATCTGTGTTATGATTTTATTCTATTAGTGTTTAGATTTGATATTACCCTCTAAATTACTGTGTTCAATGACATTCACAGTTCTCAGCAGAAATAGCTCATAACTGTCAGCCTGAGTACATACGAGTATACATACACTGAAATGTATGTATTCACACCTCTACAGTTTATGAGCAGCTTATAAACAAACACACCACAAACTGAAACACACACATATCAAAAAAGAATGATAAACAACATGCAAAAAAGTCACATGCTTTCTTCAGGAGACTGTGATCTCAGGGAATGTGAAAAACAAACTATCCAATTGCCAACAAACTACACCTATATGGAGTGAGCAATAATGCACAGGTAGCTTACTCCCTCAACAGTAAAGCCTGAGCAGCTATGGCAGTCTGAAATCAAACAATGGCATGTAAGCCTTAGTACAGTGAAAACTCAAACATAACACAAGGACTTAAGTATAATCTATCAGCAGAGAGAATGTTAAGAAATAAATTGTTGAATGTACAGTGAATCAAAACAGAGTAAAAAAGTAAATCATGGGCATACCTCTCAACTGTCCAGATTTTTGCATAATGTCCAGACTTTTGACTCATATTTTGGTCTGTTTCTCATAAAATTGTGTTTTTTTCTGGCAAATCATTGAGGACTGAATTCCGAAAATAATGGCAGACATTTGAGTTTCAGACTTCACATCCTTTAGAAAAGTCATGCTAATGCAAAACCTATTATTCTATCAACTTTCTAAGCTTGTAAGAATAATACTTAAAAAGTGTCTGTATTTTTTGGATTTTGTGCCCCTAGATTAAAGAAAGTGTGCATAAAACCACAAATAAGGAGAAGAGCAGTAAAACATAAAGCAAAAATAAGAAGCAGAAAATGAAAACATTTTCAGAAATCTAGATAAAGAAAAGGGTAAATATAGCTAGGAAAATGGGAGAATCAAAGGAAAAAGGATGTCAAACCTAGGAAGCTATGTTAGGGATAGATACTTGACACAATTAAAAAGAAATAAGGATGACAGTAACCTTTTTGCATATGGTATTAACAGGTATAGAAGTACAGGAATAGAAGGAAAAGGTTAAAAAGGTGCTGAAAGAAACCAGGATGTTGAGAATAAATGTTTCAGCTAAGGTGCATTACAAAAAATGTAATACAATTAATTAGGGATTTAATATAATCCAAAGGTAGGTGAATAGGTTAATAAGGGTACTTAAGTTTTTACATGGCTAGACCTGTAAAGGTCATTTTCCTAGTAACCTTCTATGAGCCTATGTGTGTGGATGTGTGGGGTGGGGATGAGGTGTAGCCTTTTCAATCCAAAGATCTAATAACGGCCCATTATATTAATTTTACTAGGTAACTCATTCATCATGCAAACTGCTTCCTCAGTTTTTATGCAACTGTTTAATTTCAGCAGCCAGGATGGTGATTACTGAATCCTTGGCTGGAGATGTCTGTACAGGGAAATAAAATGGAAACATATTTAGCACATCTAGAATGAATAAAACCATCTTTCCTATTGCCCATTGTGCATCACAACTGTATATCCTGAAATGGTGCATTTACATAATGAAATGCAGCATAAGTTGGATAGGAAACTGGCTCACAAACAGAACCCAGAAAGTTAGGGTGGGCAGTTCTATGTCATCTAAAAGACATTTTACTAGCAGTGTACCCCAGGGTTCAGTCCTTGGGCCATTCCTCTTTGGCATTATTTCTTGGATGCAAAGCTAACAATAAGAGTTTGTGGCTGACCAAGTCTGTAGATGTCTGCAAACATGGTGCCATCATACACTCCTCAGGGGAAACCAAGATCCTCAAACAAGGCCTGCCCCAAACAAATAGCTGGCATCAAAACCATAGACTAAAATTAAATGCCAAGAAGTGTATAACTGTATCCTTCAACATGCATGATCCCTTGTAGTTATCACACAAACATACCCCTAAAAATTGATCTTGTAATTAGGGATTTGGGAGCCTATGTTGACCATGAACTATTCTTTGATCACTAAATATCCATTGTTGGAAGGGCACCCTTTTTTCATGGTACAGCTTATATCTGAAGGCATTGATTCCAGATCCAGAAATATAATCATTCCACTGTACTTAGCATTCATTAAGCCAGTCCTTCAGTATAATGGTCCTTTCAGTATAAAAAAAAAAAAAAAAAGGACCTAAGTCTTAAAAAACTATGTAGACCATCTCAAAGCCTTGCTCTTTTTGTCAGTTTCATACAGGCTACCTGTACCTTGCATATAGAGCTTCAGCAAACCCTATTCTGTTTTACACATTTGCAAGTTCAATGGCATCAGAAACACCCACATAACAGATCTCAGTCTAATAGAATATGCTGGAAGGATAGGTTTGTATCACAGAGAATACTGCTTCTATGGAACCATCGTCCACTCCACATAAAGCAAAATACTTCTCTTACTCTCTTCAAACACAATTTGGATGAATAGCTAGGTAACTGCAAACTCACCACTGGTTCAGCATCCCTATCCATCATGGATAGGGAAAAACATGTAAATGTCCCAACATATCCTTTGGTTCACCTCTGGGTTATTCATATGCAATATATAATGGCTAAAAACTACCATGGGACTGTAAGGCTAGGCTTCTCAAAATTCTCACAGGCCATAGCACAGTAAGTACCCATATGCCTGTAAGAAATGTTTACAGCATACTTTTCCCTTAATGCACTGCCTTAACATTTCACTGCTTTAGAGAAGAGTGATGCATTGAATATTGCACATTTCTCATGGGTATAATATACCTCTGAACTGTAAGAGAAGCTGGAATCTGCTTATCTCCATATGCGTGTCCTAAAAATGTTCAAATGAAGCATTGCAGTGCATAACACAAAGCTATATAATGTGCCAAACATTTAGAAAAGGCTCAGAGAACAATTTATACAGAGTATTTTCTCATTTTTACATCCTCCAACTAATACATCTGGATAAATAAAAAAATGGTGAGAAAAGGGATTAAACCTCCTTAAAAGCTACGTTAAAAATCTTTTCTTTTTTCAGTCAAAGGAATGCAGTGAGAGAAATGTGCATGATTGCTCTCTTCATAGTAGGTGCAACTGAAAACCTCTAAGGGATGTAAACTTTACTTAAGTCCAAGCTGCTACACATCATTCACACGTCACATGAATTTCTGTTTCACCACTCATACAGATATCTTACTAACATTATTTTAAGTACCCTCTTCAGAGCAATCTCAGATCTTTTTTCTTCTTCTTTTGGCTGCTCCCATTAGGGGTCGCCACAGTGGATCATCTGTTTCCATTTCTTCCTGTTCTCTGCATCTTGCTCTGTCACACCAACCACCTGCATGTCCTCTCTCACCACATCGATAAACCTTATCTTAGGCCTTCCTCTTTTCCTGTTACCTGGCAGCTTCATCCTTAGCATCTTTTTCCCAATATACTCTGCATCCCTCCTCGGCACATGTCCAAACCAACGTAATCTTGCCTCTCTGGCTTTGTCTCCAAATCTTCCAACCTGGGTTGACTCTCTAATATACTTATTCCTAATCTTGTCCACCCTCATCACACCCAGTGCAAATCATAACATCTTTAACTCTACTACATCCAGCTCTGACTCCTGCCTTTTTGTCAATGCCACTGTCTCCAACCCATATAACATAGCTGGTCTCACTACCCTCTTGGAGACCTTCCCTTTCACTCTTACTGGTACTCGTCTGTCACAAATCACTCCTGACACTCTTCTGCACCCACCCCATCCTGCCTGTACTCTCTTCTTCACCTCTCTTCCACACACACCATTACTCTGAACTGTTGATCCCAAGTACTTAAACTCATTCACCTTCACCACCGCTACTCCCTGCATCCTCACCATTCCTCTAGCCTCCTTCTCATTCACACACATATATTCTGTCGTAGTCCTGCTGACCTTCATTCCTCTTCTCTCTAGAGCATATCTCCACCTCTCCAGGGCCTCCTCCACCTGTTCCCTACTCTCACTACAGATCACAATGTCATCTGCAAACATCATAGTCCATGGGGACTCCTGTCTGATCTCATCTATCAACCTGTCCATCACCATTGGTAATAAGAAAGGGCTCAGAGCTGATCCTTGATGTAATCCCACCTCCACCTTAAATACATCTGTCACTCCCTCCGCAGACCTCACCGCTGTCACACTACCCTCGTACATATCCTGTACCACTCTTACATAGTTTTCTGACACTCCCGACTTCCTCATACAATACCACAACTCCTCTCTAGGCACCCTGTCATATGCTTTCTCTAAATCCACAAAGACACAATGCAACTCCTTCTGACCTTCTCTGTACTTCTCCATCAACACTCTCAGAGCAAACATCGCATCTGTAGTGCCCTTTCCTGGAATGAAATCATACTGCTGATCACTAATCATCACCTCCCTTTCTTAACCTAGCTTCCACTACTCTTTCACATAACTTCATGCTGTGAGTGCAACCTCAGATCCTATGATCATTTTATAACGTATGTGCAACAAACTTCCACTAATGATGGACAAACAATTTGTAGTGCAAGTGCTCCAAAAATTGTTAAAAGACTCCGGTGTCTGCATTTACCTTACTTCTAATGTCAACTAAGGGAGTTGTTTGTTTGCCCATCAATGTCTTGTAGAAGGCAATCTGTCTGAAGTCTCCTAGTAAAGGATTTAATAACCGATCTGTACCTTAGCTGATTAATTATTTTGCTTACAGCAAAAAGAAACATGTCTGGACTAGGTAGATATCTTCTCTTTCTTACATTTGCTAGCTTGTTATTCATATCTGCATACTTTGCGTAAGCCTTCAACACCCATGATACCTTCTGTACCACTAGGTTGCAGATGTCTTTAATACCCTTACTTTCTATAACTGTACATCTCATAATAACAGATGCATGTCACAATGTAAACTCACTATTGATATATTCTTTCTATGACTACTGCTGATTGCAGGCAACATAAATATTCTTTAACGTACAGGGACCCTTTTGAGGGCAGTTGAAGGCAGCAGTTTGTTTTAATGATGTAGGATTCCATTAAGGGTATGACTAACGTTCCATTTTACCTCTTCAACAAAACTGTAATACTACTTCTTGTGTTACAAGGAACCACATTGTCCACTGAATCTAACTTAACTGCTTTCTGTGGTTTTGGGGGGGTACCTTGTTATAATGTAAAATGTATAGACAGTACTTTCTTTGCTATCTCACACCACAACACACAGCATTTTAAAACCCATTTGTGTGATACCCCTTAATCATCTCACGAAAAAATATATCTTTCCCTGTGTTAGGAAATCCTAATTTCTGTAACACTTCTTCCTTTCAAGGCATAAACAGTAACAAATCAGAATTCCTTGTGAGCAGTTGATTCACACATGCTATAATTCATTTATTACTGTCCAGCCATGGAGACAAAGCAATAGTGAAAGAACAGCGAGACATAATTATTAGAATTTATAGAATATACCTGGTACAGTGGATATAAAAAGTAAACACACCCCTGTTAAAATGCCAGGTTTTTGTGATATAAAAATGAGACCACAATAAATAATTTCAAAACTTTTCCCACCTTTAATGTGACCTATAACATGTACAACTCAATTGAAAAACAAGCAAATCCATTAGGGGAAAAAATATAAAAAATATAAAACATACAATATGCTGGTTGCATAAGTGCGCACACCCTTAAAATAATACATTGTTGTGTGCACACCCTTAAACTAATACTTTGTTGAAGCATCTTTTGATTTAATTACAGCATTCAGTCTTCTTGGGTAGGAGTCTATCAACATGGCACATCTTGGCAATAGAACGTCAACAAATCCAAAAAGAAGAGTGGAGAGCGGATGTTGTTGCCTCAAACCACTGTTTTATTCAAACCACGTTGAACTCAAACATAAACATAAAACACGCTACACTAAAATATTAATGCTCTTAACACATGCATTTTCGTCTACAGAATCAGACTTCATCAGATGAAGATCTGATGAAGTCTGATTCTGTAGATGAAAACGCGTGTTAAGAGCATTAATGTTTTAGTGTAGCGTGTTTTACGCTTATGTTTGAGTTCAACGTGGTTTGAATAAAACAGTGGTTTGAGGCAACAACATCCGCTCTCCAGTCTTCTTTTTGGATTTGTTGACGTTCTAGGTTGGAGTTTTTTTCTTACCACCACTTTTTTCAGTTTACATCTTGGCAATATTTACATACTCATCCTTGCAAAGCGCTCCAAATCTGTCAGATTGTGAGGGCATCTCTTGTGTCCAGCCCTCTTCAGGTCACCCCCACAGACTTTCTATTGGATTTAGGTCTGGGCTCTGGCTGGGCCCTTCCAAATCTTTAATTTTCTTCTGGTGAAGCCATTCTTTTGTTGATTTGGATGTTTACTTGTGGTCACTGTCATGTTGAAAGGTGAAATTCCTCTTCATCTTCAGCTTTCGAGTAGACGCCTGAAGGTTTTAGGCCAAAAGTGACTAATATTTGGAACTGTTCATAATTCCCTCCACCTTGACTAAAGCCCCAGTTCGAGCTGAAAAAAGCAACCCCAAAGCATGGTACTGCCACCACCATGCTTCACTGTGAGGATGGTGTTCTTTTGGTGATGTGAAGTGTTGTTTTTGTGCCAAACGAACCTTTTGGAATTGTGGCCAAAAAGTTCAACCTTGGTCTTATCAGACCATAACACATTTTCCCACATGCTTTTGGGAGACTATGTATTATTCTGCAAATCTTAGCTCAGCCTGGATGTTTTTCTGTGTTAGAAAAAGCGCTCCACAGTCCAGACATATGGAGAATATGGGAGATTGTTGTCACATGTAGTACACAACCAGTACTTGCCAGAAATTCCTGCAGCTCCTTCAGTGTTGCTGTAGGTCTCTTGGCAGCCTCCCTGATCAGTTTTCATCTTGTCTTTTCATCAATTTTAGAAGGACGTCCAGTTCTTTGCAACGTCGCTGTTGTCCCATATTTTTTCCACTTTTTGATGACTGTCTTCACTGTGTTCCATGGTATATCCAATGCTGTGGAAATTACTTGTACTCTTCTCCTGACTGATACCTTTCAACAATGAGAGCCCTTTGATGCTTTGTAAGCTCTCTGCGAACCATGGCTTTTGCTGTAGCAGGCAACTAAGTAAATGTCAGGAAAATCCTGCTAGGACAGCTGAAATTTATTTGGGGTTATCAGTCTCTTTAATTAATGGCAGGTGTGTACCCAAGAAGACTGAATGCTGTAATTAAATTAAAAGGTGTTTCTACAAAGTATTAGTTTAAGGGTGAGCACACTTGTGCAACCAGCATATTGTACGCTTTTTATTTTTTATATTTTTTTCCCTAACATATTTGTTTTTCAATTAAATTGTACATGTTATAGGTCAGATTAAAGGTAGGAAAAGTTTTCAAATGATTTATTGTGGTCTCATTTTTTTATATCAAAAAAAACTGCCATTTTAACAGGGGTATGTACACTTTTTATATCCACTGTATATAGATATTATATTTGATATATCGATTAATTAGACTAGGCTCCAAAGCAGCTCCATGGCTTTCCAAAAAAACCAAACAAACAATGCTAGCTAGAAATAAATTATGGACAAAATGGAGATCCACTAAAAACCCAGCTGACCATCAAAATTTCAAACACCTGAGAAACACAACAAAGAAACTCACCTATCTGGATAAAAAGAATTATTACCTTCGGTATCAACAAAACCAAAACCAAAACCCCAAACAATTCTGGTCAGGAATCAATAAACTGCTCCATCCAGGGAACACCAAAACACCTACACCAGCTAGCCTAGCTCAGACCCAACCTAATATAATAGCCAATACTTTCAACAACTTCTTCTCTCAAACAGTCGCCTCTCTAGCATACACCATGACTCCCCCCACTTCCCTTCAAATAACCTCTCCTCAAAACAGCACCCCCACACTAAAATTTAATACAGTCTCCACAACCTATATACGTAAGTTACTCTCTAAACTTAAACCTTGCACCCCTTCGGCCGACAATCTACCAGCTGAATATCTTCAACTAGCAGCAACTGAACTGGCTTACCCAGTCTCCATCTTAATTAACAGAACTATAACTGAATCCAATGTCCCATCCTGCTGGAAAATCTCCCATATCATTCCCCTCCACAAAGGAGGTAACTCCAATGAACTTTCTAATTTCTGGCCTATAGCCCTTCTATCTCCACTATCTAAAATTATGGAACGTTGCATACACCATCAACTCTTATATCATCTCTTGCAAAATAACTTACTCTTAGACTCACAACATGGTTTTAGGCCCCACCACAGTACTTCCACGGCCCTCCTCTCCTTCACAGACGTGATCAACAAAAATCGCAATAACAACCTTTTCTCCTCTGCACTATTCCTGGACCTCTCTAAAGCCTTCGATATGGTCAACCATCAACTTCTCCTAGATACTTTAAAATCCCTCTCACTTGATTCGCTAGCACTACAGTGGTTTGACTCTTACTTGGCAAATAGAAAACAAGCAGTCCTCTGGGACAGCCATCTATCCTCTCAGCTCCCAGTTACTATCGGCGTCCCACAAGGATCCATCTTAGGTCCCCTCCTTTTCTCAATATTCATAAATAACCTGCCCACTTCTCTCCCTACATCCACTTGTATACAGTATGCTGATGATTCAACTCTCATCTGCTCTGCTCTATCTCCAGAGGAACTCCACTCCTCCACCCAAAAAGTCTTTACAGCAGCAGAAAAATGGTTCCAACATATCTGTCTCCTCCTAAATCCCAAAAAAAACAAATTACTACTTTTCACCCCAACCCTTAAATCCACCCCAATCTCATTTTCCATTGTGTCCTGTAATGGCACTATCATTAAACCTGACTATTCCACCAAACTACTAGGCGTTACTATAGACAATCAGCTAACCTTTGACTGCCACATTGATCTAACCATCAAGACTGTTAATAAAAAAATAGGTGCCCTCTACAGACTTAAGCCCTTTCTTACTGCTACCACCCGAGTGTCTCTTGCCCAAACTCACCTCATCTCCACACTATTGTATGCCTCTCCATCTTTTATCAACATTTCTAAAGCTAACCTTCATAAACTTAACACAGCCTACCATAGTATTGCCAGGTTTGCCACAGGCTCCCCATTCCGTACTCACCATTGTCTCAATCTAAAAAAACTTAACTGGCTAGAACTTCAGAACCTAATACTCCTACATCAATTAGTCATCATTTATAAAATTCTACATTTCCCCTCCAATACACCCATACTTAATAACCTCATCACCCCATATAAAAATCTTACTTCACTTCGCTCAGCCAGCAAGCTTCTAGTAACTACTCTTAAATCTCACAACAAAGCAGGTGACTCCTTATTTGCAAATACTGTTGGATCATATTGGAATAAACTTCCCGTAGAACTGACCACCCTAAGCTCATCTCACTTTTTCAAAAAACAAATAAGAAACCATTTCCAAACCCACTGGCTATGCCCATGCTCTAATCCTGACTGAGCTCAGCATAGAATTTGCTTCTTTCCAGTCCCCTCCTTTTCACTTCTACGGATTATTCATTACTTTCAGATTTATCCCTCTACTGACCAACCTGCATATTTTTCTTCCTTCTTTTCCTTTACACTTCCTATTTCCTCCTTCTTCATGCTGTATCACTACATCTTGTCATCTTTTCTTTTCTTACTTACATACAGATCACTTCTCGGCTAATCTTTTTCCTAATACTAGTGCCCTGGCACAACTTGTTCTATTCTAAATTGTAAATAGTGCAATTTTTTTTATTGACTCTCCATATGTCACTATTTTTTTTCTCAATCCTCTTTTCCTTAACAGTCTCACTCTAGCAATTATTACATTGTAATATTGCCTCTCCATTGTTTATCTCTTCTTTAACTGCCTCTGCATCTTTCTAAACTACATAATAACTGTTCCTTTGTCTGCTTTCATGTTTATATATTTTGTTTAATTGTTGTTTGCTTTTTGCTTTTTGTGTTTTGATTGATTGTTTGATTTTTTTTTTTGATTGTTTTTTACTGTAAACTACTAGTATGTTAGTGGAGCTTTTCTCCTCGGGCCTCTGCTGAAAATGGACATGTATCCAGCCAGACTAGCCCGGTTAACAAATGTAAAATAAAATAAAAAATAAAAATAAAATATATTTTATATATATATATATATATATATATATATATATATATATATATATAGATATAGATAGATATATGGTAAATCTATTACTTAACAAAATAAGCAAAACAGTACAGACCAGGAAACCATCTAGTTCAGGTGAAGTATGCAAAGAATGAAGACAAAGAAAAATTCAGTTCTATACTAAAAATATTTGTGTACTCCACTTATGTGGTTCCAGAAATTAATAAATTAATCACTCCTATACGGCAGCCCCATATGCAAGTATTGCAGGAGCAAGATTTTCCTTTAAAACAAAGAATGCTTCCAGAAACAGCCTACAGTTACAGTTGCTCACTTGACCTCATCAGATGCCCTCACCCCTCTGACATATGGATGCGCGGAGACTCAAATATTTATGCTTGAATACTGAGGTCATATGATCAGTTTACATCTACTCACAGTTGCACCTTCTAAAGGACAGTGGTTACCAAGCAATCCAGCAGTGCTATGCTTGTATAGCTCTTGACCCATGCAAAGGCCCGAACCAGTAATATGCTAAACTTTGAAATTTCAAGTATTTAGTTAGCAAATTTAAAATAAACAAAAATCAGCTCAAAGTAAAGAATGGCTACACCTTGATGGTATGCACTGTCATGCTATTACGGCCTTTTACATACTGCAGTTTCTCACCTATGTCTGCTGTGAAGTATATATGTGCTGTTTGGGTGTTTATAAATAAAATATCACTGTTGGCTACTTCCCAGTGTTGGATGCTTGGATCATTAACTATCATTAACTACTTACTCAGTAATGTCATCATTAACTGTTCACCCAGTAATATCACTACATCAAACTGCCACAAACAAGACAATGGGGATCATTCTGACTAACAGGCTAACATGCAAGAATATTGCCTTACGCTTAAGTACTGTACTGACTGGGGGAAGAAGGAGCATTCCACTAGCTTTAATCACACAGGTGTCCGGCATCCACACTGTCTGTCAAGCTTGTGATGATAAATGCTTCCCAAGGCATCCATAGCTCTCTTAGTGAAGGGAGTTAATGGATGAGATGTTTCTGTAAACTGTCTATCTCTCTCTTCAAAGAGATTTAAGAAAGAGGTTAATGTCAGGGATACATGATTGGTAGTGGTTATGGGGGATTCAGAGATAATCTACTGAAAGAGGCTGTAATTAAATTAGAAGCAGATGGTGCCACAGGTAGCAAGTCTAGAAAGTCAAGTGCAACTGCAAATATATTTTATCTTATACAGTTCTTCTACACCAACACAGCAATGACTTCTTCTGTACATGAACACACACAGACACACACATATACACACACACACACACACACACACACATATATATATATATATATATATATATATATATATATATATATATATATATATATATATATATATATATATATATATTGGTGTTACAGGATTTACTGCTGCATGCATTTCATCTCATGCTGAAATGCTAGTGATTTTCATCTGTGGTACAGTTCGTCAAAGTAATGGTCAAAATTCTTTGAGGTTGTGTAACCCTGGACTTAGTATATTTAATTTCTCGGGGTGAGCAGGCAGAGCTCTATGTCAGAGTGTGTGTGTGAGTGGGGGTGGGGGTGAAGCCTCCATGTAGAAGTTGTTTTTTTCCTTTACTGTTATCAGCTGGTTTGAGGTAGGTGATTGTTATGATTATGCTGGATTTTGAAACAAGTTTTCCTTGTTGCTGCCTTACCTTATGAAATTCTTTTTGAAGTAGGATTAGCAAAATATTTTCTAAAACTAATTACTTAATTAAGCAGGAGGCATAGCTGTCATAATAGTTAAGGTGTTTAACTCACAGACACAAGGTACACGGGTTTGATTCTGACCTCAGAGTTATTGACTAGGTTTGTGATCAGAGTGTGCTTGGAACTGGGGTCCACCCCTTCAGTTACACTGTAACTGATCAGCTTATTAAAAAAATGGATGTTCCTTCTACTGGCACACCAACCATGTAGCCAGATGCATGACACAGCCTCCTCCTTTCTGCCCTAAGTCATTCAGGTGCACAAAACAAACAAACACAAAAAACAGCCCTAAGGCAAACCATTGGAATATGAGAAAACAGACCAAAAAGCAAATCCCAAATACGGACACATTGAGTCAATGTGGCAAACAGCAACATAGTTTATTAATCCACAATCCACAACGTTTTTGGGAAACCCATTGTAGAAGTGGTTTCCCAAAAACTTTGTTGATTGTGGATTAATATACTACATTGCTGTTTGCCACATTGACTCAACGTGTCCGTATCTGGGATTTGCTTTCTAGCCATTCAGGTCTCATTTCTGTGCCATGCCCCCAAGCCTCCTTCAATATATTTTATTAAAAGAAATAATTTCATCTTCTAAACTGTAGCAAACTGTTACTACTGTTTATAACCTGCCTGAACAGAGTACTACATCTCTCATGTTTTAGTTAAAAAAAATATTTTTAAATTGTAACAAATGTCTCACTATGAATGTAGTAAACAGTTTCTACAGTTTATATCTTGCCTGCACAGCTACAGTTTATACTCTCACTTCACAAAGTGTTACAGTGCTCAGGGTTTTGTTAAAAATAAAAAAAAAACAGATTTTTTTTTCTTTTAAAGTGTAGCAAACTGCTTGCTGGCCATGCAATGTAGCTACCAGTTGCTGCAGTTTAGACCACATTCGGAGTGCTACAGTGTTCAGGTTTGACTGCAAATGCAATACCAGCTTTTAAAAACACGTACTTGCAATAAAGAGAAAAATTTAGCTGATTGCACCCTGACAACACTTTGTGCCTGGGGCAGTTGCTTTTCTTGCCCGTCCTAGCTACTCTATTGCTTGTTATAGTCTGCAGCCTGATAGGCTAGTATTTCCCTATGCTATGAACCTATGAAGGTTCTTTTTAAGTCAAGACCCAGTCTCTGAGCCATCAGTTTTGTGGGAAGGGTCTGAAAGTGGATTTAATGAGTTGAGGGACAAATCATAGTGCACATTTTTTATATCACTATGTATTAACTGCTCAGAGAAGTTCTGCATTTTTTCAAAACATTTTTTTTTGTCAAGTATCGTGTTGTGCCATTTTATTTTCCCCCTTTTCTCCCATTCTCCTGCTTGGACAACTTGGGCAATTGAGGTAGTTGAGGTAGACATTCTTTATGGAATTGCATGTAGTTTCTAGAGGTTTTAGTCATTCACATAAACATACCTCCCAAATGTCCACATTTTGCTGTTCCTGTTAGGAACAACATGCTACTCACAGTTGTCTTGCAAGGGGTAATTAAGCTAAAATTCGTACTCTTTTTGTAGTGGCATGAGTACATAACAGTTCACAGTAACAAAACAGTTTGCTCTCTCTCTCTCACTCACCCACTTTTGAAGCAGTAGAGACATATGACAATTTACAGTAATACAAACAATCCCCCCCCCCCCTGTATATTTCTGCTGCTGTGAGATCAGCAGCCAAACATTTTCCCTCTTGGGTCTTCACAAGTGAACGACAGCAGTCTTAAAAGAGTTAAGATACTTCCTGTCAAATTTTCCCCCAGTAGGTCTAAAAATTAAAATGAAGAATACAAATATGCAGGAGTTTCTCTCAGGAAATCTTTCTCTCAAGGAAAGGGAAGCTGTGGATAAAGTAACTGTTCTTAAAACCTGGTGTAACAGAGGAAAGTATACACTTGCTGGACAGTTGTTAAGCACAGCAGTTGAAAGTTCAAAGCAGCATTGTACTTCTGGTTCAGGTAGGCAACACAGGAAACCAAGATAAATGAAAAAATGTAATTTGCTGCTGACTGAGATAAGACAATGCCTTGGTGCCAACACTTAACACCAATATGCTGAAAGTTCTTCCTGTTCTTCACTACTCTTGTACGAAGTGTGGTTTATATCCTCTCATTCTGTCAAGGTATAGCTCTTCTGAAGGCAGATACCTATTTTTTTCCAGGTTCTCCAGACTCATCCACCGTGCACACACTGAGTCAGCAACCTGCCTTACATGAACCAAGTTTTAATACCCATAAAAGGTAAGAAATAGTCCTCAAGCTGTTTAGGATCTTATTTGCTTAGCAGGTCTACAACCTCTTGTCAGTATTACTTACCAGGAGCCTCTTGGTTTCACCACCATGCTTTCTTACAGATGGCACCTCCCAAAAAGCCATCAACTTTGAGCCAACAGGAAGGTCTGTGAGCCCAGGACAGACCATCTGCATTTTGATGGTGTGCACTGGTCTGGTGCTGGACCTTGAAATGGAATGTTTGCAAAACCAGAGCCCACTGGCAAAGTTTGAAGTTATCCACCCTCTGCTGCTAGTGAAAGGATGGTGTGATCTGTAACGAGAGTGAATTTTCTGCCCAGCAAGTAATAGCAAAAGGTCCCAAAAGACCAATTAACTACTATGAATTGTCATTTTTGTGGTGGAATACCAACTCTCCATCTTATTTAGCTTCTTACTTACATAACAAACTGGGTACTATTCAATATCAGACTGTTGGGCAAGGACTGTCGCTAGTCTGACCTCAAAGGCACCTCAAAGGCATCAGTGTATACTGTAAATGGTTTTGTGAAGTCAGTGGACATCAAAACAGGCTCTGCAGAGAAACTCTGTTTAAATCTTCTGAAGGTTGGATCTGTCCCAATGTCATACTAATCATGTTAGTTCTGTTACCCTTGGTGAGGTCTGCTAAGGGGCAGGCCACTGTATGATTAAGCCCTAAAAACACCCTCAGATTTGTTTTTTTAATTGTGGGCATTGGACATTTCTCAATGTCCCCTAAGTTTTCTTTTTGGGGCTTGACTGGACACCAAGTAACTGCTATACATTAGTCATACCTACCCAACACCTAGGGGCATTTACTATGAGATTCACTTGACTTAGATCAGTACTGCTTGTACTTTTGGTAGGTGAGAATTTCAGTCTTCAGAATGAATAACATCATCATCAAGGTAAGCTGTAGCATAATGTTGGTGGGGTTTCAAGACTTTACCAATCAGTCTTCAAAATGCATCCAGGATTCCATGGAGATCCATGTGTAATAAAGTGCACCGTAAATTCTTAGTGGGGATAGAGCCTACAACCCTCCTGGACATGGGCAGTTATCACTACATGCAATCTTAAGTACTGACTAGCATTTCTATGGTATTACATTGGGATGAAACGGCTAGGCTTAAAATGACCTCCGGGTCGATAGCCTAGTAATCTTCTATGATCCTATGATTCTATGGAAAAGGTCCCCTGCTGTGGAGAAAGCTGTTCTCTCCTTGGAGTCTTGGGACAGAGGGATCTCCCAGTGCAGTTTGCTGTGATCACATTCAGGAGTAACTAATACATTCATTTAGTCAATCAATCTCTGATTGTTATCTTTACCTAACGCAGGGTTGCAGGGGATCTGAAGCCTATCATGATAATCAATGGGCATAATGCACAGAAAAATTAATCATGGCTAGGATGGTAGTGTACTGCAGGATGTGAACCTACGCATACACATGGAGACACACATGCACATATACATGTGCATGCATCGTAAATATTTTTGTGCAGAATGTGAAGGCTCACCAATTTATCTATGGCATGTATGTCTTTAGGATGTGGGAGGAAAATGAAGCATCTGGTAAAGCCCCAGTGGAACCAGGGAGAAAATGCATATTCCTCTACCCCATCTGAGATCTGAAACAGTGAACTAAGCAGTGTGTGGCAGCAATGCTATCTTCTGCACCACTATGCTGCCAATTTTACTACAGTCACAGTAATACACATCTTCAGTGCAGCTTTAAGCAGGCTGATGTGACATCTAGTGGATTTACAGTTAACATCACATTTAGGACTCCCACAGCCAGACCTACTTTCAATGTAGCCATACTAGGATCACATCCATTGCAGTCACAACTGGGAACTCTGCAAGAACATGCCCAAATGGTGAAATCAATTTGGGAAGGAGCAGTGTCCAGCCTACATTTTTTAACTGGGTATCATTTTATGCTGGGCAAGCATGTAACTGTGCTTTATAACAGATGAATTTAGTGCTGAGTCATACAGAAACAAGGGTAGCAAACTTCCAGAGGTCAGGTTTCATCCAGGCATTCTTTTTATGAAATAAAGCAAAGCATAAGAAGAACACTTTGTATACAGTAATAATACTTCTACTGCAAAATGTTTTGAGAGCCACACTCATTTGTTTTAGACTTCTTGTCTCTGGTGTGACGGTTTCAACATATTTTCATCATTCCTTCATCAGAACTTGTCTTTTTGCCATAGTTTCAGCCAGTTAGTGTTTACAAAAAGACCACACATGCTGGACAGTAGTGGTAGCCCTGCCAACCCCATCTTACCTCTATGATGAAACATTTCGTACACTTCTATTTATGCTCTGTCCCTCTGCAGTTTAACACAAACAAGTAATTCATACTGATCCAGCTCTGTTCCCCAAAAAATTACTCTTGTGCTGTCTCTTATGAGCCCCATTTCATCCATATCTGACAATGTGAGTTCAAGCCAGAAAATAGTGTCAGAAGTCCAAGATATTTTACAGGGCTGGGAAGCAAGCCTCTGCACTTCACAGCCTCAGTATTGTTTAAAATTCTGCTTTTTAGCCCTTCAGTGAATCCTGCTTGCTTAATCAGACCTTGATAAAGTGGGACTTAATGAATCAAATGAATATGTAAAATTAGTGTTACTATTTGGCCAGAAAAAATGTTTCTACAGTTAATAAATGTTGATTCCATGTTATATACATGTACATTTTTGTCTCTGCTATAACTAATGTGTTTTCAAATCAGATCATAATTTATGAGATGACTCTGGTTTACACACACACACACACACACACACACACACACACACACACACACACACACACACACACACACACACACACACACACACACACACACACACACACACACACACACACACACACACACACACACTATGTTAGTATGTACAGCTTCCGATCCCACAAATCCAGATAAAGAATGTAAAAAAACCTAACCTTGTGCCAGCTGCTTTGGATCCTTTTTGTCCTTGTACTGGTCCCAGTCATTACCTGCAGGTGGAACATCACAGTTTTAATTGCACTTTTGGATAAAAAAATAGCAGTTCAAAATGACATGTGCGAATTGCCACTTTAAAGTGCATTCACCATGTTTGCACCTTAGTTCTCTGATTGTAATATCAAATGTTAACCATAAAAATGTGTAATACAGATTATTTACTGCTTATTATGATTTTCCTGGATATAATAGTCAAAATATAAGTCCTAAACAGACTACAACTAGGAATAAAACACAGATTTTAGCAATATGAAATCTTTTTTTTTTCATTCTTGTAGTAACTAACAGATCAGAACATGATACCACAGACATTATAAAATCAGTGGTATGAAACTTCTTTTTCCTTCAGCCTTATGATACAAGCAAAACATTACAAGCTGGTATAGTACAGTCAGAAACCTGAATGATTCTTAGCTTTCAGGAGTGAGGACTCAGGAAACAATATGCAACAAGTAAATGTGGCTGAAAGAAAAAGTTTTGAAAGAATTGTGGGGGGGAGGATAAAATTGCAGTCAAGTGTTTACTGGGGAACATTTTTTAATTATTTTTTTCTTGGAATCCAAATTTGCACCTACTTTTTTCTAATTTTTTTTAATGCAAGGGGCTTCACACTTGTCTCAGCTGAAGGCCTGCACCCCTTTCACTTCTGCTATTTATAATCAGTATCATGATCACTATATTTCATGAAAGGGAGAACATTCTGCTTAAAGTGACCCTTGTCCTGCATGTGTATTTCTGGTTAATATTCCATTTTCCCAGATTCAGTCATTTTATGAACAGCCCTGTCCCTAGTCATGCTTTTTTTCAATAAGAGGAAAGAATCACATTTGGACTAAATCAGTGAAAACAGCTACTGGCATAAATAAGCAAGGTGTCTTCATAAGGAATAGGATGGAGCTGTAACTGCAGTTCTGGTGACCAAGGTTCGTGGGGGGTAGCCCCTCAGACTGAATTAACCACTAAAGGGAATGGAGTCAGTGTGGCACATTGCATAACCTTCAAAACAGTACTTAGTGTTATAGCTGATTCAGTATATTCAGTGAAATCACACTTGCACAACTGGGACAACAAAAGAAGGTCCATGCCAGTAATGCACTTGTTGAAGGACAATGGGATATTCAAGCAGATTGCTTAACCTGCTGTCTCCTTTAGTCCCTGTTAGTTGATATAGCCTCAAAAAATGAGATATTCAAGCAGATTGCTCATCCTGCTGTCTCTTTTAGTCCCTGTTAGTTGATACAGCCTCAAAAAATCAGAACCACAGCTTTAAAAAGTAATCCACTCAACTGTTTTACCTCTTAGGCTTGCTACCTTTCCGTACTGCTTTACTTTCACTTTGAAAACCAAGTTGAAAATCCTCTAGCTGTCTCTTAAATGATGATGTCCCATCTGCCAGAGCTCTTGCTGTAGTTACAGGGACATTTCCTCCCCCAAAGTGACATAAGCACTGCCTGATTTGCATGCTGTGTAGAAGAGCCAGTGGACTTCCCACATTGTGATGTCAGAGCTGACTTGCCCAGCCCACTGTTAAGCTAATAAAAACTAGCTGGTGATATGTGGAACTACTTTTTATTGTAAGTATATCCTGTCGAGTGCATTCATTGGAGGGACTTCTGGAAAGTTTGGATTGCCTGCATCTTCTCCTGCATTTTTGTACTTCATTGGTAAGGTAAGTCTTAAGAGACCCTGTTTGTTTGCATTCCTAGTCATGAAATTTAGGGATCCTGAGTTTCTCAGTGCATAGTGATATGGTTTATGCTTTCTATTTGTGAGGGTACCTACCACGTGCTTCAATATTATATGCTGCTGCTGACTTTATAGCTTGGCCTAGTTCTTTTGTGTTTGTTTGCTGCTGCTGGGTTATATTGATGATTATTTGTTACTGCTGCTGGATTCCCATGTCCCATGCAAGCAAGGGGCAAGTGTGTGTGTGTGTGAATGCAAGCAAGGGGCAAGTGTGTGTGTGTGTGTGTGTGTGTGTGTGTGTGTGTGTGTGTGTATGCAAGCAAGGGGCACATGTGTGTGTGTGTGTGTGTGTGTGAATGCAAGTAAGGGGAAAGTGTGTGTGTGTGTGTGTGTGTGTATGCAAGTGTGTGTGTGTGTGTGAATGCAAATAAGGGGCAAGAGTGTGTGTGTGTGTGTGTGTGTGTGTGTGTGTGTGTGTGTGTGAATGCAAGCAAGGGGCAAGTGTGTGTGTGTGTGTGTGTGTGTGTGTGTGTGTGTGTGTGTGTGAATGCAAGCAAGGCAAGTGTGTGTGTGTGTGTGTGTGTGTGTGTGTGTGTGTGTGTGTGTGTGTGTGTGTGTGTGTGTGTGTGTGTGTGTGTGTGTGTGTGTGTGTGTGTGTGAATGCAAGCAAGGGCAAGTGTGTGTGTGTGTGTGTGTGTGTGTGTGTGTGTGTGTGAATGAATGCAAGCAAGGGGCAAGTGTGTGTGTGTGTGTGTGTGTGTGTGTGTGTGTGTGTGTGTGTGTGTGTCTGTGAATGAATGCAAGCAAGGGGCAAGTGTGTGTGTGTGTGTGTGTGTGTGTGTGTGTGTGTGTGTGTGTGTGCATGTGTGTGTGTGTGTGTGTGTGTGTGTGTGTGTGTGTGTGTGTGTGTGTGTGTGTGTGTGTGTGTGTGTGTGTGTGTGTGTGTGTGAATGCAAGCAAGGTGCAAGTGTGTGTGTGTGTGTGTGTGTGTGTGAATGCAAGCAAGGGGCAAGTGTGTGTGTGTGTGTGTGTGTGTGTGTGTGTGTGTGTGTGTGAATGCAAGCTAGGGGCAAGTGTGTGTGTGTGAATGCAAGCTAGGGGCAAGTGTATGTGTGTGTGTTTGTATCATTTGTTAGCTATTTAACCAAACAGGAAGAAGTGGGAGTTTGATGCTTTGCAAAGCAGTGATTATTCCCAGTGCTATGGAGCCTGGTTCTCAATTTGACAGGAGGAGTGCAACAAAAAAAGTCTCCCACTGTAAGGAAGGAAAGGCTGACAAGAAAACAGTACATTAGTATGGTCACCTGCTGTGAGCTGTCAATCACATGCAGATAATGGGTCAAATAACCCTTAGCTCTTTGACAGCTAGGGAAGGTAGGTGTGAAGGGGGAGGGGAGATACCTTGAAGAACTAAATTTCAGCCTTCACAAAAGAAATCAAGTTAGCATTTCTAAGGAGAAAGAGCAATAAAATGCACTTTTCTATTCTGTAGCATTTGCACTGCTTGTGTTTGAAGTAGTCATTGAAAAAGGATAAAATTTTAACCAAAAGTAGGTGACTATAACACAGCAGTGAATGCCTGTAAAATCATTGCACTGACAGGAGCTTTAGGGAAAAACATGATGCAATTTTTTGGAGACAAACAATGCATTTTGGGATACTTATCGGCAGACTAAACAATCAGAATTATTTAAAGATGCCAGACCCCATGTAGTCAGAGTCAGAAATTGCGTATAAAAATATCTAAAAATCCCAGAGTGGTGTTAAAATGTAGGAAACACCAAACCATGATGAAATAAACATTTTTTGAGACTGTGGGTGTGATTCTCCTTTAACCGTTCATCCCTGACACTACAGTCATCCAATACGCTGATGACTCTACCTTAGTTTGTGCCGCCTCCAACATTTCTGAACTACTGACTAAAACACAAATAGCTTCTTCCACTACAGAGAACTGGATCCACCAAAACCATCTCTCCCTCAACTCCAATAAATCTAAAATACTAATTTTCCTCCCAACCAAAGCTTCTTCCTTTGATAAAAATGCTTTTAATGTCCTAAGCCAAACCAACACTGCTATAGAAGTGGTCCCTTCCGCAAAACTCCTTGGTATTACCATAGATGAACGCCTCAAATTCGATCTCCACATACAACAAAACATAAAGAAAACCCATCAAAAGTTAGGTATGCTCTACAGGAATAATCAATTTCTTTCAAACTCCTCTAGGCACACCTTGGCAATCACCTACCTCCTACCCTCTCTACTATATGGAGCCCCTCTTCTAACTAATCTGTCAGCTTCCAACACCTTAAAACTTGAAGTTTGCTATAATAAGATCTCTAAATTTGCCATTAAATCCAAAACCTCAACTCACTACTGCCTTACCCTACAATCTCTGAACTGGTTAGAACTCCCTAACCACCTAGACTATCTCCAACTAACCACTGCTCACAAATTAATATTCTACCCAGATAAATGTCCAGCCTTAACTAACATCCTTTCCCCATACATCCCAAACAGATCTCTGAGATCTGAACACCAAAACCTAATCTCCATTCACAACCCCAAACATCCCGCTGGCCAGCTTCTACTCTCCTTCTCTCTAGGTAAAAAATGGAACTCTCTCCCTCCATCACTTAGGACTATACCTCACACGGAATCCTTCAAGACCCAACTTTTCTTACACCTATCATCCAAATGGAAATGTTCTTGCTTTCACCCTATATAAATTCTACGGATTTCTCCACTAAGCTCTCTATACTCCTGCACCTATCTACTCTCATATTTCATTTCTATTCCTCCAAAATAGATTTAGCTGACTTTGAATTGACTCTAAGTATGTAAATATTGTAAATATCTAATTGCCTCAAAAAAAAAATGTATTTCACTGTCTTCGATGTTTAGTATGCATTCCTGACTGTTTGTATATTTCTCTTGTATTTACCTCTAGTATTATGTAACCTTGATTGTACTGCCAATGGAGCTTTTCTTCCCAGGCCTCCACTGAAAATGGGCACTTCTTGTCCCAGTGGACTTCCCCGGCAATCAAACTGAAAATAAATAAATAAATAAATAACACCGACATGGAGATGGGAGTTACACCACAAAACCCTGGACTGTTAGGATGATGGCATCTACAGTATCTGGCTCTTATGCCGCTGCTGAAATATAAGTAGGTGAAGAGTGAGTCAAATTCCCATGGGAGAGAGGAGATGACCCTCATGAGGTGATATTGGGTGCTACAGAGAATGGGACAGGAAAGATAAAAAGCCTAATATTCAATGTGAAATAATGAGTAAAAGGGTAACACAGAAAAAACAATCACTAAAAATTAAAAGAAAACTCTAGCCAGGCTTGAATTTCCACTGTGTGATCCCTCACAACCTCTTGTATTAAAGGCACATGGGATATATGCAAATTATCCTTAAAAACATCAGGTGTTTCAGCCATATGGCAATTCAGAATGCCCATGAATTTATTCTTTTTAACTTGTTTAATGGACAAATTCAGGGCAATAAAACTAGCTAAACATTAGAAACACAGGGCTGTTATACCCAGCTGATGTCCATTACCATTAGAGTGTCTGCAAAATATCCCAACTTCTTCTTCTTCTTTCAGCTTTTCCTGGTTAGGGGTCACCACAGCAGATCACCTTGTCTGCTCATGATTGGCAGTGGAGTTTTACAGTGTCGAGTTGCCAGCCCAGCGCCCAACCTTCCACAGAAGGCACGCACACACTCACACCTAGGGCCAATTTAGAGTGTCCAATCCACCTGCAGCATGTCTTTGTGATGTAGGAGGAAACCGGAGCATCCGGAGGAAACCCACGCAACCACAGGGAGGACATGCAGACTCTACACAGAAGGCACCCGAGCCGAGAATCGAACTGGAGAACCTCTTGCTGTGAGGCGGCATTGCTAACCACTGCACCAACGCACAAACTAAAATAATGAGTAAAAAGGTCATACAGAAAAAAACAAATAAAAATTTTTGCCACACTAGAATTTCTACTGTATGATCCCTCAAACCTCTTGTATTAGAGGCACATGGGATATATGCAAATGACCCTTTAGAACATCGGGTGTTTCAGCTATATGGCCATGTGCAAAATATTCAGTGTGGGAAATGGAGGACATTAAGACTCAGTGTAGAAAAAAAACTGCTTCTCAGCTGTTAACGAGCTGCTCCTGTAGTCTAAGGTACATTTGCCTACTGTAAGACTCTAAGCAAGTCACTTCACCAGACAATGTTCCTAGGTCACTCCAAAAAAGGGACAATTGCGTCTAGTGGGCTTGCACAATTAACAAATATATAAAGATAAGTGGGATAAAGTAATAAACATCATAAGGAAAATGAGTAAACTGTCTGCCACATACTTTAGTGAAAATATTAAAAAATGCAAAATAAGTACAAGTTTTGGTTTCTGATCATGTGACAAAAAGCTACTAGATCAAAACTCATGCAGTGGAGGGCATACCACAAGTATGTCTGACAATTAAGTTGAATATGAGTAGTTGCTTTTGAAGACTGAACAAGTTTCATCTTAGTGCTTGGTGATTAATCTAGACATATCCATATTTTTATGTGTTTATTTAAATTTTGGTTACCGTGGTAAAGCACATAAGAAGTTTGGCCAAGTGCAAGCTCAGCCCAGGTTGCAAACTTTGTAGTAACAACAAAGTCAAACTTTGGTTATTTATGATGTGAATGGTAAAACAGTTAAGCTGGAATATAAAATAAGTACATTCAGCAATTACAAAGGAGTGTGACTGAAACCTGCAATGTTAAATGTTGAAGCAAAGGATTTCCTACTTAACTAAGGTATCTAGTAAATGCAAACACTTGTGAGATACAGGTTATAAAATGTTGACCTGAAGAGTGAGTAGAAGTGTTATAAGCAAGAGATGTGGGAACATTTTGAAGGAATCAGGAACCAAATCGCTCTGCACTTCACCAGTCCAGGGAAATGTACTACAGACACAATAAAATAGCAGCTAAATTGTATAAAAATAAAAAAAACATGGACTGCATGTAAAATATTTAATAGAGTTAATCGATTCTGTCTTATCGAATAAAAGACTACATCAGAACTAAAACCATCAACCAACACACATATTTAAATAAGGGCTTCAGTTAAAGACTTGTATTACACTAATTATGTTCTTAAAGTTACAGTGCATATCCAAAATACATACCAAACCAGCAGTTCCAAAAACCACTCCTATGCAGAAAAACAACAAAATAAAATTCAAAATACAGAGTGAAAAAATATATATGACATAAAATAGATCAAGAATAATAAAAATATGGCTGTAAAACTCACCATTTTGCTTACTTTGTTGAAAGGAAACTAAAATCAATGTATAGATAAATTGAACATATCTTAAATGATCTGTGGGATTTTTTGGCTAGGTTTAAATCCCACTTATATACTAAGAACTTAATTTTCCTAACTATTGATGTGGTGGATTTATTTTCCCCCTTCTGGAAGGTTTGGGCAGGTTTGAAGACAATCTTTTGTTATTTGACTTTCTTTCTGCTAATCATATTAATAGCATCAAAGTAGTTTTACAGAATAATATTCTGTTTTTCCATGGTGAGATTATTAACAGATTAAAGTCATAGCTATGGGTGCGGCATGCGCACCCATGTGTGCTAATTTGGTTATGTTATGATGGGAAAGAATGTTTATGTTTCCCTTCAAAATTCTTTAAACACTGTCATTTATATTTTAGATATTTGGACGATATTTTATATTATGGTCAGGCGGCATTGCTATGATTCAGGAAGTTTTAACTTTTATTAATGGCATGACCTTATTTCTTAAATTTACCAATATTTTGGTACTTTACATGATTAGCTGGTTACATGTGCTTGTGTATAAAAATGCTGGTTAATTTTCATCTACTGTTTACAGGAAAAATACTTATAGTGATAGTTTTCTAGATTTTAAGAGTTGCCACCCTTTAAAAACAAACAAAAAAAAGGCATTGTAAAGGGGCAATTTATTAGACTTTCCAGGACAATTTCTCAGGAAGATTTTTTAATTGAATGTAATAAGTTGGTTGACATGTTTTTGGATAGATATTGCCCCAAGGAACTTGTTTTAAACATTTATAATCATGTTTTAATTTGGAGAGAAAATGATTTTTCTCCCATTCAAGGTAATGACTCATTCAATATACATGTTATCAATCATAAAACACCTTTAGAGGGCAAGTATGACAATTTTATTACAGCTTTAGTTTTACAATATGGACTCATGAATTATGGTGTTATTAATATTATAGGAAACAAATGGAATATTTTAAAAGCTTTTGATTCTAAGAAGCTTGCAACCCCTCCATGTGTGATTTATAAAATGACCAGTATTATGAAAAAAGTGTTAGAGAAGGGTGTTACAAGAGATAAAAGAAGTGAGAGCACATGTAAATGTGCTTTCTGCCATCAATGTACTTATATTTATACAGATTCCAAAGTGGTGTTACCATATTCCCATAGTCAACAGATGATATTTTTTAAAGATGGCAGTTGTCAAACAAAAGGTTTGGTATATTTGGAATTATGTTCGGTGAGTAAATATTTTTATATAGGTAAAACCGAGAAGTCGTTATGTAAAAGGATTTACAAGCATTATCAGGACATAAAAACAATAATAATAAAAATTCTTTTGACAAGCATACTACCCTATGTCACAGATTTACTAAGTTTCTGTTTGTTTGTCATCCTGGAAAGAGTTAATAGAGACCTTAGGGGTGGATGTTGAGAGAACACTTTAGAATACAAAGAAATGCTTTGGCAGGTGAGAGTAAATGCTAATTAACCACCTGAGTTAAATGAAACAATTTTCAATTTCAATTTCAATATCCAGTTTTGAATATGAAGGCTGCTAATTTATTATTATATATTATATATGATCGTATATTGCATTTTTTTATTATTCTTGATCTGTTTTAGGTCATATATATTTTTTCACTGTGTTTTTTGAATTTTACTTTATTAGTATTCTGCACAGATGTGTTTTTTGGAACTGTTAGTTTGGTATGTTTTTTGGATGGGAACTGTAACTTTAAAAGCATAATTACTTTAATACAAGTCTTTAATTGGTGTGCTTATTTAAATATGGATGTTGGTTATAGATTTTAGCTCTGATGAAGTCTTTTATTTGATAACACAAAAGCGCCTAACTCTATTAAATATTTTATATGTGGTCAATTTTTTTTATTTTTATGCTATTTAGCTGTTATTTTGTTGTGTCTGTAGGGTGTGTTTCCCTGGACTGGCAGAGTGCAGAGTGATTTTGTTACTGGTTGTTTGGTTTTCTTCACTTTGGGATGTTTATTGTACTGTTTTAACATTTTGAAGGAAGGTTAGAAATTACAGGTGAAGGAAGTTGGAGTAAAGTATAGAATGGGTGAAGACAAACAGAAGGGAAGAGTACGTTGTTGAGAGAATATGAATGAGGAAAAAAAAACAGCAAGAGAAACCATTTAAAATAATGTTGGTGTCAAGTCAGAAAATTAATTTTATTAGTCTATTAAGTGTATAATTTTTTTACACAAACAACATTTGTCTTACTGCACACAGAGTGGTGTACAACATGTTGGGAGAGGGCTTTCATTAAATAGATATTAATTGGAACAGATTCACCAGTCTTTTGAAAATAACTGTTGCTGCCAATCTTGCTAACAACTAGGGTATATATATATATATATATATATATATATATATATATATATATATATATATACACCCCCCCCCACACACACACACATATATATATATATATATATATATCTATATCTATATACATACATATATACATACACATACACGCACGCACATATATATATATACATATACATACACATACACACACACACACACACACATATATATATATATATATATATATATATATATATATATATATATATAAATTACTGACACATGCCTCGGTGGTACGGCAGTAGCGTTGTTACTTCACAGCAAGAGGTTCTCCCATTCAATTCTCGGCTGGGCTTGGGAGTGCCTTCTGTGTGGAGTCTGTATGTCCTACCCATGGTTGGGTAGCGTTTGAAAGACATGCATGCGTAAATGGGTTGTGCCTTCGTTGAAGGTTGGGCATCGAGCAGGCACCTCTGAGTTTTGTAAAAAGTCTACTGCCAATCATTAGTGAACCGGAGTTCCGCTGTGGCGACCCTTTACCGGGAAAAGCCGAAAGACAAACAATAACATTGACACATTTGTTTTGCCTCTCATTTTGGACTGTTGACTTCTTGTAAAATTTGCTTTTTTGCAAATTGTTGAATAACAGACACAAAGTAATGGCAAACATTTGAGTATTAGACTTTGTATTCTTCAAAAAATGCACATCAATGCAAACTCTTAACAACTTTCTAGGAATTATAAGAACAAGATTTAAAATCACTCACTGATTTTGAGCATTTGTTTTGGCTATGTGTGTGGATGCTTCATCACCACCAACCCCCTTTTTCACTTTTTCAACATGGGATCAGGGTATTGCTTCAACAGTTACATCCTGTCTTGATACAGTGCCTCCTACCTCTTTCAGCCATCATGCCTGACTGTTGCAGGTCTTCCCTCATGCACTCCATCTATTTATTTGCTAGACATCCTAATTTCCTCTTGCCTTTTTCTTGTCTCTCCAAAATTATCTTTACCAAATCATCTTCTGTTTTCCTGCACATGTGCCCAAATCACCATAATCTCCCCTCTTTCACCTTCTCTGCAGTTGGAGCCACTTTGATGTTATCACCTTTTTCCTGTTTCACATCATGCATCCTTCCATTCACCTTAAGCAATTCATCTCCATTACCTCCGCATTCTTCAACTGCTCTCCATTCACTGTCCAAGTTTCTGTACCATAGAGAAGTACTGGCCACTTGACTGTTTTGTACACCTTACTTTTCAGCTTCTTTGGTATTCTTCTGTCACACATTACCCCTGATGCTCTGCACCAATTGGTTGCAGTGTATGTGACTCTACCTTTGGCCTTCTCATTCAGACTACCCTTCAACTCATCTACCTCTCCCAGACACTTAAAAGGGTTAACCCATTTCATTACTTTCCCTTCTATCTCAATTTTAAGCTTCTTCTGACATACCCCATTTGCTGCCATGACAACTGTCTTGTCTGTGTTCAATTTCATCTCACATGCCTTCAGATTTGTTTTCCATTTCTCTGCCATTTGCTGACATTCTGTCCAGACTCTACTTTTAATCCCACATCATCTGCACACTCTAGCTTTGTTAATCTGTTCCTGCTGTCCTATTTGCTGATATAATCCATCACCAGTATGAGAAGTAGTTGGCTCAGAGCTGAATCCCAATGCAAACTCACTCTTACTGGAACCTCTCTGACTCTGAACACCTCTCGTACTTGTGTCATTGAGTCCTTGCACTAACCTATCAATATTTTTGTTACTTTCAACCATTACAGGACTGCCCATATCAGCTTTCTTGAGAATCTGTCATATGCTTTCTTCAAGTCTATGAATGCCCAGTTGGACTTTTTCCTCATCTCCAGCTTCTTCTCTATTATCTGTCTCCCTTCTATGCTGGCACTTGCTCAACTGTTCTAGGTTGGCTTTGCAAAACTAATGTGGTTTGCATAAAGCAAGAAGGAAAGGAAGTAATGCGTGGACCAGTTGAAATACATTATTTGATCATTATCTTCATTACAATCAGATGACTGAGCACTATCCACTTAGCAAAGTCTGAGGTGTACACAAAGTGACTATACATGCTGGGTTAGGATGGGGTGAGGTGGGGGCTGTGGAAGAAAGTAACTTACCCTCATGGTTGTTGTTTGCTGACTTTAAATATTATGGCTTTACAAGACTGGTTACCATTTGTGTGAAATAAGAATATTTTACTCTGACTACTTATTGTGCGAATCATACTGGAAATACTTTACTGTGTCTATATTCAATTTCAGTCATAATTGGACATCTGAGTACTTGTAGTAGATACTTCAAGTATTCTACTTAATGCTTCTTTTTATACTTAATGCATTTGCACTCAGCAATCAGAAATCCTGCATAGTTAGTTTTCTCCATTCAAACATATATGTATTTATGCTTCCTAACACCGACTCACCTAACAGCAGGACTGCAGAAGTACTTTTTTTTTTTTCCTCTTGGGCTTATTTTCTACTTGTTCTCTATTTCCACACTGCTTATTTGTTTCTAAAAATTGATTTTTATGTTATTTTGCTTTATTTATGCCCTTTAATCTACAGCTCATTTCTTTGTGTCATTTTACCCTTCATTTTGTCCTGACAACAATTATCTATGTTACTTCTTTTCTCCTGTAGTGATACATTTCCTATTTCAAGGTTCTCTTAGAGTCTATTCAAAAGTTATTTAAAATATTCTCCATTCTCTACTTTCATTAACACTAAGTGAATGTCTACTGTTTACTGTGCTTCTCTAAAATATATACTTTGGGGTATTTGATTTTAGTCAGCATGTAAGATTTTCATTACCTCATAAAACTTTCTGTTGCCACTGATCTAATTATATATAAATTCATTGTTTTGTTTCTCTTCCTTGTTTTCCTCTCACATGTACTCCTTTTGTATTATATACCATCCTCTGCATTAGCAATATCATTTTGTGTATTTTTTCTATTTCATTTACTAAAATTTGTTATGTTCTTACAGCAGCTGCTTAACTTTAAATGTTGCTTATTTTCCTTCTTCAGTACCATTATGTTAATACTACATCTGGTGATGCTTCTTCATCCATGTTAAATCTTTTTTTTTTTTTTTTAATTCCACTGCCCCAGCCCAGAGACTTTTTTCATGTGATTATCTGTTAATTGTTTTTCTTTACTGAGATTTAAAGGCATTGTTGAACTTGTCCCATTTCGTTCAACTTCCTTCTACTGTATCCAAAGTTTTTAAGTACTTTCCCTTTCCACTGTGCCCCATCTCCCTGTCTATAGATACTTCTTAGTTATATTTATGAATGTCTTTCGTGATACCTTTTTTACTTCATTGAACATTAGTTTGATGAGGATGATGCCTCACTTCTCCTAAGCAACCTGCACCATCATAATAAAGTTGCGTAGATGCCATCAGCAATTTTCATTTACCTTATTTTTCTGATTATTTTACAATAATCAGAAGTGAACATAAAGTCATGTTCCAATAACTTTTCCATGCAGAATATGCTGAAGGATTTTATTTAAGTTAAAATTAGAGCAGTAAAATGCATACATACAGTTGAAACGTTATGTTTTAATATTGACTGAAAGTATTATTTTATGGATTTCTAAATTTCTGTGCACCAAACATTGAATTCTTTAGTTACTGTTTTCCACAGAAATGCAGCACTGCCAACTTCTGCATTTCAGATATGCATAACTGACAAAGATTTAAAACAAACATAAGTTAAGCTAATAGTTTTCTGCCACTAGATTTACCAAACATTTTCCATCATTTAAATAGCTGAAGGTGGAAGGAAAATTGTAACTTTGCATAATTTAAACATGTACTGTTTGATGAAGCTCATAAGTAAGTTTCAAAAAGTAGTATGTGAAAAAACCCTACTGCTTACATTTAAAAAAGATTTATTTTTGAACATCATGCTGCATATGTAACTGTGCCTCATGTTAAGAATGCATACTTATATAATTTATACCCTCAAGGTCTGTAGACTCTTTTTTAATAATTTTCTGTTCCCCAGTCTGTCAGTTATATCAAGCTCTAATCCCAATACTTGCCTATTCATTTCCACGACACCCTGTCAGAAGTTCAAGACTCAATAATGTAAGTTCAATAACTACAATCATTTAAATGTGATCCTTCTATGTGGCACACCTCAACACAAAAGGGTTCTCATCTAGGAAAAAAAGAGGTCATTGTGCCCCTCTACTTGACACTCATTAGCCCCATTATAGAGTACAACACCCCTTTTGGAATGTACCTCACAAGGCATCTGCAGCAGCTGGAAAGGCCACAGAAGTACTTCACAAAGATGATTACTGGCCTCAAACAGATGCCCTACACCGACCATCTCAAAAAACTCCAGCTTTACTCCGTAGCATATCACCTACTCCGAGGTGATCTCTGCCTAATATATAACTATGTCAAACCCAGAGCAGTTAGACATGCTACACCTAAAGAAATACCAATCCCTCTGAGCTACATGCTCTAGGGACCTAAACCTTGTCATCACAATAAACAGGACATGCTGGAGAGACAGATTCCTGTCCCACAGACTTCCCATACTCTGGAACAAGCTACCCATCTATGTCAAGCAAAGTTCCTCAGTAGTACTCTTCAAGAAAAATCTTGATAAGTGGATGAGAAATAGGAAATACACCCCAGGGATCACTTCGGTGGCTCTGCTTGACAGGGACACAGGAAAATAACTTTCTTGGGCGTAAGCCGGGGAACCTTGTTGGCTAGGCTTACTTAGGCCCTTGGGCCGATAGCTAGTACCTACCTATGAACCTATGTAACAGTGAACTTTAAAAGTCACTGTTACACAATTTTTCTGCAGGGGACAAAGTCTTCTGCACCACCAATGTGGGGGATATACTCTCGGACTACCACTACTTACATATACTAACCATGAGTCTGCTGTACCTTGGGGAAGAGGAATATTCAAAGATATAGCAATTCTGCAGTCAGTATATCTTTTCCAGTAACTGCATTTAAATTCTCACAGTTTTGAGGGTTGCAGTTATGGTCCTCCTCAACCATACAACAGGAACATCATTTTTACTGATCCTAGACTTTACAGGTCACTTGGAGAAGCGAGGAAAGAGATGAAGATCATTGCTATCACTAAACAGGACTCAAGAGATTTTTGTGAGTGCTCCCAACACTCCCTTCATTGGCTAAAAGCATAGTGCAATGCCTGCTGTGCTGCACTGGTAAAGGTGCACTCTTGTACATAGCTGCAATTCTCAGCTATTGGGTTGTACATTTCTAAGCAAGCTTACACTTTCTAATGACACATGTGCAGTAGTTACATATTTTCACCTTCTCAGTAGATTCAATGTTAATGGCATTTCAAACACCCATCGATGGGATGTACAAGACAGCACTGATCACTCACACTCATCCTCCCCCAGCTAGCGCCTCCTGCCCCTAGGCTGCTAACTGAACTTGGTCATCTCGGCATAGTCAGAATCAAAACCTCTGCACATGGAACCTCTAGGTTCTGCATGCTTGCCAGCTTTGAGCAATTTTTTTTCCATAACCAATTTCCTTGTATCACATTCCAGAATTAAGATTTCATCTGTTTATGCCTGATGCTACACATCTTCATATGTTTGAAAAATACTAGCAGCTTACAGAATCAGTGGAAGTAATAACATCCCCTTAATTGTGTCAGAGTATCTAGAGTACACCTTTGCAGACACAGACAGCATGCAAAGTCCCTACAAACAGGAAATGGAGTCAAGCCTGAACCCCATCCTGGAGCGATGAGAAAAAGACTATACCACTTAGGGATTACTTCATGAGTATTTTAATAGCAAAAATAGGCGTAGAAAATTCTGTTTTTTACACAATAATTTATATGTTTCTTGTTCACCAACACTTTATCAGATAAAATTAAACACCACCCTTAAGCAATTAATACAAAAAAGCAATAAATCAGTTAAGCAGTGAATTAACATAAAAACAAAACAATAGCCACTTGGAAGACTTTCTTTAAACACTTCACAAAGAAAAAGTCACATGACATGGTGTGACACCAGAATTCCGACCGGTTTGCCAGTAACATTCATATAATTTCAGATTAAGCATTCTCGGGTCCTATCCTCCACTTAATTTCCTCGCCCTTACACTCATGATTTCATCATAGAAAATAAATCATGAAAATAAGTAAATAAATAGACAGATCAACAGACAGAATAACAGCTACATAGCTATGTAGACAGATGGACAGATATAGAGAGGGAAAGATAAAAGTTTAAGTACAGGATTTATATCCTCCATCAAGGCTCAAGTTTGATGTCCTGTTTTCTTTTTTCTTTCATGTTTTTGTTTTGTAATAGTACTGACACTGTTCATAAACCTTCAATGTGAGTCCACTCATAATCTGAACAGTGACAGAGAACACTGTCATTCCAGATAACTCCATGGGCAAGTTAACCAAGATGGCCTCTGCTAAAAGTAGAAAAGGAATCAGGAGAAACCAAACCACTAGGTTAACATGAGCAAGGATGGTAAGGAGTGAGAAGGAGCAGGAGCAAAAACTTAAAAAGTAATGCCTCCTTCTGCCTGATGAAGTACCAGAGCAGCTCTAACACCAGAATGCACTGACAATGTACATCTGGATCCCACATATATTCGGCATTGCTGCATGTTCCCTTCAGTTTTTATACCCTACTTTTCATCATAGGGAATATGAATATGATAAATAGTCCTTCTTACATGCAAGTAAATAACAGGCATAATTTTATATCCAGAATGTAAAGTAGTATGTTTTCATGTGAACTAACACTTGTTAGTAAATAATAAATTGTGCTAAAACAAAATAAACTGAAAACTAAAATTGATTTGCCACAATCATCATAGCAGCTACAGTGACATGCATAAAATAACAAAATGTATTATGTCTTTCAGCTTTTCCCGGTTAGGGGTCACCACAGCGGAACTCTGGTCTGCTAATGATTGGCAGTAGATTTTTACGTACTGGCTTGCCGGGCCTAAAGCACAACCTTCAACAAAGGAACGTCCATTCACGCATGTCGCCACACAGAAGACGCTCTAACTGAGAATCGAACGGGCAACGTCTAACTGTGAGGCGACAACGCTACCGCAGCACCACCACCGCAGTTACATGAAGAAAAATAGTGAAACTTCATTACCAGAGGTATCACTACAAGCAGCTGTTGTGGAATGCTAATAAACTTAGTACATTTAGTAATAACATACCCTTATTTATGTAACTGCTGCAAGGAATGATTAATTAATAGAAAGAAGGAAAAACAATTAATAAAATCTTCAGATGGGAAGAAAAAACTGCAGATTCTAATCAAATAATACAGTTTGCAACAGTTTACTAGTATGAGCATTAATTAGTTAAAGGAAGAAAGGAAGCAAAAACATACAAGACGTACATAATTTTAATATGTGTATGTATGTGTGTGTGTGTGTATACATATATATATATACATATATATATGTGTATGTGTGTGTGTGTGTGTGTGTGTGTATATATATATATATATATATATATATATATATATATATATATATATATAAAATCTATATTAGAACACCGAACGTTCAAAATTTCGAGTGTTCTAATATCGACCCATTTTCAGCGAATGCTGAAAATATCGAAGAAACAGAAAACCAAATTTTTTCCTAGGGAAAGAATTTGGTTGTCCATTTCTGTTGCTTCGGTATTTTCAGCGCTGTGGTGGAAAGTTACGGGTCGGGTTCAGGTAAGTGTGCGATTGTGTGGACGTGAGGGTTAGGGCGGTGTAGGTGAGTTAGGGTTAGGGCGTGGGTGAGGTGATTGTGCGATAGTGACGGACCTTAGGGTTAGGGTTTGGGTTAAGGTAAGTAGATAGTTAGTGGTGTTTGTATAGTTTAGTGTAGGGTTAGGTGTAAGAGTTTAGGTGTATGTGTGTGGATTGCTGTTTGTTTTGTGTGCTTGTGTTGTGTGTATGCGTTTTGGAACAGCAAATTTTTTCCCTAGGAAAAAATTTGTTGTTCTGAATGTTTGATGTTTTAAATTTTCGATTCATAGGGTTCGATATTAGAACACTCGAAATTTTGAATGTTTGGTATTCTAACATAGACTATATATATACATATATATATATATATATATATATATATATATATATATATATATATATATCATAGAAAGGAATTTAAATTTAGCTAAACTAGTCTGTCCTTAGTCATACATGTGTGAAGTTTTCACAACATTCTAACCCTTCAGCCACTTTTAACAAAGTAAGCAATCAATGTGAGAAAGTATAATAGTAATGTAGGACTAGTCAAGATTACTTGGTAAGTATTATGATAATTAATCAACTGTAATACACTCATCAGTGCACTGACACATAAAGCATTGTAGACACATGCTTTCTTCAAAGTATAAAAACTGAAGTATACGATTTTCCACCTACAGACAGGATGAATGGGTGGAGGGTAGCTTCACTATTACACTGACTTCTCTTTAAAGATTTACAGTTATGCTATGCATACTTATAGACAGCTGTACAATCTGTTTCATGGAATTGTAAGTACTGGAATACTTGGGTAGATTCCCAAGAAATACCCTTTCCCATTAGGGAGGTGACAAAGTTAAACCAGAACACAGAAAGACCATTAACACAAATAAAACAAGATGGAGTGAATCTTGCTGAATACCTTTTTCATTTAAAGCATGTCATCTTAATAAAGTATTCTGTACAATAATAATACATTGTTAGGATGCTAACTACAAAACAGGGAGAAAATGTTAGCCTTCTTATTTGTTATTACAGGTGAGTATATAATACAATAAGGAAATTAACTCTACAGAAACTTCTCCAGACATGAAGTACACAAAGCTGAACTGCAGAAATTCAGAGGTACTTTAAAGGTATTAAGAAAACTGGCACTGGTACCTATGCCACCCATATACACAATGAACTCAAATATATCATTGTACTTTCCATTTATTTATTCATTTATGCTCCGATTACCTGTTTAGTTCATTACAAGTTTGCAGGGGGAAACATAACCTAGCCTCATACCCAAGTTACCCAAGTCAGAAAAGCTCATTTGAATATGGCATCAACCCATCACAGGACACAAACACATATGCAAACACATACACACACATATATACATAAACACACACAGGCAACAAAGACCATAATCAATTCACCAGTGTTCATTTATAAAAAACCCAAACCAAAAAGAAATAAACTAAACAAACAGTATCCTGTAATTTCTCTTACAGAAATAAAAATAAAGTATAAAATATTCCTTATTCAAATATAAAACCCAAACATCGTTCAAAATTAAATGGTGTTGATGTGACAGATGAATATTAAAAAAAATCTTAAATATATGTCAACATCCATATACTTCCACATAAGACATATAGTTCTATAAAGTTTATATTACCTCTTTCAAGAAGCTGAAGGATTTCAATGGTACCTGCACAGGTATGTTGGAAATATAGCCACATTCAAATATAAAATAACACATTAGAAATGCAACATGAACAGTAAGCGAGATAACATCAGTGATCTGATACTTTGTAGCAATATATAACAGCAACAGTTAAATTAAAATGTAGAGCCATGGAACTTTACTTAATTACAGTTAGTCATGATCTAATATAAATAAAACAAACCATTATTGTCCAGAAGTGAAACCAATAAGTATAAGTCAGGCTGCAGGTTGTCAAAATAAACAGTATTGCTTTAACTTAGACATTGACCATATGTATTAAACATTAAATATAATTACAGGGCTTGTGAAGCTTTCATAAAAGAAAAAATGTACACATACATAAAAGAACTCCATAAATTTTATTCACATATTTTTTACAAGGATAAAGGAAATATGTTAGTTGGCCTACATCAATACAGCATTAAAATGTAATTGTGTTTTTACAGACTGTACAATTCCCATAAAAGAAGAAAACACTGCATAAAAAAAAGAGATAAACTATTCTTTTAGGTGGTATAAACTGTTACCATTTCACTCATCTTTTGAGTATGGTAACTTTTGAGTATGGTAAACTTTGAGTATGGCAACTTTGAATTCTTTGATTTAAGACATTTGGATGAAGGAGGATACTAGACAGATCTTCTAGGGAAGTACTTCATAGGGGATGGATAATTTCAGTAGAAAATGAAACATCCTGAAAGTATTACTTTTACTGCACTTCCAGGAATTCTCTTTCTTATTTTCAAGTCTTTTAACAGATTTAGAGTGTAAGCATTTGAATTGTCAGGACCCGCCAGAGTGAGTGCAACACATGGAGGATGAATGGCTGAAAATGAGCTTACATATACCAAGTCCAAGATGGCTGTTCCCCAGAACATTCCCTTTTCTCTGATGTATGGTGTTCTTAGAGTTGATATATATAAGTTTAGGGGTGTGGGGGGGCTGGGTTTTTGGTCTTTTCTTTTCAGCTTGTTGGCACTCAGCATTTTGAGTACCAACATTTCAATAGGGAGCCAATTTATAGTAGCATGCTCAAAAAAGAAAGCTTCCTATAAACGAAATGTGAAGGATATGAGCTTATATGTCTTCAGAAAGAGTTTCTGATGACAACTATGCATGTTTGTTTATACACATGCAAGTTATGACAGGTCTGGAATCAAACCAACATGTTAAAAGTACACCTTAGGGCCTGAAGGCCTGCAGATTCAGAATTTATAATCATGAGAGGCAAATCCTCCTTCTCTTTAGAGTCCATAAAGCTTTTTACATTTTCCTATATTGAAGATGAAACAATTGATAGATTGAAGTCCTCAGAAGGACTAAAGCTCTAATGAAAACCTCTAAAGTTGCAAGGATTGCCACAGTAGCAGGATCATTTTTTTTACAGCAAATTTGTACAATAAATCAACTAATCTGTGGACCTATAGCTTGGAATCAGGAATGTTGGGAATAAATACTTTTTAGCATGGGGACTTTTCAGCATATGTGAAAGGTTTCTTTTATAATTAAAAAATAAACATCCAACATAGGCTAATTCCAATTTTCTTCTAACATGTTCTTGGTGTCATTAAAAATAATGTACTGAAGATGGAAAAAAGATTCCACAGAATCAGAAATGACATATTTAGTGGTGAAGAAACTTTGTGATAAAAAAGAGTACTCATCCCCTTTTGTGGAAATAGATGGACTCTAGCTTCTTCAATTTTCTGCTTGATCCTGCTATGCCTATATATGACTGAGTGTGTGAGTGTGTGTGTGTGTGTGTGTGTCTAGATATATATATATATATATATATATATATATATATATATATATACATATATATATAGAGAGAGAGAGATATGGGTACATATCAGATGGATGAAAACCCAGAACGCCGAAGAACACATCGCCAAAATGACATCGCCGACAACATGCATCCCAGACAATGGTAAGTCAATGTATTACAGAAAGAAATACATTCCCTTTCATGTAATACATTGAAAAAACACATTAAAATGTGTCTAGCAGGGGGCAAGCCCCCCTGCACCCCCCTGGAAAGGCCACAGAAATACCTCACAAAGAGAATACATGGCCTCCAACACCTGTCCTATGTGGACAGGCTCAAATCAATATCACTCTGTATCATACAGATTGCTCAGAGGTGATCTGTGTCTCACCTACAAGGCAATCTCAGACCCTGCTCTACTACAGATGCTCCATATACATAAGTCTAACTCCTTGCTTAGTACCCAATCAAAAGGCTTAAATCTAATATGTGACATTAACAAAACCTGCTGAAGAGACAGGTTTGTCTCCCCCAGAGTCTGCCCCATCTCTGGAATAGACTCCCCATACATGTCAAAGTATGTTGCTGTCCCTCTTCAAGCGCAACTTCGATGAGTGGATAGGCAATGACACATATATATATATATATATGTGTGTGTATATATATATATATATATATATATATATATATATATATATATATATATATATATATATATATATACACACACACACACACACACACACACACACACACACACACACACACACACACACACACACACACACCTTCAAAAGTTAGAAATCACACTACTTCACAGATGTATCTGTCTTTGCCTTTGGCCTCAGGATATGGCTGAAAAGGGTCTCAGTAACAGCTCTCTCTCCTGGTCAACAAATTATAAATAAATAAAAAAGTAAATATGGTCATAAATGAAATCAAAACCTTTTGTCTCCCTAACTTGTATGAAAAACAAGCCAAATTGCTGAGTCTCCTTAACTTACTGGTAGGCTTAAATTAAACGTTTTACAAATGACACAATTGTTGACCAGGTTTAAACAAAACAGGCACTGTGAGTGAGAGACTTCTAGCCTTATTTTTCTACAACAACCACATTTGTTTATGTAATTAGTTGCCATTACTCAAAGTAAACTCTCCACTGAAGAAACAATAATAAAGTCCATAAGCTAATTACCCTAGATATCCACATCCTGCCCCCAGTCCCCATTAAGGAAACCACGGTAAAAAATTTCTCCAAAGCCAACTTCATGCTTCTTAAGGCAGAAGTGGTGAACTTCATGACACCTATGCAAATGGACAATACAGTTATGACTACTGAATCCTACACAATTGCACTTTATAAGCACTTACACGAGTACATGGATCATGCTATCCCAAACAGAACCAAGACACTATCCTCCAAAAAAAGGAAGCCAATCTGGTGGTCCCCTCCCATAAACAAACTGTACAACAGAAGGAAGAAACTGTTGCAAAAGAGAGTAAAATCCCATGAGTGGAGGAGCTCCCTGGTCAGCTTCAGTAAGAAGCTGCAATCCCTGATAAAATTCTCCAAAGCTAGTTATGAAAACACAATCACCACTGATTCTAAAGACAACCACAAAGCATTCTATAGCTATGTCAAGAATCTCAATGGCAACACTCAGATCTGCTCTGAGTTACAGCACAATGGCACTAAATATACAGACCCAACTGATATTGCCAACATCCTGGCAGATAGGTTCAGTGCTAACTTTACCCCCCTCTCACCCGCTAAAGAGCCCATCTCTATACCGGAAGAATGCAAAGTTCCTGTAATCATGGCTGCACAGGTAAAAACCCACTCTCCAAAGCCAAGAACACAGCATCCATGAGACCAGAAAACATCCCAGGCTGCATTCTACACGAACTACAGAATGAACTAGCACCCCACCTAAGTACCATATTCAATCATAGCCTCACCTCAGGCTTTGGGCTCGCTGAATGGTGTACAGCGACAGTTATCCCACTCCACAAGGGGGAGCCACCATGGACCCTGGGAACTACCGCCCTATTAGCCTGAAGAGCCTGGTCTGCAAGGCCATGGAACGTATCATCATGGAACTTATAAACAAAGACATTGGTAATCTACAAACTCTGGACCCCACCCAGTTCTGATTTTTAAAGGCAGATCATGTCTCCTAAACCTGATAGACTTCTTTGAAGCAGTCACCAAAGCCGTAGACGAGGATAAGGTGGTTCACACAGCCTATCTAGATCTTGCCAAGGCTTTCGACACCATCCCCCACTCTGGAATTATAGATAAACTCACTAAACTAGGTATAAATCCCTATGTCACAAGATGGGTTGCCAAATGGCTCACTGACAGAACCCAAACTGTGAAAGTAGCAGACTCCAAATCCGACTTCAGACCAGTGACAAGCAGAGTACCACAGGATTCAGTCCTGGGTCCTCTCCTGTTTGGTATCTACTTCTCTGAAGTACAGGCTAACACAGAAGGTCTTGGCTAACGAAGTTTGAAGATGACTGAAAACTAGGAGCCATAATCAAAACTCCTAACGATGTGGACATCCTACAAAAGGGCCTCACTGAGACAGATGCCTGGTGTCAAAGCCATGGCCTCAAGCTCAATGCCAAAAAGTGCACTGTCATCCTCTTTGGTAAAAAGTCTGTACCCATGAACTACAACATAGGCGGTAGTATACTTAACACCGAAAGTGTGATAAGAGACCTTGGGACACAGGTGGACACAGTAGTCTCTCCTTTGATAATCACATCACCACAGTAGTCAGGAAATCCTTCTCCGTGGCACACCTCATCACAAAAGGTTTCTCATCCAGAAAAAAAGAGGTCATTGTTCCCCTCTACTCATCACTCATTAGACCCATTATAGAGTACAATGCCCCTTTTGGTATGTACCTCACCTACAACAAATGGAAAGGCCGCAGAAATACCTCACAAACAGGATTACCGGCCTCAAACAGATGCCCTACGCAGACTCAAAGAACTCCAGCTTTACTCCATTGCATATCGCCTACTCAGAGGTGATCTCTGCCTAACATACAAAGCTATGTCAAACCCAGAGCTGTTGGACATGCTCCACTTAAAGAAGTCCCAATCCCTCTGAGCTACACGCTCTAGGGACCTAAACCTTGTCACCACAATAAACAGAACATGCCGGTGGGATAGATTCCTGTCCCAGAGACTTCCCATACTCTGGAATAAACTACCTATCTATATCAAACAGAGCTCCTCATTAACACTCTTCAAGAAAAATCTTGATGATTGGATGGGAAATAGGAAATTCACCCCAGGGATCACTTCTGTGGCTCTGCTTGATAGTGGCACAGGAAAATAATTTTCTTGGGTGGCAAAAGCCAGGATACCTTTTTGGTTGGGCTTGTGTAGGCCCTAGGGCCAATAGCCTAGTACCTACCTATGAACCTAAGTAAACAAGTAACATTTTAAAGTCAGAAAGATAAAATAATTAGTTTGTGCAGTGTAAATCCACTCTGGTAAGGTGAGAAGCGTGTGACAATCAAAAGCTGTGAAAAGAACTGAAGAGAGAACGCACCAGTGCAAGACATATAAGGAAGTCATTTACATACTGAAATCAGTGCCTTCCAGTGGAAGGCCTACATAAACAACAGCAAGGAATCAGAAAGCAGGAAGCCACTGATTTTACACATCTGGCTGTCATTTCACATCAATAAGGCAAGTAATTTACTATATGATGATTCTTACAGAATTTGCTACAGAGGCATATTTGTCAAAAATGTAAAAGACACAAAGCAATATATGCAGCTTTCTCTTAACAACTACACTGCTTATGCTTTGGATAGTACAATAACAACAAAAACCTGAAATGCAGAACGGGAGAACATTGTGGAATTAATCATACCGTCGAGAAGCATCAAGTGCACAGGTAGTAATTGGTACCCATGTACTGCTTACAACATGACTCTCTTCATATAATATTTCTCATGGCCCTGAAATAATACCTTCAAAGGGAAAACGAGTACTTTAGTAGATTGCTCCACATTACTTATTTCTGTATTACCATGACTTTCGTAATAAGAAAGCTTGCATATACTTGCACGTTTACAATCAATTTTACATTTATATGCATTACAACTCACTACAGAGATAATATTTTAGTGCTGTTTTTCAACCAGGAAGTGTAATTCTTAAAATGTAATTTTAATTTCTAAAAACTGATTTCTGTTCCAAAAAAAAAACCAGCTAAATATTGCTCTTACCCACTTAGAAAGTTGATAGAATAACAGGTTTTGCATGAGCATGAATTTGGTGAAGGGTATGAAGTCTGAAACTTAAATGTCGATCATTGTTTTCTAACTTCAATCTTTAATGATTTTCCACTAATTTGCCAGAAAATGACAATTTTATGAAAAATGGACCAAAAACATGCAGTGCAAATCTGAACATTCTGCAAAAATCTGTACATTTGAGAGTGAACATGACTGAGTTATCATCCAGTTTGACTATAGAAGAAGATACAACTGGTGTGGGATACAGCTGTTCCATATTGGCAAAAACCAAGTCTGGGATTTTCATTGCCCCAGATTTGAAATGCAGACTAACAGGACAAACAAGTTTGAATTTATGAAGTCCAGCAATCTTTCGGCATACACATTAGGAGATGTATAAATCTCCCATTTGATGGAGAGTCAGATGAAGTCCTCTAAAAGAATAATGATTGGCTGAATGCATAGGGACTCCATATGAGTCAGGGTGGAATCACGAGCCCAGGGGCGCATAGAAGGGGTTCTACAGTTAGCTATGATGAGTTTTGTTAATGCAAGCTGGACATGGAGGAGGACTTTATCCTGTGTAACTAATCTGAAAGTGATTTTTTTGGGTCTATATTAGAAGACTGACTTCCGTGGTGGTGCAGAGGTAGTGTTGTTGCCTCACAGCAAGAGGTTCTCCCATTCGATTCAAAGCTGGAGTGCAGCGAGTGCCTTCTGTGTGGAGTCTGCATGTCCTCTCCGCGGTTGGGTGGGCGTTTGAAAGACATGCGTAAATGGGCGTGCCTCCGTTGAAGATTGAACGTCAAGCTGGCACCTCGGCGTTCGTGAAAATCTACTGCTAATAATTAGTGGACCAGAGTTCCGCTGTGGCGACCCCTAACCGGGAAAAGCCAAAAGACAACAACATTAGAAGACTGACTGTTTAGGTGATCGAACACCTAAACATCAATCTTCTAATATCGAACTGCACAATGTCAAACGTCCCAGGGAAACACGTCCCTCGGCCACAACACAAAAAACATTACTTTACTTCACACCCCCCCTAACTAAATATACCAACTCCGAGATAACTCAACAGTAGGGAAATAGCAAACTCTAGCAAACAGCCAAGGGAAATCTTTCCATGCATTAAATCGTCAGTTCGCCGTTTTTTGCTTTCGATATTAGAAGATCGATGTTTAGGTGTTCGATCACCTAAACATTTGGTCTTCTAATAAAGACCCATTTTTTTTAATGAATAGACATCACTACATATAGTGCTTTCATCCTGTTTGGTGCAATTAAATGTATGGTAGGTGTTGAAATATTGCACTGATGGGATGCTATCAATGGTCTTGAACCAGGTCTCCATTACGATGCATATATTCATTCATTCCAGGGCAAGTTATGTCATTGTATGACATATATCAGCAGTACTTGTTCTATTTTTTAGCAACTGTTGATGAAGTGGCTTTCGTATAAAGCATTTATCTTCTCATTGGATTGTGAACAATTACTTTTCAGCTTTGAATATTAAACCCTGTGACAACTTATTTCTTCCTCAAAAGAAAAATAAGACTAAATTTCTTTCCTTACTAATTATTTTTGCCCAGAACATCCTGCCCCTATAACTTGTTTTAGTATCTGCATTTTTTTACATCATAGGTTCATAGGTTCATACTAGGCTATCTGCCCTAGGGCATTTATAAGCCTAGCCAGAGTGTGTTTGGCTTTTGCCACCCATTTTAAATTAATTTTGCTATGCTCTTTTTCGAGGTTAGTATACTGTGCCTCTGTCTAACAGTGACACAGAAGTGATACCCGGGGTAAACCTACGATCTCCCATCCACTCATCAAGATTCCTCTTGAATAGAGTCAATGAGGGACTCTGCCTAACCTGGACTGGGATTTTATTCCAGAGTGAAGGGAGCCTCTAGGTTATGAATCTGTCCCTCCAGCATGTCCTATTTATTTCAGTGCTGAGGTTCAAGTCTCTCGAGCGCGTAGCTTGATGGGATTTGGATTTTCTGAGGTGCAGCATGTCCATTAATTCCGGGTTGGACATGGCTTTATATGTCAGGCACAGATCGCCTCTGAGCAGGTGGTATGCCACTGAGTAGAGCTGGAGTCTCTTTAACCGGGCAGCATATGGCATCTGTTTGAGCCCTTTCATCCTCTTGGTGAGGTACTTTTGGGGTCTTTCCAGTTGCTGCAGGTGTCTGGTAAGGTACATCCCAAAGGGCATTGTACTCAATTATGGGCCTGATGAGGGATGAGTAAAGAGGCACGATGACCTCCCTGATCTAGATGTGAATCCCTTCATGATTAGGTGGGCTATATAAAATGTTTTTCTAACCACTTTGGCCACGTGGTTGTCAAATGAGAGATTGCTATCAACTTGGGTCCCCAGGTCCCTAATTACTTCTTCTGTACTTAATGGATTACCACCTATGTGGTAATTTGTGGGCACTTTGTTTTTGCCAAAGGGGATGACTATACACTTTTTGGCGTTTAGCTTGAGGCCATGGCTCTGGCACCAGTTGTCTGTTTCTATGAGGCCCTTTGGGAGGATGCTTGTGTCGGCTGGAGAGTCGATTATGGCGCCCAGTTTGCAGTCATCTGCGAACTTGGTCAGCCACAGTCCTTCCATGTTGGCCTGTACCTCCGAGAAATATATATCGAACAAGAGAGGTCCCAGGACTGAGCCTTGTGGGACGCCACTTGTAACTGGTTTGGAGTCTGACAAGGCCCCAGCAATTCTAACCATGTGGGTTCTGTCCTTGAGCCAGTTTGCAACCCATCTAGTGATATAGGGGTTTATATTTAAGCTGGTGAGCTTATCTATAATGCCCGAGTGGGATATTGTATCGAAGGCTTTTGCGAGGTCCAGGTAGGCTGTGTGGACCACCTTCCCCTCGTCAATGGCCTTGGTGACTGTTTCAAAGAAATTGACCAGGTTTAAGAGGCAGGATCTGCCCTTAACAAAGCCGAACTGGGTAGGATCCAGTGTCTATAGGTCCCCAATATCTTTATTTATGAGGTCCATGATGATCCTTTCCATAGCTTTGCAGACCAAGCTAGTCAGGCTTATGGGGCGATAGTTTCCAGGATCCATTGAGGCACCACCTTTGTGGAGAGGGACCACTGTTGCTGTATGCTACTCTTTGGGTACATATCTTGTAGTAAGGCTGAGACTGAACAGTAGTTTTATGTTTGGGTTTAGCTCTTCTTGGAGTTCATGTAGGACGCAGCCGGGACACCATCTGGTCCCATTGATGCTGTGTTTTTGCTTTGGAGAGGCGGCTCTTACCTGAGCATCTGAGATGTCAGGGGCAGCACTCTGCTGGGATAGATATTTGCCCTTTTGGTGGGAGGGAGAAGTTTGTGCTGAACCTGTCAGCTAGGATGTTGGCAATGTCTGTGGGTTCGATGTATTTTTGTCATTTTGGACTAATTCTGAGCATATCTGGGAATTGCCACCCAGGTTCCTAACATAACTAAAGAAAGCCTTGTGATTATCCTTAGTGTCCTGTGCAATTTTTCTCTCAAAGCTGGCCTTAGACGATTTTATGAGTGCCCATAGTTTTTTGCTAATACTGATCAGAGATGCCTTCTCTTTTTGGGATTTTGCTCTATCATGTAGTAGCTTCCTCCTTCTATTGTATAATTTGTTTATGGCTGGGGTCCACCAGACAGGACGTCTGCCTTTGGAGGATTGGGTCTTGATTTTATTTGGCATTGCATGATCCATGCATTCCTGAAGATGTTCCTAGAATGCGTTTATAAAGAATTCTGTGGTCTGGGCCGTATTTTCCACAGGCTCGGGGGCTTTGAAGGATTCCACCTCGGTTTTGAGGAGTGTGAAATTTGCTTTAGAGAAGTTTTTCACTGTGGTTTTCTGGGCAGGGGGTGGGGTCGGGATGTGAATATCCAGTGAGATTAGTTTATGGTCTGATCTTACCAGTGAGGGATACACTTCTTGTCTGGAGCATAGAGTCCCCATGTTGGTGATGATCAGGTCCAGTATGTTTTCCCCTCTTGTGGGAGTGGTAACAAGTTGTTCCAAAGCATTTGAGTTTATAAATTCTAGGAACCTTTGGGCTAGGGTGTTGGAGCTAGAGTAATTCTCCCAGTCTATGTTTGGGTAGTTGAAGTTGCCCAATATAATGGTGTTTGGAGAGACCTTCATATTTTCCAGTGTTCTCAGGAAGGCCGAGTGGGGTTCCTGGGTTTGGGAGGGTGGTCTGTAGCAGGCTATAAACTGGAAGGCAGTTTTACCCACTGTTAGTTGCACATGGATAGTCTCTGATGCTTCGTGCTGTGCCACCAACCTGGAGGTGTGGGTATCTTTGACGAATATTGATACTCCCCCTCCTTTCGTGGTTTGGTCCAAGTTTTGGGGCCGAAAAGCATGGTATGAGGTATAACCTGGTAGTGCTGGGGTGCTCTCGGGAGCCTTGAACCCGGTTTCTGTTACTGCACAGATATCGATGTTCTCCATGCTAAGGAGAGTTTCGAGAGCATGCATCTTGAGGTTTAGACTTCTGGCGTTGAGTAGCATTACTCTTAGTTTCTTATCCCTTGTGATACCTATGGAGGTGGGTTTGTCTTTTGAGCCTTGCCTAAAAAAGGTACTATGGGGGAAGCAAGAGCCTTAGCCAATATCCGAAAGCCCAGGGGTGACAGGTGCAAGCAGTCCCTAGTGAAGCATCATGGCTTGTCGAGCATGTCATCCCAGGCTGACAGGCACTGGATCCCCTTTGAATAACACCAATACTTAAGCCAATTGTTGAAACATCCCTAGAAATATTTTGCCCTTTCATCTGTCATTGGTAACTGTGGTATTACTCAAATAATCTTTAGTTCTTTTAGCAATTCTTTATGGACTTCTGCTAATTATATATTACCCGGTATATCTGGTGTGTGTAGTTCCTTGCTTTTTCTGTATTTCGCCTATAGATCATACTTTTACAGATTACTAACATCGTCTGTGGTCTTATAAATGCCTTGAATAAATATTTTCTCATTATGTATCTTGGTTTGTTTCCACCTAACTTTTTACCATAGACACACCCATGGAGGTGATAATGGCTCCTAAAAGCTCTTATTTTGTAGGAAACAGCTATTTCTCTTGTAAAATCACAGCTTATACATTCTGAGCGTCATCTGCTTGCAGCACAGCTGTTTTCTTTACACAGGTTCACAGGTTCATAGGTTCATAGGATGTTACTAGGCTATTGACCTGAGGGTCTTTACAAGCTTAGCCATTAAATCCCAGTATAATACTAGATGAGAGATATCATCTATACCCAAGTTTTTTCTAGCAAAGACTACCCATGTCCAGATGAGAAGCTGGGGCAATCCCTGGCAGAAATTTATGGTTTCCCATCGAGTCATCCATGTTGCATTTAAACAGGGTCATGGAGGTGCTCTGCTTGATATGGATTGGAAGCCTATTCCATAGGAGTGGCAACCTCTGAGAGATACATCTGTCTCTTCAGCAAGTCCTGTTTATGTCATGGGCTAGATTAAGGTCCCTGGAACAGGTGACCCTAGTCCCATTGGACTTATGGATGTGCAGCATTTCTTAGATTTGGGTCAGAGACAGCCTTGTAAACCAGACATAAGTCACCTCTGAGTAGTTTATATGTTACTGAGTACACTGACAGTGACTTCAGTCTGTCTGTATAAGACATGTACTGGAGACCCTGAATTTTCTTCATTAGAAATCTCTGAGGTCTCTCAAGTTGCTGCAGGTATCTGGTATGGTACACACCAAAGGGAGCATTATATTCAATAATAGGCCTGATGAGGGACAAGTACAGGGAAGTTATAACCTCTTTTGCTCTTGAGGCAATGCATTTGCTAATCACGTGAATGACGTAGAATGCCTTCCTCATCACAGCAGATACATTGTGGTCAAAGTTGAGGTCACAGTCACCTTGTGTTCCCAGGTCTCTCAATACTGAATTCATACTTAGGGTATTATTGTTTATTTTATAATCAGCAGGGACATTGTTTTTACCAAAGGAAATGATGATGCATTTTTTAGTATTTAGTTTAAGACCATGGCTTTGGCACCAATCATTGGTCTGTGTAAGCCCCTTCTGAAGTACGCTGACATCTCTAGGGGATTCAATCATAGCACCTAATTTTCAGTCATTCACAAACTTGGTTAGCCATTGTTCCTCCTTTTTGGCCTGGGCTTGTGAGAAGTGTATGCCAAGCAAGAGAGGGCACAGCACTGACCCTTGTGGGACTTCTGGTGACAGGTCTGCTGGTAGTGGTAAAGTCTCCCACTTTGATTGAGTGTTGTCGATCTGTGAGCCAATTTGCAACCAACCTGACAACATAGGGGTTGATATTCAACTGGGTTCGTTTGTCAATGATGCCTGAATGTGGGATAACATCGAAGGCCTTGGCCAAGTCAAGATAGACTGTGTGCATGGCTGTGCCCTTGACAAAACTGAACTGGGATGGATCCAGGATTTAGAGGTCACCTATATCTGTACTTATGAGGTCCATGATGATTCATTCCATTGCCTTACAGATGAGGCTGGCTAAACATATGGGTCTGTAGTTACTTCGGTCTGTTGCCTAGCCGCCCTTGTGGAGGGGGATAACAGTCACTGTTTTTCATTCAGTGAGGACAAAACCAGTAATCAGGCTGTGGATGAATAGAGTGCCTAATGGAGTAGCTAGCTATTGTTTTTAGAACATTAGCAATGCAGAATGCCATCTGGTCTCATGGAGGCTGTGTTCTTAGCCTTGGAGAGTGCACTGATGACTTGCTCTTTGGAGATGCAGGGGAGAGGGGATGATGAAGACATGAATTGTGGTATGCTTGTGGGGGATAAGGGGGTGAAAGTTTTGCTAAACCTGCTAGTAGGTTTGCAATTTCCGCATGGTCAGTGTGTGTGTGATGCCATCCACAACTAGTTCAGCACACATCTGAGTCCTACCTTTTAGGTTGCGGACATAGCTGAAGAAAGCCTTATGGTTATCCTTTCCTGTGGTTGCTAAATTTTTCTCATAGTTGCTCTTTGAGGATTTTGTGAGTTGTTTTACTTGTTTTATACTGAGGAGGGTGCTGTTCCAGTTCTCAGATCTCACTTTTGTATTTTTAGACAGCAGCTTCTTTTGCTTATTGTAATATGTATTAATGCTAAATGTCCAATAGGCTGGTTTGTTTTTTCTTGAGGATCGTGTTTTAATCCTATCTGGCATAACTGTGTCTATACATTTGTGTAGATGTTTATACATGACATCAGTGTATACCTTAGGATAACTGTCAATGCCAACTGTGAAAACTGGAACTTGGAAGTCAATTATACCTTCCCTTGGGAGGGTATAGTTAGCTTTGGTGAATTTTTTTATCCTCACTTCTCCTTTGGGGAGTTTTGGTGCTATTGATACTTCAAAAATGACTGATTTATGGTTGGATTTAACCAGTGCGGGCCCTACACTTAAGGTGCTGCATTGGTTACTCATACTGGTGAGGGCCAGAGCTAGAATACTGGAGCCCCTTGTGGGGTGGTGCATTATTTGTTCCAGGGCATTTGAGTTAACAAAGCCAGGAACATTTGTGAAAATGAGGTTGGGTTTGTATAAGTTTCCGAATTAACGGAAGGATAGTTGAATTCACCCATAGCTAACATGCTAAGTTGTACCGTAATTGTCCCAAGCAGGTCTAAATAAAATGTGTGGGAATCTTGGCTCACAGAAGGAGACCTGTAACTGATGATGACCTGAAGGGGTGTCTTACCTATAGTAAATTTGGACTTGGAGTAGCACCATAGAGTTCTCTTATCTAACCAGCCTAGATGTGTAATTATCTTTAATAAAGATAGATACTCCACTTCCTTTGGTTCTCACACCTTCAATTTGTGGTCTGAAAGTGTGGAAGGCATTGTAACCTTGCAAGCGTGGGGTACTTTCTGTGGTCTTGAGTCATTTTTCTGTGGCTGCACAGATGTCAACATCTTCCAAGGAGAGGAGTGCTTCTAGAGAGTGCAGTTTCTGATTTAAACTCCTAGCACTTAGTAATGGTTGACCCCTGAGTTCTTTGTGGTTGACATTTTCACATCGGTAATTTTGTTGCTGTGATCTTGCCTAAGAAAGGCATTATAGGAGAGGCAAGTTCATTAGCCAGCAACTGAAAGCTTGGAGGTGCCAGGTGAAGACCATCTCTGGCAAAGCAGAATGGTCTATCCACCATGTCACCCCAGGATGACGGAACTGGATCCCCTTAGAATGACAACAGAAACTAAGCCAATTATTGAAGTCAATCATTTTCTGTTTATATTATGGTATCATCTTAGGTGAGGGTAAAATGCTGCTCAAAGCTAGGGATGTATCTGCCTAGGACACATACTCAGAGAGCTCAATCATGTCTCTTTTCATACAGTCCAAAGAGGTACATCTCAAGTCATTCACACCAACATGAACTATGAAGGAGCCATAACGGTACTTGTTACTGAGAGATTTGAGTGCATGTGTGATCTGGTGAATCCTTGCATCAGACAGGCAACTGACTGTAATCTTCTTCTTGTTCAACACTTTAAAGCTAGTGTTTCTGTGACTAGTTTGTTAAGCATTTCAAAACTAGTTTCCTTTTCATAACTCTGTTCCCATGCTGTAATTTCACGTAACAATTTTTATTTATTTATTTTATTTTATTTTACAGATTTAGTTGTCCCTGACAAATTAGGTTCAAACTTTTGCAAAATACTGCATCATTCCCAGAAATGTCAGCAATGCCTACTTGTCTTCTAGCTTTAGTATTTGTTCAGTTGCTCTGTCTTTTCCTATATTAGGCTTCAGTTCCACAGATAGAGTATGAATCATGAATTTCAGACTCATCATTCTTTTTAAGTTTGTTTTTATTTATCTTAACATTATGCCATCTTAAACTACTTGGCAGCTGTTCAGTTTCATGCCATGCTCTTTTTGTATGTGACCCCCCCACACACACACACACACATACACACTAACTTTATTACACCTTACAAAGCTACAATTACCTGTATTCTTTGGGAGCCCCGTGTGATTAGTGAAGCAAACATATATCTGTGAAAATATAAACAATTTGGAGTGTTCTTCAACTAACTTTACCTGGTAGAATTCCTTGTTCACATGTAGCACTAAGGAGAACTGCATAGTTGAAACCTTTACTTTAAGTATATTACTTAACTACTGCAGTCCTTGTCCTAACACTCTCCTTATCTCATGGGATGTCCACTCAATCCCAGACTTTGCCCATACATAATTCTACAACTGATCCCGCACTTAATTCATGCATGCATGCATGGTGTATTACACCAACAAGTTTTAAAGAAATAGTACATATCAATCTAAGAAATGTATGGAACAGGCACATTTTATAGATAGTTGGAATGCCCTTTATCAATGGAATGTGCTTGCAGTCTCTCAGACATGACTCAAACCATATGGTGCAGACCATACTTTTATTTATCCAGGGAATACCGTACATAGAAATGATAAGCTCTATAAAGTGGCAGGAGGAGTTACCCTTTACATAAGAATAATTTCACCTATTACCTGTCAGAATAACCATATTTACCTTAGTCAATGTCAGAATTGATGGAGCTAAACTATTTTGCATTACTTGACACTGTGTACCTTAGGCAAGGATGAAGAAATAGTAGAGGCAGTGTTACAATGATCCTGTTCCCATATAAAATGATTATACTGGGTATCGAATAGATGCTTTCTGTTTTTCAGTCATCCATCTGTCCAGCTGCAGATTTCACTCAGATAATTATTACCACACCCCAAAGAGATAAAAAGACAAATGAAGTAACCTGCACTGTAGCCATGTCTCTGTCCCAAAATTTTGTAGAGGGAAACAGATCTGATATTATAAGTGATCGTGTATGGACATTTGACACCTGGAACCCCTTTAAAAGACAGAGGACTCAAACGTTCCTGTATACAACAAATTACAGAAGCAGATAACTTCACTAAACTTTACATTAAAGTATTCAAATTTGACTCCTCTATTTATGTCATTTCAATGTTCTCAGAAACACTGAACAAGTTTACACCACTCTGAAAAAAAAACTACACATGCCACTTCTTTAGCTTGCTTGATGAATGAAATAAAAAAAAAAAGAAAAGATGGATAACCAAAACATATATATATATATATATATATATATATATATATATGTACAGAAAAAATGGACTGGTTGGAGAACCTTTTCCAGCCATGACTTAGGTCACAGTTTAAGACAAACATGACAAAGAATGTACAAAAGGTAATAACTTCGATCTGTACAAAAAATGAACAACTTACTGATACAAACTGCCTTATTTAACACAACAACGTGCAAGAAATCTCCTTAAATTTTGGAAAAATGTGGATCAGCTTTTCCATCCAGGACACAATGGTATTGTGCGTCCTTTTTCTCAGTTTTATGAAGCCACCACTGCAGACTCAAATATTCCTATACACTTACTAACCTATGAACCTATTTTTTTAAAAACCTTTATTGAATTATTACTTGGGATATAGGCAAATTTACATTGATACAAAAGTAATCAAATTGCATTAAATTAAATTAACAAACGTTATACTTCACGTATTTCGCATATAACCTAAATGACATTTGGTATTCGGTATATGCAGTGCTAAACAGCATCAATCATGTTTATGTTTTCTTTTCTGAAACTTCTCACTAACACGTAAACTTCAACATGCTTCTGCATAATAACAAAATTTTTTTTTTTTTATCCACATCATGGTTCAGAAACGTTCTCATGGGTTTTGATGAATAACTATGTGATGAATTTGCCACAGGCAAACGGTTAAGTCTTCTTGTACCTTTGTAAAGCATTTGATATGGTTTCTCATGCAAAACTTCTATTCATTCCAGGAATATTCTGGATATCAAGTAAGTACTAATCAATGGCTCTCTGTGGGGGTGGTGCTGCGGTAGCGTTGTCGCCTCACAGTAAGACGTTGTCCTGTTCGATTCCCAGCTACAGTGTCTTCTGTGCGGAGACATGCTTGAATGGGCGTACCTTTGTTGAAGGTTGTGTGTCAGGGCCGGCAACTCAGCACGTAAAAGATCTACTGCCAGTCGTTAGCAGACTGGAGTTCCGCTGTGGTGACCCCTAACAGGGAAAAGCCGAAAGACACAACAACTAATCATTGGTTGTCTGTTTACTTAAATTACAGAATCCAAGCATAAGGTGGATACACTATACTTTCATCCTCTCACCAAGTCAATATTGCTGTCTTACAAGACTTGTTGTTTGGGTCAATTCCATTCATGCTATGTAGAAATGATCTGGAAAGTCACATTGGAAATTTCAAACATAGGCAGTATGCAGATTAATTCCAAAACTGATCTGTTTAACATCAGAACCACTCAGTTCTAAGCAAACATTGCCTAAACAATTACCTATTTTTCAATTCCTTTACACTACATGTCCGTTTTTGTCTTCTAAATCATTTTCTAAACTTTCCTCTACTAATTGCATGTTGTGTTAATATGAAATCATTACGACTTGGAAGCAATTTCTCAGTTTATGTAAGTAAGTTACTAATCACATCAGCCGATAACATCATAATCTTAGAATTTTCATCTAAACTTTATAGACGCAATCCACATAAGCAACTAAAAATGTGACAATCTGATCAAGAACTCAGTCTTTAAAACAAACATGAAATTAGGAATATTATACAGGGAATATATTCCTGATATAACTGCCATTGCAAGTTTATACCTACTCTCCTCCATAATGTACCGTTTCTATTTTTTTTTACTAATCTAATGTAATCTCTATGTCATAAAATTGAACAGGCACACAAAAAATATGTAGCTTCTCTGATGGCCACTAGAGTAGAACCCATTGCTTTTACTAACTGCATCGCCTGCAATGGCTAGAAATTGTATATTATCTTGCAATTGTGAAACTTTATTATGGTCATAAACATCCCCCTTTATCCTAATATCCCTCTTACTCTGACATCATTACTTGGAGGATAATTACAATCTAAGAGCATCTATTGGCCATTTTGTTGACATTATCAAGTTGAGCAATAAACAGGGTAACTCAAAATTCACTGTGGGCACTGGGAACAGTGCAGCAAACTGCCATTCAGTACATGGTCTAAACCTGCTTATTTACTTATATACATCCTTGGCAATTTACCTATGGACATTAGGGCTGGTAAATGGATGCTAGCACTAGATAGTATTTTGAAAGTCTTTTATACATGCAGTATTAGGTATATGCAGTGCTGAAGAGTGAGAAGAAAAGAACTGATAGAGGATGTAATGGCAAACAGTACAATATCACAGTCTATAAACATAGTTTATAACAGTCTCAGCTGGTGTTTAGCGCCATCTTTCCTTCACTTTTAACAAACCTATTGTCTCCTGCAAACCTCAGTGGTGTGTATGCGCCATTATTCCACAGTTTTACTGTAATTGTGGGATACTTTAGCAGATTAAGGTTGTAAAAGTCTACAAATCACCCAGTGTGAATTCAAGTAAAACCTATACCAAGTGCAGTGCTTTAAATTTGCGGTCTGCAGCACACCAAAATAAAGTTGTAAAAGTCTACAAATTACCCAACATGAATTCAAGTAACAACTACACCAAGCTCAGCCCTTTAAATCTCCAGTCTGCAGCACACCAAAATAAGTTGTAAAAGTCTACAAATCACCCAATGTGAATTTAAATAACACCTACACCAAGCTCAGTGCTTAAAATCTCCAGTCTGCAGCACACCAAAATAAGTTGTAAAAGTCTACAAATCACCCAGCGTGAATTTAAATAACACCTACACCAAGCTCAGTGCTTAAAATCTCCAGTCTGCAGCACAGCAAAATAAAGTAAATGTTTGAAATTAATTTTATCACTCTCCTGCAACCTATACTTTCTTTGTAAGGCTCTCTGCACACCACTGGGCACCACGTTTGCTATAACCCTTCCTGTTCCTCTCTATTTCTCTGCAAATAATTGTTCCTGCCAAATTTCCTTCCTTTTTACCCCATCACTGCTTTGTGTTAACTCCGTGACACCTAGTAAACCTTATCCTATACTACAGCTCAGTACAGCTCTATTCCTTGCTTTTCCCTTCCTTTTACCTTTCCTTTGCATTCTTGTCATTAAATACACTGTAATAGTCTGATTACTGATTATTTTACTCTACTTACGTTTCCAGTGATAGGATTTTGCTGATAGCTGCAATCGGGTTCTTCGCACTCCATTTGCTTCGCTTACTACACTCCCCTACCCTGCCTCATATCCCACAAACTCCCAGAGCCTCTCTCCTCATATCCCCAGGAAACCATTCCCTCTAATTTCCATTATCCAGTTATATATAGCTCTACCCTACCCACACCCACATCACATTCATACCTTACCCACTTTTACTGAACCAAGCTTATCTGCTTTACCCTCTCTCCATCACCTTCAGTCTCATTCCTCCTACTATAATTCTTTGCATCTTACTATACTTCAGCCCTCACAGTACAAACATCACCTCTAACTATCTTACATTAACTCCAGGCTTACCACCTTCTCTCCTAGTACACCTAGTTTTTCAATCCACCTATTAATACACACATCAAACTAACATTACTATTGACCAATCACATCTTCCCCCAGCTCCTTATCACAAACCACCAAGACAAAACACCTATCCAAATTGTCAAAGCCTATCCTTAAGACAACACATTTCCAACCTTACCTTAAGCTGCTCACATATCACTAGATAACATAAATTTCTAATTAAACCTGATGTTTCATTCTAACATAGAAATACCACTTCTATTTTTAAACCCACCCTCACACTAGACATGCTCCTCTTAACCTGCCTATCATCTTTACTCTTAATTCTCAACCTCATTACAACTATATCCTCACATATCCCCACACATCAATAACCTCATCTAACCATCTCCCCAATAAACAACACAGCTTCGCACATATCTCCTCCCAGCTTTTCCCCTATACCCTCCTATATTATTCAACCCACAAATTGGCCTCCTGACCTCCTATGAAACCACACTCGGCGCTAGTACTATTACTTGTGTATACAAAACACATCCCATGGTATTCATTCTTCATCATCTATCTACTCAAAAGTGGAGACATACATCCTAACCAAGGCTCACCCTTTAATCCTAACCCAAAAGTAACCCCAAAGACTTAAACATACTAACACTGAACCTTAGAAGTATATGTAATAAAAAATAGCTCTGGTGCATGCCTGGATGGATCAAAATAAACCTGACATACTAGCCCTTACAGAAACATGGCTACACCCCAATGTAAGACTCAGAAATAATACCTCCAAACTTCACAATAACCAGACAGGACAGATCTAAAATGAAAGGGGAGGGACAGCCCTTCTATATCTCTCTGAACTCAATATCACACCCTACACCAGTAATATACCCATCTTTTCTAATGCTGAGGTACTAATCTCTTTCTTTGAACCTCAACAACAAAAATAAATTGCATAATAGTAATATATATCCCACCAGGTTACAATACACCAGTGTTGGAAGATATATTATCCTGAACATCCCTATCCCACCCCACCAATTTTCCCTCTTCCGCTGCATCATCTATTTCCCTGAGTGATCATCTGCAAGCTTATGCCCTTAGAACAATCTAGCAACAACTAAGAGTATACGCTGTAAAACTGGTTAGGAATTCAACTAATTTTTGTGAGCATAAATTCAACATTGTCCTACATGAAATAGACTGGACACCCCTTAAACTACTACCCCTTAATGATACCGTACTACACTTTAATAACACCTTCCTTCACATACTTAATACCCTAGCCCCCATTTGTATGAAAACTATCAGAAAGAACTCAGCCCCATGGCTCTCCAAGGAATGTAAACACCTGATAAAGCAAAGGGACTTAGCCTGGAAAACCTGGAATCTAAACAAAAACAAACAAAATCATGTCAACTTCAAAACACTATGTAACAAAGTGACAAAATTAATCAACAAAGATAAGAAATCATAATATTTCCAGCTTCAACTCCAGCTTAAAGCCAACCCCAAAAATGTTGGCACTCCATATCTACTCTACTTTACTTAACCCCAGGAAAAATACAGATCACACCCCATCACCTAATACCCCTCCATCACAAACAGCTGAAAATTTTAACAAGCACTTCGTAAAATCAATAGCAGACCTACTAACTAACACTGTACCCCCTGACCTTTCAACCTATTTACGCACCAATCCTATACCATCAACTACCTCTAACCCTGCCATAAATAACCATCCTACTCAACAAAATATCATACAAACCCCATTCTCATTTTACCTCATACCCAAAGACACCATAAAGAAACTGTTACAAAAACTAAAACACCTTGGCCGATAATCTTCCATTACACTACCTTAAACTGGCTGCCAACTCAATTGCCTGCCCAGTAAGTATCTTTATAAATAGTTCTTTATCCAAATCAGAAGAACCAATCACATGGAAACAGTCTCACATCACTCCCATCCACAAAGGAAGCAACTGTATTGAACTAACCACCTTCCATCCTATATCGATCTTGTCACCCATATTCAAAGTTCTTGAAAGAGAGATACATCAGCAGGTAATGCAATACCTATTGCAAAACAACCTTTTAACCCAAACCCACCATTGTTTCTGACCCAACCACAGCACATCTACAGCCCTATTATCTTTTAAAGACACCGTGAACAAGGCCAGAGACGGAGGATGCTATACAGCCTCAGTATTCCTTGACCTCTCTATGGCCTTTGACACTGTCTCTCATGCCCTACTACTGAGCACACTGCCTAACTTAAGCTTCTCATATAACACATTAAAATGGTTTCAGAGCTACCTTGAGGATCGTAAACAAGCAGTGAAATGGTTCAATGATCTCTCACCCTTTCTCCACAACCCTACTGGAGTCTCTCAAGGCTCGATCCTCGGACCCCTACTCTTCAACATTTTCACTAACGACCTTCACACTTCCTCCCACCCTGGAACCCTCACTCAATATGATGATGATTCCAACATAATCTGTACCACTCAATCACTACCACAACTGCTTTCAAAAACTCAACAGTCCTTTACTGCAGTCGAATCCTGGCTAAAAAAATGCCCAAGTCTTTCTTAATCCAAAGAAGAGTAAATTAGCACTGTTTCACTCTATAAAAACACCTCCCCTGTCAATGATCACTTCAACACCTTTGCATGTGACAACACTGTCATAGAAATAGTGCACAAAACCAAACTTCTAGGAGTAATCATTGACATTAAACTTTTCTTTAAGCCCCATATATAGCAAAATATAAAGAAAACTCATAAAAAACTGGGACTGTTATATAGAAGCAAACTATAGCAACCAAAGCTAACCTAGCAAAAACCTTTTTACTTCCCTGCCTTCTTTACAGTGTCCCTAATCTAACTAACTTAAAAACGTCTACTCTAAGCAAGATGGAACAGTGCTACAACAAAGTTGTGAAGTTTGCTACAAACTTTAAATATCGCACACACCACTGTAATCTGCTACTAGAACTAAACAGGCTAGAACTCCCCAACCAACTTGCTTTCCTTCAGCTATCCACTTTGCACAACCTTATTTTCAAGCCAACCTAGTCATATCTTACACACCAAATAGATCCCTACGATCAGAAGACAAAAATCTCTTAGCTATCTCAAAACCCATAAAAAATAGGTCACTCTCTAGATTCATATTGTGTCTCTAAACTATGAAATTGACTACCTGTAGCTACCAGGTGCCTGGCGTAACCCACTTTAAAGCCTCTTTAAAAAATCATCTCATAAACACATGGCTCTGCTCCTGTACAAATGTAGCCTAATGCTCAGCTCTTCCTCTTCTTCCACACTAGCTTCATTCCATTCTTCTTCTGTCATATCTCACTCCTTCACAGTCTGCAAGATCCTAAGTCTCTCCTAACTCCTTCTCTGTTTCTATACCATCTCCTTAAGCTGTTGCTCAGTCTGTAATGCCGCTATTTCTTCTTAACTCTCTCACTGTCTTTCTGCATCACTAACTCTTCAGCTATTATTTTTCTAGCTTAAACCCAACATTTTATTTTTCATGTACTATAACAGCTGATGTCATACACTGTACTACTTACACACTATTTTTATACATTTTATCTACTCATAGGCTATGTATATGTTGTTAGAATGACTAAAATTGTCTATAATGATATAACTCTATAGAATTATCCAGATATGCAGTACATCTTGTAACCTAGTTTACGTTCTATCAACTTATTTTTGTATAGTCTTCCTGATGTTACTTGTATTGTTTCTGGACTATAATATATTTGCATTTTACTGTATGTGGAGCTTTTCTCCCTGGGCCTCCACTGAAAATGGATTCTGTAGACCCAGTCGGACCAGCCCGGTAAACAAATGTCAGATAAATAAAAATAAATAGTTAGTAGCAAAACATAATCTGTCTAAGAAAAACAATGTTTACATGTATACAGATCAATTGTTTTATGAATTTAATGATACAGTTGAGTATTAGGTAGTTAATAGTTATTAGAAAATTGGATATTATTTACACCTTACAAAGGAATTATCAACAGATACTTTTTTAGACCATGCTTAAAGGCCCACTTACAGTACAATTGGATTTGTAATTGTGGTATAACCTGTAGTTTCATAGGTTAGTACCAGGCAAGTAATAATAGGTTCATAGGTTAGCACTATGCAGTTAAGTTTGAACAATCACATACAACCTAGACATGTGCCCTAGGAAGTACTGCAGTTAGATTTACCTCCTTTCTTGCTAAGGACCATAATAATAATCCCTGGGGTAAATGTGTTTGAACACATCCAATCATCAAGACTCAACTTGTAGCAGACTAAGGTGGGGAGCCATTTAAAATTCAAGAAAAGCTTTTATCACAGTTCAGGAATTCTTAGGTTAAAGAACCAATCACAAAGTCCTACTTACTATGTTATGATGTAATCTGAGTGTGTTTCTAACATTAGCAGTGCTTCCAAGGTGGAGAATATATAGTAAAACATGGTCAGCCTAAAAGACAAGACAGAGATTGCCACAAAGAAGTCAGGATTAGACAGAAAAAAAGTGATTTCTTTAAAAAGCTTTCTGGTTTACTAAGGCAGCCTAGCTCATTGATTCTCTTGATTAGGAAGTGTTGAAGTACTTCAAGATGGGATACTTGTTTGTCAAAATATATAACAACTGGATTATTAAATTCAGTCAAATGTCTTAACTGCCCCATTTTGGAGGAATGTCTCTGTTTTGATGTCTGATTTACCCCTACATTTGATATACCTATTTTTGGAGGACTGTCCCTATTTTCAGGCTTGATTTACCCATTCACATGATTTTCTGAATCCCCCTCAACACGTGATTTTTTGAAAGATTTTTATGTGTCTAGTACACAGAAAACCACAATGCATGACCAATATATTTGTGGCACCAATAATTTATAGAAAGAGGACACAAATCTTATGTCTCCCTTTTTCAGAAGCAAAGATAAATGACCTTGTGTTATAGAAATCTGCAGTACAGTTCATTAAAGCCTAATGATTTTATACTGTCTCTTTGATAATGTGCTCATATTCTTTTCAATCATTTTATCTCTGTTTTTAAACATGTGTCTTGTTGTTGAAGCATTAAATTCAGTTTATGCTAATTGCTTGTTCAGATTTTTTGACAGATGTACCTAGTTTTAATGGCCTATCTATTTTCAATGTCCGCAGGTCGAAGTATGCATTCAATGATCAGCCTTAAAAAAACAGGAAAATATGGGGACTAAGTCCTCTATGGATCCTAAGGAAATATATTTGATATGTGCCTACACAATGGAAAACTACTTTTTAACTGCAACTGATACTTGATGCTGATGAAAGTGGTCACTGGCCTGATCTCTAATGACCTTATATGGGGGTTCCATTTATGTGACAATCACTAAGAAAGACATCATGATTACAATACACCTTTTTGCATTAAATCTAAGGCCATGGCCAGAACATTAGGTGCTGATACTATATAGCTCTTCTTGGACAATTTAAGAGTCTGTGGGGGGAATCAGTTATGACACCCAGTTTACAGTAACTACAAACCTCGAACATCTGACTTTACATCACAGAAGTAAATGCCAAAGAGAAGCCAACCTAGCAAAGAGCATTGGAGGTTTCCACTAGTGACTAATCTATTAGATGAGTACATTCCACCAGTTCTTAATTTGTAACAATGATCAGCGACTAAGCATTCTACTTGGTAATATAGAAGTTAATATTTAATTCTGTACATTTATCTGCAATGCCTGCATGGAGAATCCTACTGACTGCCTTAGCAAAGTAATGAAAAATGTCAAGAACAGAATGACCCCTGTCAGTGAGATAATTTACACCCTCAAAGAAGCCAACCAAATTGAGCAAGACCTATCTTTTACAAAACCATGCTGACTAGATTTAAATGTTTGTAAATTACTAATTTTGCTGTAAATGAGACTGACCAAAATTACAAATTTTGCTGTAAACGAGACTGGCCAAAATTAACTCCATAGTTTTAAAGATAATAATTGTGATACTAATTTAACAATAACTTCCAAGTCCAGTGATGACACTGGCCTTATTTAGGGGCACCAAAACAGCTGATCTCTGGAGCTCAGGTACATAATCTATACAGATGTTGAGATTAAAAAGGTTCTGGAGAAATGTGCTTCGTTCTAACAATAAGGCAATCAGGTATATTGTCTAGGCCCATACAGCTGATCTTTTTTAGTTATTGTAACAGCTTCAAGTGTCTGAGAAAGAACTGTTGAAATATTCCAGGGAGAGGACATCTGGTTGTGAGAGAAGGAAAATAATTGGCTAAATTTGTCAGACAGGACATTTCTCATGGCTTGAGTATCAGAATATGCAGTGACCGTCACTTTATCTTTGGTGCAGTATTGAGCATTATATCTACTTCTAAAACAGTTGAAACAAGCCATGTAATTAAACTTCACAGAAGTAACAATCTTTAATTCATACTCACCCTTATTCTTCATAACCATGCATTTAGGATCATTGCAGACCCAGATCTGCTACTCCTCCTCCATCTTACTGATAGGATAGTGTAAATTCTTTTTGTAAGAACCATTCTCTATCTGTTATAAAATGTGCTGAGAGTTCCATCATAGATGCTTAACTACTTCCTGACCACCCCAAATAATGTCAGAACAAGACAGCTGGCCTTGAATGTATTAAAGGGTGTTAGCTGAAATGTCCCTTAAGACGTCATTACAGAAGTGTTAAGTTTTTCTTTTCCATTAAGCAAATCTGTTTAGACTGGAGATGGTTGGCTTTTTGTCTTTCAAAGGATTGTTTGGAAAGGTTACAGAGTAGTGTGAATGCTATACAATATATTTGTTTATTTATTTATTTCCACTTATTCCAGGTTTCATCTCTAATGTACAGAAAATGTTTAGTTCCTTAAAAAGACTCACTTATTCCAGGTTTCGTCTCTAATGTATAGAAAATGTTTAGTTCCTTAGAAAGACAAACATTTTTATTGTGTTTGTACATTCTAGTAATTAGTGGAAAGAATTTTTCTTGAAGATGAAGGAGGGTATGGATGAGTGTTCAGTAGCACTAGAAATGCTAGATGAGGATTTTCATCTAAATGAGAAAAGTTTGACTGGATATTTTAGAGCTAAGTTATTAACACTAAAGGTAAGGGACAGTGGTCACTGGATGGGGGTGGGTGAATGGCTGCAGAAGAAATGTTGATAATACCTTAAGATGGGATTAAGAATGGAGATGGCTTTGAGTGTACCTTAGGATGAGTGTAATCTCTGATAAATTGGATGGTTGGAGATCTGCTAGAAATTTAGAGATGTCACCAGAATAAAGATCCACAATCTAAAAGTTAACCTTCCAAAAGCAGAAATAATGTTCTGAAATAGTGCCTGAAATATTTTAAGGGAAGAGAATGATAGCTGACAGGCCACTGCAAAAAGGAATGGGTTGTTCCTAATAGCAGGAATTTCTACAGCTACCATGTTAGGGTCACAGTCTGAGGTAATGTATGGATGTGCAATTGTAAACATTTTGTGGTAGAATTTATACAGGGGTAAAGTTCTTCTACCAGATCTACTACCTGGCCTGGAGTCAAAGGTGTAATTATAGCCAGGGGGAAGAAGTACTGAATTCTGGAACTGTCATCCTTATGCCAGGATTTTGTGACAGTAACTATGTCTTGCGAGTAAGTGGAGAGGAATGCAATAATTAAGTCTAATTCGTTTATGATGCTGTTGGCATTTAGCAGGGGACAGAGGGAATACAGTTGGTATGAGCTGGGGCTGGGTTCAGTTAGATCTAATTAGAAGAATAAAGATTGTTGTGTTTTTTGGCTTTTCCCGGTTAGGGGTCGCCACAGCAGAACTCCGGTCCGCTAATGATTGGCAGTAGATTTTTACGTGCCAAGCTGCCATCCCTGAAGCACAACCTTCAACGAAGGCATGCCCATTCACGCATGTCTCCACACAGAAGACACTTTAGCTGAGAAGTGAACAGGATGTCTTACTGTGAGGCGACAACGCTACCCAGCACCACCACTGCAATATAATTAGAAGAATAAAGATTACAGAACTGAAAGTGACAAGAAGGTTTGGCAATTTCACATAGAGATGTGAGAGTTTAGTGGAACAGGCTATCATTAGGTAGTGGTATGGGGCAGAGATTTGTTAGAAGAGGAGGTAGTGGGACGAGAATAAATGATGCAATTTGACAGAGACAGGAGATATAGATATTCTTGGATGATTAAATATTCTGGATATGCTTGTGTCTAGACTAGAAGGAGATACAAACTACAGTCTGATTCAAGCAGGGAAAGAGAAGCAAAAAAACACTGAGGCTGTGTTTCTTTTTTTTCACTGAATGATTTAGCTAAAGCAGAAATATACTGGCTTCTGTAAATAAAATTCAGTGAAATGAAGTATCATCCTCAGTTTGTGTAACACAGTACCATATATACACACACACACACACATATATATATATATATATATATATATATATATATAGGTCTGCTTCTACATTTTGAAGTTTCAGAACTTCAAATTTCTTATAGGGATTTTGAAAGTCGGTCTTCTGGCATTTTGGTCTTCTGAAGTAGACCCACACACACACACACACACACACACACACACACACACACGTATGTATGTGTGTGTGTGTGTGTGTGTGTGTGTATATATATATATATATATATATATATATATATATATATGTATAAATGGCTATATAGATGGATGGATATATATATATATATATATATATATATATATATATATATACAAATGCTCTGATGCTTACTTCTCACAATCTTTTTGGACGACCTATGTGCATTGCACAACTTTGTAAATATTGTAAATATGTACTTACTCTGAGTACATTATGGTCGTACATTGTACAAATACTGTAAGATTTGTGATCTGCTGATTGAGCTATGAGATAGTATACCATTTGACTGTTTGCATTTAACTGTATCTGCCTTTTACATGTTAACATTCTACCACTCGTTATCCGACTATTATTATTGCATTCAACTGTTACACCTGCCTAAATATCAGCATTCTACCTCATGTTAATCTTTAATAACCTATGTATTTCAACTATAACTTCTTGGAGCTTTTCTCCCCAGGACTCCACTGAAGATGGGTATTAGTTGTCCAGTCGTACTATCCTGGTAAAACAAATGTTAAATTAAAAAAAAAATAAAAAAATAAATAAATAAATATATATATATATATATATATATATATATATATATATATATATATATGTGTGTGTGTGTGTGTGTGTGTGTAAAATAAATAAAAATGTGCTAGAATCATCATGATAGAATGAGAAATTGTTTCCACAAGTAACATTTACATATTTTCAATCAACTAGCTGCCGAAAAACAAACCCAAAGGAATATAATTTCAGCAACTGCTCTCTAGTTGCAGGTATATTTGGCAGGATCTCCGGGTCAAAAGGGGCAGTTATGAACATTATCATTCATTTGACTTTCAAAGTAAGCATACAAATAATGAATATACTATCTTCTCTGACAAGAACAAAAATTTTAACGGCACTTTGTCAAAATCAGTTAAAACATTCGCAGTTGTGCTGCAACCATATTATTCAACATGAGCACATTTACAAACCAAATTATATGACTGTATCATAATTTATCACACAAATGTTTAGGGAACTGCATATTAGTAAAGGAAAACAGCAAAACAATAAGTCTCCATATTGAAAAACAAATGTGCATAACTTTAAAACTGAACAAACAAACAGAATACCATCAGTGTAAACATTGCTCATTAATGAAATGTTTGTAAAATTACAAAAGATTTTCTACATTAAAATAAATATAAAAATAGTGGTGTTTTACTGGTGTTTGTTATGAATGTTTTGTTAAGGCAAAACGGTAAACATATTCTTTTTCTGTTTTTGATAAACAAATATGAAAATGTTTAAAAAATCAAAGAGGACAGCAAATTACTATGAATGTAAGAATTGTTCAAAACATCATTTTAAAACTGACGAGTATGTAATATATGAAAATGCCCACTAGTTGATTTATAAATGGATAAAACTACAATTCCCTTTTTTTTTTAACAAATATGAAAAAGGGATAATAATGCACTACAACAGAGAACTTATTCTACCTAATGCAACCTACAAAAAGAATGGTAGTTTACCTACATATACATTTTAGACTTCAATAATGTTCTATTTTTTAAATACAATATTTCTGCTATTCCATTTAGAAGGTATTATATAACCAGAAACTGTAAGATATACGTGAACACATCAGAAATATTTGACTACAGACTGATGGGAAATTTATTGATGGCTTTACTACTTCTGAGTTGAAAAGGTCAAGCTGTTTCCCCATGTGCTGCATCAAATAACCTTTCTTTCTCTACTTCCTTTGTGCATGTGAGTGTGCACAGGCATGCATTTATGTACCCCATTAAACTGATTCCTTTATTTATTTGCAGTTTGTTAACCGGGAAAGTCCATTAGGCCAGAGTGAGCCCTTTTTCAATGGAGGCCCGAGGAGAAAAGCTCCATGTACATACAATCAAGACTAATACAGGGTATTACAAATATAAAAATCAGCTGGGTTATTACCAACAATTTTATATGAGACAAAATAACAGTTTGCATAGTATGCCAAGGTCATAGGTTTATGGTACATTAAGCATAAAGATTTCAGAGGTAGATAGTCTACAATATTTAAAGTGAAAAAAGAGGGAGAGAAGGAAATTAAAGGAGTAAGGAGAAGGGGAAGGACAGGATGTCTCAGAGTTAGTTGGAGTTTAGAGAAGGTATACATGATAGTGCAAGTATAACAGAAAGATTAGGAGGGGTGGGAGCAAGAGCACTCCCATTTGGAAGCGAGATAAGAGTGGAATAAGGTTTTGAAGGTATAGGGGTACTGGGGTAGTTTGAATATGGGAAAGAAATGAATTCCTCTCTTTTTATTATTATATTATATAATTACATTATATTATATTACACTATATTATATTATATTATTATATTATTATTTTCTGTCTTTTTCTCTACCTTACCTATGTAATGGGGCTTCTCGATACATCACTACTGATTCAGTGTGTGTATTCTATAAGCTCACAAATGACAAAGTTTAAAGAAACGGAAGTATATGACATACTTTCCAACTGTGCAAAACATCTTTTAACTTGAATTATTTGTTTATTTTGTTGAAGGAAATAAGTCTAGTGTGATGATAGTAGTGAGAGAACAGTAAAAGAGATAATGACTGTCACATGACATTGCACTATCTGAATATAGATAATTTATTAGCAACTCTGTCCTAACAGCATCTGTAGGTAGATTTGCCACTGGTTGTACTTCTCTACAAACAGCAGACCTGAGTGTGGCCTGCTATATGCATGAATGCTATGTGGTAACCTGGCAGCAAGATATAAACACAGAAACTGTGTGTGTGTGTGTGTGTGTGTGTGTGTGTGTGTGTGTGTGTGTGTGTGTGTGTGTGTGTGTATGTATACACATACACATCTGTCTGCCTATCTCTGTGTGTACATTACTTATATATGTTTATGTACTAAACAAAGAAATAGTTGGGTAACCTTAAGAAAATATATCAGTTTTTACAAATTGCTGCTAAATACATTATGTATAAAATGTACAAACTCAAATGTTTACTCACCATCTCCATCAAAATAGGGCTGCGCCTCTACCGTTGGCGTTGGCTTCACTCCATCATCTGAGTTGAGAGTTAAAAACAACCGAAAAGAGACTACCATTATTGAGGTAAATACTATCTACTCTCCGGCATTGTTGAATGGTTTGTTTTAAACATGGCCCATTTAGGACCATAACAGTTTATTATGCCAAATAAATAACTAACAAATAAACAAACAAAACTAACAAATATCAACACAAAACAAAGGAAAACAAAAAATAAAAATAAAACAGACATGCGACATGACACAAAATAAATTTAACAAATGGTATTGAATATATCTTTAAAGTTGTACCTCTCACCTGCTTTTCATGACCTAGTACATTTCAAACTTCAAGCCCATATGAAAGTAAATGCTTTTCAGCACATCTCACATCAGTAGAGGGTGCATCTTGTATTGTTGTATGTGAAGAAAGAGCTTTCTTAGGCAGACCTTTCAGTGTATTATAGCATCCTTGGATTAATACAATATTATTTCAGAAATTTCTATGGTTATGACACTTTCTGTGTCTTACTTTTCTCCTGAAGTGTCTGTATCCTGTGTCTGTCTAGGCACCTCATTCCTATCACACCAAAGCAAAACATTGCATAGTATTCTGCAGCTCTATATGCTATTCAGTATCCACATCCCAGAATGGAAAAAAATGACACCTCCCTCACAAAACAGACAGAAAAGCAGACCAAATGAACACACTAACAGTTAAATTTTAGCAAGGTTTTTCATGGAAATGATAGGCATCATGACAACAGGCATCTTTGTTGAGTGATACTTCACTACCTTAATTAGGATATTATTAAAAAAATTCCAACATTACAACTCAAAGCACTACGAAAATATTTGTAAATGGTGGAACAGAATATAACTTACTAAAATTAATGCTAGCACAAACTAAAGTTTGTAGGCAAAAAGGAAGTCTTACTTACTCAATTACACATATAAATCTGCCCTTTTTTGAAAACCTGATAATGTATAAGGGTGGTCAGACTGCCCTAGAGAAGTCTTAACAAGTCAAGGGGCCTAGTTACTCTTTGCCCCAAAGTAGTACCTTACACTTTCACTGGAATGTGCCATCTCTTCTCCTTCCCAGTACCTTCATCTGTTGAGAGAAAAGCAAATGGCATTGTGGCCCATACTTACAACTGAGAAACTGTGACATGCAATGATCCTTGTTGAGCCATGAACAGTTTTGAAAAAGGCCATAATACTCAGTTTATTAAATTAAATATAAAACTACAAGAACACGACTTCTTTGGAGCAGAGTGTATGGCATTAATTACAGCTGCAGTTTTTTACTAACAGTTTAATGTGAAATAAACAGAACTATATCTATATAAGCAATAAGTGGATGGCAACAATTCTTACACACGTGTCTATTGTGCAAGGCCAGAAAGCATGGCCTTGTGTACCATGTAACCCTCTCTGTTCACAAGCTTACTGATATGCAGCTAAGTAGTGAGGGTTATCAATGTAACACAAAATCAGCAGTCCGTGGGCATGGCCTTTGCAAATGCGTCCAGTAAGTACTCTGTTGTACTACTGTGCAAGCGATCATGTGTACTACGGCAATTCATATATGCTATACTAAGCACGATCTGTAAATGCTTCCAAAGATGGTCAGTGGACAAAAAGAGGTCTTTTTCTTGTAAACACATTTTCTCCAGCTCATACACCCATAACAGCTGCATTTCAGTGAAAGGAGACTTCCCCCAAGAATTCAGTGCACTACAACTAAGGCTTGCCTGACATCCAGGTTGAGTATTAAATGAGTCAGTTTTGTACATAGGTACCAAGTCATGGCAGGATAAAGGGTAATATATACTAATATCCTGTGGTGCTATCATCTTCCTGCAATCAAGGTTCAAGGTTCAAGAATGAGCCATAGACCTCACCAGAGATCATTATTGGTCCCCATCCCCTTATACAAAGATGAGAAGGAAATGTCTAATAATATTTATATTTAAAAGGGAAAAAACAAAAAAATAGCACAACAATGAAAAGAAGGCAATCATTTAATTATACAGAAACCAATTGTTTATCTAACTGTGTGAAATTAATAGGCTCAGGTGACTGTTTTGAAAAGCGAACTACCAGCATTCATTGCTTAAGTAAATTATGCAATGCCACCAAGTTTGCTAACAAAAGACAGCAGAATCAAACCCAGAACATTGTGACTGCCATCTTACAGGGTTATATCATGAAGTCAGTTACGTCCTTCTTCAATTTCAACCTATAAAGATGATTTCATAGCTGCTTTCTGCTTTTTCAAGCTGCTTGTCTGAAGTCAGCTTTTGGGATGAAAATGAACAAGGATGTTCAGTAGTGCATGAAATGAGGTCCCATAAAAGAATTAGTTTGCAGGTTTGGCATAAAATGCTGAACTATAAATTAACTGTGTTTTTGTCTAATTAAATGCAGACTCGCAACTTGGCAGTTATTAAAACACTGGAAAGAAACCTTCAGAACAGTTACTCTCCTGGTGGGTGTATAACATGAAATCTGAAATGTTATAGCACCATTTCATCTAAAGAGCTGATTTCACAGCAACTGCAGCCGCTTAATGTCTTTTGTTTAAAAGTACATTTTGAACTGGAAATGTGCAAGGGCAGTACAGTTGTTTATGAGCTGAGGTCTTATACATGGCAACTTGTATATTTGGTATAAAGTTATGAAGAATTGTGAAGTTAAATACTGACTCCTAACTCTGCAGCTTAACATTACTTTAGGGTTAAAGTTTCAAAATAATCAGCACATGGTTATTCATCAAGATGTTTGGCATGTTTTTGTCTAAGTTAGTTTTAAAATGAGATTTCACATCTGCTGTACAAAATAACATTTTGGAAACACATGCACAATAGCAGTGTCAGAGTTAGTGAGGTAGAGATTCATGCATAAAATATTGAAAACATGGGCTCAGAATATTAAGAAATGTTGATTTCATAGTCAGTAGTTCAAAGTCCAATAAATACAACAATAAAAAATAGTGCATAAAGACCTGCAAGGTTTGGTTTAACAGTATTTTAAAAGGAATGGAAGTGCCAACATCCTGGAAGAAACCTGCAGTGGCTGAAATACCTAAAGATGGTAAAGACCTATCAGACCCAGCTTCATACAGGCCCATTTCAACTTTAAGCCATGATTATAAAGTGTTTACATCTATAATAGCTAAAAGAAGGGAAAGATGTTGCCAAAATTGATCAATGATGATCCAGAGGGAAGCAGAATATAAAAAAATACTGCTGTTGTTTGCAGAGCCAGATCCAGCACTAGTCAACCTAGGGAGTTGTCTAGGGCCCGATGGATTGGGGGGGCACTTGCCATGGGGTTGCCACAAAACTTATACTTCTTCTTAAACACACTCTGCATGCATTGCACTTCTTCTTTAAGGACACGTGCAGAGTGCATCCTTAGTATCATCTGTGCATGCATCATACTAAAGAAGCATGCATATTTAAACACTGGAGTGAAGGGCACAGGATTTTTACAGAGAATGGGTTAGGTATTTTTAAGGAGAATTGTTCCAGATAAAAGAGATGAGAGAACACAGAGAGCAGGCTAGTGTGTGTGTGTGTGTGTGTATGTGTGAAATGCCCCAGTTAGGAATGGCAGCTTGGATAACTTATTCAGGCTCAAACACTGTACCTTTATTACAAGACCCTAGAGCACCAGCTACTAAACTGTCATCAGCTGGTGCATTTTCAAGGCCTGTTGAGTTTGTGATTTTTCAAAGAATGTTGAGTTTCTGTACATTTTAAAAACATTGAGTTCCACTGAATTTTCAAGGACTGTTGAGTTTTTGTGCATTTTCAAAGAATGTTGACTTTCTGCATATTCAAAGAACGTACAGGTTCTGTGCATTTTCAAGGAATGTTGAGTTTCAAGGGAAGATATGCTCACTGTTGCTCATGCAGAATTTGTTTTCAATGTGTAACTGTTTTGTTTAGTAAATGGCCATCATCGGTGTGTTATAAATTTTGAAATCAGCGTTAGTAGCACAACAGGTAGCTTACTTGCCTTTACTGCAGAAGGCTGTGAGTTCTATTCCCCCACCATGTAAAATGGAGTGCTGATATTGCAGTGCTGCACTCCTGAGTGTATCTTACTTCGGATGAGATGCTTAGTAACTATGAACCTGTTGATGGCTTGACAGCCATTCTGTACTGCAATATTATCAGGTAAGGATTGCAATATTATCAGCTTACCAATTTTTTTTAAATTAACATGGCAATTTATTCTTCACGGGCAGCAGGCACTGAATTTGTACATGAAACACTGAACATGAACATGAGTAGCAACCCCTTCATTAGTTATAGATCTCTTTAATGTGGAATTATTCAGATGCCTTTTACTTCAGCAGAGATTGTGTATACTGACATATACTGGTGGACTGTAATGACAGAAGCTAGGGTGGCCTTTTGTAGTTGAGATGTTCTGTAATGGGTAGTTCAGTCATTATTGGTTCATATTTTTTATTTCGTTGCTTACTGGAAAAATGTTCAAACCTGCAAATTCAAACACATTAACAAGTGGTGCTGTGTTATGCAATGAATATAATATAATACAATCAGGATGTATGTATGGTCATAAAAGTGTGTGCAAAGGACGTATGGTTTGAAAATGGCCCAAAGGTAAACTTAATCCACCACTGGCCGGATGCATTTTATTTGAATGTGTGGGTTTCAATGTGGTTTCAATGAATGCGAGTTTCAAGGGCAGAGAAGCTTACTGTCCATGCCAAGTCTGTTTTCATTGTGAGACTGTATTGTTTTGTTTAGCAAATGGCTATCAGTGTTTGTGCTATAAAATTTGAAATAAATGTTTTAAATATCTCCAATCATTGTAGAAATTAAGCAGAAAATAGTATGCACACTGACAGAATTGAACAGTGTTTATGATAAATGGGGATAAATAGCCACATAATGGTGTACTGCAATGGCTGGGGGTGGGGTGCTACCAGGGAAGGCCTGCTGTGGGGGTGGCCTGATCCATTACTCTGCCTAGAGTCCCATTTGACCATGATCTGGCTCTGGTTGTTGGTGTGTCTTGATGTAGAGAAAGCATTCGACAGAGTAAGCTGGGATTTTATGCAAAAGACAATGGAAGCATTTGCATTCCCAAATCCAAGTTTTTCTTCTTTCGGATTTTCCCGGTTAGGGGTCACCACAGTGGAATTCCAGTCTGCTAATGATTGGCAATGGATTTTTACGGGTGCTGAGGTGCCAGCTCGATGCCCAACTTTCAAAGAAGGCACACCCATTCATGCACGCACCTACCTGTATGTCTTTAAACGTCACTCGACTGTGGGGAGGACATGCAGACTCCACACAGAAGGTGCTCCAGCAGAGAATTGAACTGGAGAACCTCTTGCTGTGAGGCAACAACGTTAACCACTGCACCACCATGGCTGGTTCCCCCAATCCAACAATAAGGTTAATTAGGAAGATATATGAAGCACTGGAGGCAAAAATTAAAGTGGAAGGGTTCCTCTCTGATAAGTTGAGTCTGAACAGAGGAACCAAGCAGGGGTGTCCTGTTTCTTCTTTGTTATTTGCACTATATTTAGAGCTATTGGCAAAGAAAATAAGGGACTCAGGAATTCAAACATATTACTGGTATGGCAATCACAAAAAGTTGGCTTTATTTGCAGATGATATTACTTTGTACCTGAACAAACCAGAAAAAGACATCTTGGTGTTGTGGAACATTCTGAAGCAGTTTCAACTTTTTTTTCAGGATATAAAATTAATGAAGACAAACCAAAATGTATCCAGACAAGAAATGGTTCAGCAATATCCATATTTGTGGGGTTACAGTATAATGAAGTACTTAGCAGTATGGGTTAAAAAGGATTCTTTTATGACAGCTAAGGATATGTGGGAAGAGGCTAAACACAACATAACACAAAAACTGAGAAATTGGAAATTTTTATTTATAGATATGGATAGCAAGATACAAACAGTGGAAAACGTTTTTGTCTCTTTAGTTTTATAAACAGGTCAGGCACATTTTTTATCAACCAGAGGAGAAGTTGTGGACAGTAATTAATAAAAAGTTGAAGGATTTTATCTAAGAGCTGAACAGGGCAACAGTCAAGTGGGTGAAGTTTATCCTTCCAATAGAACAAGGTGGTTTAGGATTACCTGATTTGAAGGGATACTTTAGAGCTACACAGTTAAAGCTCAGATGCATGGGTCTATATTAGTTCGCTGAAATGGCATTTTAGCGAGAAACTAATCATCGACCCATAATCAGTGAAAATTGTGTCAGCTGAATTTACTAAGGGCAATGAAATAGTTGCCTGAAGCACAACAGACCAACGTACAGTTAAATTGAACCCACCCAAGTGGGGAGCTTTGCCCCCACACTCCCCTAACTACATATACCAACTCCGAGATTACACTACAGTGGAGAAAAGGCAAAGTTCTGTACTTGTCCGTAGCGCTTAGTGAATTCAGCAAATCGTTGAAGCAAGTTTCTCTGATTACAGGTCGATGATTAAGTATTCAATGGAATTCCATTTCAGCAACCTAATATAGACCCAGATGTATAACACAAGTAAAAAACTGTAAATCAAAGTGGAAAGGGATGATGATGAAGCAGGGGTGAATTTCAAGAATTAAGGAGAAAGGGGGATTTTGGATGCAGATTTTTCAGGAGATTAACAACAGCAATACAGAATATTATATTAATAAAGTAGCATCAAGTACTCTAAGAACTAAGTCAATGTAAAAATGGAGAAAGCAGATTCTGCCAATAGGGATGAATGCAATTAAGGGTAGGGAAAACCTTCAGGAGGGTGGCTGGAATTTACTACAGAAAACTGGCAAAGGAACCAAAGTACTGGAAGCAAATAACTAGAGAAGGAAAGGTAATAGAATGGAAGAGGCCAAGAAGACATTTGGAACGCAGACTAGAGACTGCCTTCTATATCAGGGACTGCAATCAGAGTACAGGGAAAGGGGAATCCTAAGTAAAAGATCACCTCTGGTAGAGATTTTAGTTAAATCTAGAACAGAAGCTGATGTTAAACAAGGGATAATTATAATGGCTTATAAAATATTGCATGATAAATATAAGAATCAATCAGAGGAGGTTAGAAAAAATTGGGAAGAGGGATTTGATAAGCAATTCACTAGGAAACAATGGAAGGACACATGTATAGCTCCCAAATATGCAACAAAGTCTAGAAGATTTAGGATTTTTGTTTGGAAGTGTTTACATAGGTATTTTTATATCTCAAGCAGACTTCAAATAATGTTTCCTCAGGTAAATGGCGAATGTTGGAGGTGTGATGGGGAAGAAGGAGGTAACTGTGAACATATGTTTTGGGAGTGTAATGAATTTGCAGACTTAATTCCCTACAGAGTACTCTGTTAGAAACACTGGGTGAGCAAATGGGTGTAACTAAGAAAATTATTTTCTGAGTTGGGATATAGGATCTGAATTGCTTAGCTATAGTAAGGCCATATTAAGTTTAATTCTGGTGGCTGCCAGAAAAGCAATTACTGAAAAATGGGAAACCAACTGTATGTGACGTAGTGAATGTTTTAATAGAGATGAAAGAAATGGAACTGGGATCTTTAGGAAAATGGCAGGAGCAAATTAAGTAGAAAAAAATGGAAATTGTGGGAATACATACATACAGAATAATGTTTTGGAGGAGGAGTGAGGTTTAAGGGAAGGCAGAAATTAAACAATTTATCTGACGTTGGATTAATGATAATTGTATAAAAGCATGTATGTGAGGTATAATATTTGTAACTGTGAACATGTTAACATGGTTTGTTTTCTTTTATATAAATGTTTAAGTGATAATTAAATAAAGGTGTTTACAAAAATAATAAAAAAGAGTTCCATTCCATGATAATTAAATAAAGATCTTTACAAAAATAATAAAAAAAGAATGCCACTCCATTAGTAAGGAGGTGACTGCCAAGGAGTGAGTAACATCTCTGATACAGAGAAAAAGTCAAGCCTACAGGTCTACTTTAGGCATGCAAGGAATTAAGGGTGGCTGGCTGGTGGGTTTGCAGCAGGAAGATGTGTGTGACACCACAATGAACAGTTTTGCTTTGGGAAGTAAAAAAGACATCTGGACAGGTGCATGTAATGACATCTGGACAGCTGCATGTAATGATCAGGTATAATGAATTTTACAATATACAACTGTGGATGTAGTCTAGAGTAATGCTGGTTTAGCTGGCACCATCTATTAGGTGGGGACCATTCAGCTATCCTGAAGGGAAAAAAATGCTTGGGGTTGAAATCAGTAAGACTGATATTTGAAAAGAAAAGGAATAAAGAAAGACAGCAAAGTAAGCATCCCAGAGGCAGGTAGCCACAGCTATATGGACTACATCAGTAATGGCTGAAGGCTTTAGAAACAGTCTGACAAAGGCTGATGGGAGAGGAGAGAAACAGAAAATAAAGCATTACTTAAGGAAGATGAAGACTTAGAAACTGTAAATGATAAGGGATATGCACTGTTATATTTTAGTAATAAGATCATTATGGTCACATCTCTACGGGTTTTTTTTCAAGATCAGACGGAGAGAGAGAAAGGAAAAGAAACCCCATCAGCACAACAAAGTACTGCTTGCACAAGCGTAGTCAATATAAAATTCCCTCAGATGAAGACTTTTATTTTAACCATTCTTAAAAAATATTAAACAATTTGTTTACAGTTTTTGGACATTTACCATTATCCAAAAGCAGCACAGGTGTCACAGTAATTGTTGTTCTGCTGACTTAAATGTAACATTAATTTGTGCATGTGGATGTTTCAGAAATCAGTACCTACATCCCCCAACCACTCAGGCATGTACAGTCATACTCACATGCCCACTCTCTCTCTCTCTCACACACACACACACACACACACACACACACACACACACACACACACACACACACACACACACACACACACACACGAATTGCCTATATCACGAGTACTCCCATAAGACTAAAAGGCAGGCTGTTATCCTTTGATGGCGTTCACTTTTCCTCCTTAATTAAAATTTTACTTTACATTAGCATGTAGTTTCACCCTCGAGACCTGTATCTCCACTAAACCCCCCCATGAGGGAGAAAACTATGGTAGGAAACAGGTTTAAAAATCAGAAAGGCTCCATAAAGCAGAAATTTTCCAGATAACATTTCCGCATCGTGGTAAACCTTTTTCAGTTCCAGGGCTTATCTTTTGTAAAACAATAAGTACATTATACAGTCAAAAAAATGCTAGAAGAGTCAGATCTGCAGATGCAATAAAGCACACGTACCTATATTAAAGATAAAGAAGCAACACTCATCCTGTGTTTCATTTCTACTTTTATGTTTTTCTGTTTGAGAAAGTTCATAGACTATGTAGCAAGGGTTAGATGGTTGTTAAAAATGGCTTGGTTTGCAATTATTCTAGATGTGACAAGGCAAACTGAGTTCTTGTGCAATGTTTTCAGCTTAGGTTACCCAGTAATATCTTCAGTAATCACTAACCAATTGTTATGAGCATCACACCTTCTAGTAATGTCAGCTACAGAGTAGCTGTAGATGCTAGGAGAACCTCACAAGTGTGGATGAAGGCAATACTGGTGAGTGCTGATACCACTAAGTAAGTTTGTTGACAGCCGTTTTCAGTGGTAATACAGTTGGTAGTTTTCCCCAATTTTGTGTAACCATGGTGTTGGTGTATATATATGTTTGGAAGGTGGTGTCCTTCCACATGTAGGTGCAGGGTGGCTTGCCCCCTTCAAAAAATATATATACTTTAAGGTTCATTAAAAGTGGCTTTTAACAATGCAGTTTTGTGGCATTGTCACCCATTGAAATTTCCTTCAGTGAGTCAACATGAATCTTGTGCTTAAGGTACTACAGAATAATTTATCTAGATTTTTAAATTCTTTATTTGCTTCAGGTTATGTTATACCTTGTCCTCAACCAGTACGTAAATTACCATTCCAGTTGCTCAATTCCTTTTGTCATCCATTAAAAGAATGTAATGGTTCAGACAGCCTCTACTTGTCTGTCTCTACAAAATACTTTCAAAGTGCACATGGGTTCTCCTGTGCTCCTCTTATTAAATGGACAATATGAGGCTTAAAGGTGAAAACTTTAAAAGTAAAATACCAGAGTTTTTAAAAAGCTAGCTGAGCTGCAGAACGGTGTGAGTGGATAAGGCAGTTTTATGTATGAGGGACTGCACTGGCTCAAATTTTCCTCCAAAATCCATTCCTTAATTTATCCAGTTCTACGTCTTTGGAGATAAAGGACTCAAGTCGGGAGTATGTGAAGGCAGCAAATTCAACTTTAGCTTTGCAGCATACTTGGATTGTGGTACATCTATATTTCTAGCAACAGTATCTTTCTCTCTCGTATGACCTTAATATCTGCACAACAAGAAGTTGGCAAGTGCTGTCAAACCATTATTTCTGTACCTTTAATACCAAAAATAAAGTTTAACTTTTATCTTAAACAATGACAAGGCATCACAAAAAATACAAAGTAAGGTTGAATGTGAGGTGTGAGGGCTGAGAGCTCCCTGCTATTTTAAACAAATGCAAGCACTTAAAAGAAGAGGTGCAATACAATGCTTGAAGACATATATAAGCACAGCCAGGAGACTATACAGCACACACTACTATGAAACAATCAAACTATCTAAATATAACATTACTTTCAGCATACTTACCTGTCTGTTTGCAACTCAATAAACCAACGAGCACAAAATAAATCCTGTTACGTAGATTTTAAATCACATATGGATTGCAAAGTGCAGAAAAGAAAACTGTTAAAATACTACAAATGAGAAAGTTTATTAAATGATAGGCATCACAAAAATAATCAAGCCAGACTGTAGGTGGAATGTAATAAGTAGCTGAAGTCAAAAGAGATGCTCGCACCACTTTGCAGTAGGTTGTACTAATTGTGTATTGTTTTAGACCCTTAAAGAAGCAGAAACAAGGAACATGCTGGCATTATTCAACTCTACACTGCTTTTCATGGCTGAAGGCTCGCAGGGGAAGAACTTCTGACACTAGGAATTTTGCCAACAGGATCTGCAGTTTATTCTTTGGGTACAGCTAATGCCACATCAGGGATAGGGGTGCTTAAATTGTGAGAAGGGTGATTCAAAGTTCACTGAGCACATTAAATAGAATCATGTGCTTTGGTTGCATCATGATCCAGGTGAATGACCCCACTTTACTAAGGCACCAAAGAAATGCACTGGCGTACTTAAAGTATGAGCTGCAGGAATAAGACAGGCAGATGCAATACATTCTCCAAGACTCCACAGTTCAGCCCAGATCCCTGCACAGACATATCGTTCTGCACATATGTGCATGGGGGTATGTAAAGGCTACATCATTTGTATGTGTAGAAGCCATGGATGATGTGCCTAGCTAACAGGTCTGCAGACATCATTGCCACCTGCAGGGCTAATTAGAGAAGTTGTAGAACCTGGGCTTTCTGTTCAGCCATCAGTTGTGTGCTACTGTTTTTGCCGGATAAGGTTGTCTATGGCTACTTTATGGAGTGGTACTACATCACAGGACCTACTGTTAGCAGGATGGACTGTGGCATGATGTCTAGGGATCCAGTAAAATAGCAACTCACAGCAACTTCTGGATGTCATACCAGACAAAGTTATACTGATCAGAACTGTACTTAGATCATATGGCAATCTGGGCAGGACCACAGACTGGTGTAAAAAAAAAAAAGAAAAAAAAAAAAGTTCTTTGTTTGCAAAGTTGACCACCCCCAAAAAAGAACTTCTCTACTCTTGTCACTGTAGCAAGCTGCTTGCTAAAACTATAAAAAACACATTGCTACAGTTACTGCTCTTTAAATGCAGTACTGGTATTGAAGCTGTAATATTCTTGCAGCTTCAAAAAGCAGTGCTGGTACAGGACTTCCTTACCACTGGCACCTGCTAAATGCTCCTCCTCTAACAGCTTGTGCCCAAGGCAGCTTTGCCCTTTGTTCAGCTTTAGTTATGACTGTGATCCACTGATCCACTACTGCAACAATGTGAATTTTATGCAATAAAGCTTTAGTACTTTCAAGGTAGTTTCTAGGCTCTCTCTACTTATTATATGTACAAAAGACCCACCAATCAATAAGACGTCTTTAAAACAGACTGAGCACAAAAGTGATCTTGTTGTTATATATAATCATATTATCTTTGTGGGAAACATTCCGCCTATCATTACAAAATGTAACTGCATTATAATACATCTCTTTAGGTGTTTTGGATCGACAGACCTATTTTTCTTATCCTCTAAAAAGCTACTGTATAGGCTTTGGCTGAGCTTGGGGAGAACCCTATTATCACTAATCTTCTACCCAATTCATAAGGAGAAAAAGAAACTAATATTGCTGGCTCTGTGCTACCCTCATATAGAGTTCTGAGTGTCCTCTGATCTAGTTTTGATTAGTGTCCTGGGCACTAACAGTGGCAGGTGGGATGCAAGTGACAAGCTGATGCTACATTGCAATTACTTTTGGTCCATAGCATTGTATAAAAGGATGACCTCATTAAAGCATTTAAGAGTCTGCATAGTGACTCACCGGCCACAGCTTGAAGGGTCCAATGCCAAAAGACATGCTGTCAGTGTAAGTACTGACTTACACTGAGAGCAGGCTGAGAGTGAGATGGTCTTTTGGAATCTGGCCTCTGAATGTAATCCTATTTACAGATATGCCTTACACTGAAGTAAATCACTTACACTGACAGTGGGGCTTTAGGAATCAGGGCAGACTTACACCAAAAGCAACTCTCTTGGAATCAGGCCCTAAATTTGACTTTTACAAATCATGTTAAAAACAAAGGAACCAACGACAGGGTGTAGAAGATGAAAAAAACACGTTAAACATGTTAAAACCAACCATACCAAAAGTTTTTATTATAGTATTCTCCAGGCAGAAACTAATACCAAGAATAACATCACCTTCACTCAGTCCACAAAACTGTGGATGAAATGACCTAAAGTAGTAACAAACATAAGACCTCTGATTTCCTTCAAATTTGGACTAGACAGTTATGTAGGTTATAGATTTAAAGCAACTCAGCTTGCATCCTTTGAGGGTCAATGACAGCCGTCAACAACAATAACTGGAGGACAGAAACACTATGTTATCAGTAACTACGTGACATCACAATTTAATCCTGTTTGCTGTAGTTTTGACTAATCAGTAGTAACAGAAACATTTGCCTCTTTGGTGTGTTCTTATTTAAGGTGGGAGAGTGTTCCATACTTTGCTAATGCACACATGAAATTTGGGCCTCCATGCTTGTGGGCAGATTTTGAGAAATTGTAAATTCCTTAAGAGGTCTGGAGGAGGCAATGCAGGTGACAGTACTGGATAATAACGGACAGTCTGGGATACAGAGTAGCTTGTGGGTGAAACAAAGTTGTGTAAAGAGGTCATTATCTATCTGTACTCATCCCTCATTAGACCAGTCATCGAATATAATGCCCCGTTTGCCATATACCTGACCAGACACCTACAACAGCTGGAGAGGCCACAAAAGTACCTCACAAAAAGGATCCTAAGCCTTAAACACATGCCCTACATGGACAGACTCAAGAAACTTCAGCTGTTCTCGGTCTCTTAGACTTATCGTCTACTTAGAGGTGATCTCTGCTTGACTTACAAAGCCATGTCTGACCCAGCCCTACTTGAAATGCTACACCTAAGAAATCCAAATCCTCCACATCACACGGTCCAGAGATCACAACCTAATTACCACAATTAACAGAACATATGGGAGGGGCAGGTTCATCTCCCAAAGACTGCCCATACTCTGGAATAAGCTTCCCATTCATGTCAAGCAGAGCACCTCACTGGCCCTCTTCAAGAGAAATCTTGACGGGTAACAGAAAGTTCACTCCAGGGATTCCAGCTGCCCTACTGGATATGGGTACTGTGAACTAACATCGGGTGGCACGGTGCCTGGGCAATTTTTTTTTGGGCTAGGCTTGTAAAGGCTCCAGGGCTATTAGCCTAATATACACCTATGAACAAGAATGATTGTGACTGAATTAAAGCCAGATAAAATTGCAAAAAGAAAGAGACAAAATTAAGCATATGTTGTGCAGGATGCTGGGGGGGTATAAGGGAAAAAAAGTTTGATTTAGACTTGGAGGCATTTACCTGAAGGTCCAAACTGACTTGCCAAGTTTGAAGCATGTCAAAAAAAGTTTGATGTAATGGGATGATGATAGTAGCTGGAAAACTGCTACAGATGACAACTTTAGAACTGTCAGGATACTGGATAATGTTGGCAGACTGTACAAAGTGAATCTTAATGTACAAGGGAAGAGGAATTAGCCAAATAAGGAGCCTTGTTGAACTCCTGTGATCACAGAGAGTTGTGATGAAAACTTAAGCCATTTCATTTTAGAACTTATGATCAGTTGCTATGATGGATGGAAAAATCAATGAAGAGTGCTAAGACAGAAGTCAATGTTTTTGTGCGTGTGTAGGTAGTGGTGTGGAATAGGAAACCATGTCAAAAACATTCGATAAATCCAATAATGCTGATACAAAGAATTTACCAGCAAGACGTTCCTCATGCATATACTCTGAGGCCTAGAAGGGCCCTGTTTGTTCTTCTGTTTGTGTCATGACTGGGTAAAAACAATGCTGGGAACTGGATGTTAGACTGATGTTTAGGAGATGATCAAGTAGTTGGTGATGCACACATTTTAAAACATTTGAGAGATATGGCAGCAAAAAATAGTGTGATAACTCTTTACCGTGCAAGTGTATGACAAATAATTCCTTCTTGCATGGGGACCTTTTTACAGTAACTAACATAGCAATTGGGAATGAAGTATTCTTCAGGAATCTAAGTGGTATGTTGTCTACAGTTGGGGGTATGTTGTCTACAGCTGGGGAGTGAAGTTTAAGCTTCCTGATTAGATTATGAACTACAGACGTCTGCCCTATGTGAATTGTGAAACAGGCCTGATTCTGAGGCTGGTCAGGGGTGAGATATGAATTACTGGGTACAGACATGAATTTTTGCAGCATTGTAAAAATTTGTGTGATTTTTACGGCTACTGATGAGCCATCTAGCTATAGGGAGTGGGAGGAGATATTAACAGTAGCTAGGGAAGAGAAATCAGTTAAATGAGTTCCAACATTTTTTATGCATGTGTTATTCCAACTGATCAAAGAAATTAGATTTGTTTTTATTTGTGGTGAGCCTTTGAATATCAAACCATTTGTCTTATTAAGAAGGCCAGGACCCAGAATTAACGAGAAGTGCATAATCTGAGAAGCACCCTGTTGATGCAGATGTGGGGAGGAGATTGAAGGAGACACTGGAGAGCAGGGCCCCCATGTTACAACCTGCTAAATCCTTGAGAACTCTGTTGAAATCTCTACTTGTGGAGCTAATGAGAAATAAATGGTCAAACCTGGCAGTCTGTGAGAGGACAAACCATCTGTTTGTGTGCTCCAACAAAATTCACTGCTAATCTGGACAGCCTCTAAATATGAGATGACATAAACGGATGATTGCTGTATGTTCCCATCAGTACTGCAAACATTTTCAGATTTTGCACTATTAATCTGTGTTGGGAAAATTAAGGGTGTTGGCACAAACTGATTCTGGGTCTGTCACTGTGAAAAAGGAACATTTAGACATAGTAACTACTCTTCAATATAGCTAGGGGTATTAATACCATAAAACACTTGGGAAACCACTCAAGACAATGAGGAACAAAGGCAGTACAGTTTAGTACAAACCAGGGCTGATTTTGATTAGCTAGTAGGTTAAAGGAACAAGTGGGGCCACTGAAGATGAGTGCTGGCACATCAAAGTTATCTGCCATCATGTAGAACAGTGTTCTAACTGACAGACAGATCATGCCTTTACTCCATCAGCACTGCTGAATGTGAGTGACACTATGCAGTGCATTATTCTGAACTTAAGCTTCTAGGTAACTGACCTTCCTTGTTGCCTGTGCATTACAGTTACAGCAGGTAAGTCACCTAGAATCATATAAGCAGAGTAATGCACTGCACATTGTAACTTAGACCTTTCATACCACACAGCGTCCCACCACTGCCCCATCTTGGAGGTAGTGGTGGTGGGGAATGCTAGATGATATGGAAGGGAAATGCTGAGATGTGGCAATGTAAGTGTCTGGGGAGCTATTTCCATCTACACCTGGGCAGGTGCCAAAGTGCTACATGATGCAGTATTCTCAGATGTTGTAATTGTTGATGCCAAAGTTTTGTTGCCATGTTCATACTCATCCACAGATAAAAGTTTAAATGGTACATCTTCATTTATTTGGTAACTGCAACTCTTTTAAGGTGTTTGGATCCTGGTACAATTATGGTTAATAAACATTAAAAGTTAGGTCATTTGGTGCATAAATATGATGAATCTGGTCAATTTGGAATATGGTATTTGCATTATATTTCTAGTTTCTCCCCAAAACATATCTTAACTGAAAACAATGCTATGTAGACTGTGTAGTTTGTTACTGCTTGTACCTCCATGAATGTCCAGATTTTTGATCATATTTTGGTCTGTTTGTCATGAAATTTGAGCTTATTTGACAAATCATTGAGGACTAAAATCACTAAATAGTGACTGACATTTCAGTTTCAGACTTCATATTCATCATAAAAAAATCAAAGCATGTTATTCTAGCAGCTTTCTAAGTTTACAAGAACATTTTTTTAAATCTATCCCTAATTTTATTTCTTTCATTTTTGGCTTTGTCCCCGAGTCTTGTGCTAAGAGGTAAGAATAGAAGACGGCGAGATTTATATATTAATAACAGTGTCCTTATAGTACTTGAAGTGGAACAGCTACCCTTACAAATGTGGCCAAGAGAAGGGAAAAGGAGAGGAGAAAATATTATCCTAAGTGCCAAGAAAAATCTTTATGGAAGTGCACTGTTAATATTTCTTTCAGATTACTGCAGAAATCCTCTTTCATGCTCCATTTTTCATTGACAGTACACTTCCTCCATTGAAGTACATGCATAATATAAAGCAGCTGTTACACCACTGTATTAACATCAGTTGGAACTTTGTTTTCAGGCAGCTGAGGCCGCTGTGTCACACTGATTATGACGTTTCACATATTCTGGCTTCAAATGTGTACAAAATGATGTATGAAAGCCCTTAACATGTCAAACCATTTTTGCCCCAGGCAGATAAGGCAGAAGTGATTTAGAGAGCCCTTTTCCCATAGCTCAATAGCTCCTCAGCTCTACTACTGTTACTGGATTTGCTACTTTAAAGATCCAGCCATTCCAATAACTCTCCCCTACCTCCTGTGCACAGCTACTCTGTCCTTCTCCAACACAGCTCTAGACTCCATCCATATTTTTTTTTCTTAGTATACTTCAGTCGTGTTACTATGTTCCATAATCTGTGCTGCATTGCGCAGTTTGGTCTTCTACACTTGATTTGTTTTGTTTAACTCTTTTTACATATACACATTTCTATTACTTCCAGAGTGCTGTAGAATGTTTAAAAATGTTTAAAAACTGGATAAAAATGCAATTTACAATATATGGTTTTCTTGTAATAACTTGCCAAATGAGGATCAAACAACCAGTATAGCAGAATTCTAGTAATCCTTTGGAAATTCACAGATCAGACATGCCATCACTGGTTGCAGTTTTGTGAAATTTAAGATACTGAAATCAAAATATCATTAACAGTGATAAAGCTGACATAGCAAAACCTCAGTGCACTGTTCTCTTCCCCATCCGAGAAAACATCTGCATACAAATACAGAAGGCTTATGTCACTGTTCATTTTGTTGTTGTACTGGTTTAGTGGTTACTAATAGACTCAATGTAGCTGCAACCCTAAGTTCGAGGCCCATGCAGGGGTCAGTAGGGTCAAGTTTTTTATAAGACATTCTTATATTCTTTTCTGGGAACACAGAAGATTATTACCGCTGTTCAGCCCTCACAGTAGGTAGTATTTTGGGAAGCAGAATCACTCATAGACACATAGACACACACAGACACACACACAGACACACACACACACACACACACACACACACACACACACACACACACACACACACACACACACACACACACACACACACACTCACGTACATGTGCACATGCATACACACCATGAGAATAGCCTGGAGTTCACACATTCTACGGACATATGCCAGCATCCAGCACTTTCTTTCACTAGGTGGGGAAGACCAATAAAGAGGCCACTTACACAGTGCCATAATAATCATGCTCTACTAGTGATCCCTTGTCATATAGCAAGAAACTTAAGGCCCTGTATGATTCAGTGCATAAAAGAGGCACATGGCCACATTTGAAAACCATCACTCACTTATAGATATACACCCGGAATTTTAGAAGGTTAGATAAAAAACTGTCTCTTCACCAACTCCAGGATGCGTCACAAGAGTGGTGGTTGACCTTTTTCTACTACTTAAGCATCATCTCACACTTAGGGGGAAACTCTAACAAAGAATATACACTGTGGTGTAGACACACACACACAAACACACACACACACACACACACACACACACACACACACACACACACACACACAAGAAACAGTACAGAATATTCACAGAAATGTATATCACAGATTAAAAGTAGTTCAACCAATTTATTTCTCAATGATGCATCATCAGGGACTAGTTTTAAAGACAACATACGGAGGCAGCGATAATCCCCGCAGCATGAAAATAAGGATAGCAAAGCCTTATCGTACACGATTTTACATCGTTTCTGTGGTGAGGGAGGTTAACCACTACCATCACAGCGGAACAATCAACTTTTAATTTCTGTATGGTGTTTGGGTTCTAGAACTTGATAAAAGGCAGGTAATCCAGAATCCACCTTGTAAAGAATTTCAGGAAAATGAAGTAAAAGAAGAACACAATTTAGCAGAATTGCTTCGATTCCAACTTGTGCTAAGCAGATACAGTTCTCAGCACATTATATTTTGCTCTACTTTTGCTGTTAACAAGATAATTATTATACCATTAATAAACAAACCTCACCCAAATATAAAAGTGGTAGATCTAGCTCTATTGAAGAGAAAATGTGTAATGATTACCAATACAATGTACTTAGTGTGATGTTATGTAATAATTAAAAAGTAACACTGTATACACTCACAGCTTTTTTTCTTTGCTTTCAAAACCTGCCCAAAATGACTTAAAAGGGATCAAGCACCTTCAGCTATGATATACAGAAGTATTTATTTACACTACAGGGTAGGCACCATTCAAAATGCATTTTGACATAGTACAGCTGGCAAAGAAGTGTGTGTGTGGGGGGGTAGTAGCAAGGAGTGGTCTCGTTAATATGACACTGAAGTGAGGCACTGGGTTATTAATGACACACTTAAAATTAAACAAAGAAAAACTAATTCTACAGCTTCATATGAAACTCAAAGCTCTGGACGCATCAAATGGTCTGTTAATGTACATTCTCCTATTTCTTTCAAAGGTATGTAGCACACATTTTTTACTGGCCATCTACTTGTTTAGTGAACTTTAAAGTCTTTTTTTAGGCACAGTCTGTTGTACAAAAAAAATGGTTTGATGGGTGATAGCAAACTACACTGGCCCTGATCATTTACAGGCCTTTTGCAGACTTGGTCAGTTTACTACACAGTGCAGTATGTTGACTTGGTATAGTTTAACAATCTCTTCAAAGACCTAGAGAATAAAAAAAGAAAATGGAATGTAACATTCTGACAGGGGTGATGTGAACCAACTCCTATGCATTCCATCAATGAGCTCTGGGAATCATCCAGGATAAACAGCCATCTGGGAAAGGTCTTGTGAAGCCATCAATTCCTCTTTTTTTATTTTCCTTCACAGATGCATGCGTGTAAAACATCTTTATCTTAGGAGCTCTGTCTGATGTGGACAGTGCAATTGTAGTATCTATTCTTTGCATCCCTAATGCGGGCATAAACAGACAGCAGGAAGTCACTTCAAACCACCAAGAACAGCATTCAAAGACTTCTCTGTTCCTTCTCTGATTTCTCTGATTGACAAATTCACTGTCAGTGAGAATAAATGTGAGAGGAAAACAATGTTGAGCCCTTGCTGCCTATTATTAGGATTTTTCGCAAGCTCTTTTATTACAAAAAAAAAAAACAAACAAAAAAAAAAAAAAACGGTGTGCTTAAGCATTTGAAAGAAAGGCAAGAAACAGAGATTGTGGTTGCTCATAATCCTGGCAGCAAATAGAAGGGTTAACTGTTTGCCTTGTACAATGACTTTATTCTTGGGAGAGACAAAAGGCTCCCCTTACTTCGTTCTTCAAGCCAGTACTTCAGGAAGCCTATGCACCACAGTCTATGTACCACATTACTACCCAGCCCCATGGCATTCTTTCTAATGTCAGCATAAATTCCTCTTCAAAAGTTTTCCCTTCAATATTTCAACATACCTTCCTATTCCAAGCTCTTACTGTAATGGGTGTCCAGTTTACAGTCAAAAGGTTTGCAGGAAAAAAAAAGTGGCTGAAAAGTTTAATCACTGAGGGAAAGCTTGCACATTGACTTAGTTGGAAAAGACTGTAAACCTGCAGATCTAGGGTTAGCCCGACTGGAAGCCAACAACATTAAAAGAACATTTTTTTAATTTGGAAGAAGAGGGTAATGCCTAGGACTGTACTGGTTTTACAGAGCTGTATTTTCAATGTAAATCTTTTTGCCTGCCCTTGACACTTCTATATTCAAAGTGACTCATGCAGTGAAGTCCACGTTTGTTACTATTTGTGCAATATAATACTCTTATATCTACCTGTGCCACTCATATGTAAGCCACGTTTTACTGCTTACTGTTCATGTTCATTTGCATTGGTTATAGAATCTGACTCCTTTAGATGCATAAAGGTTTGTTATGTACCTAACATTATTTGCACAGCAAATTTGATATAGAATTCATAGCACTAAAGTTGGTTTGAGTGTATTGTTTTCAGTTAGGTAATAACCATTTTAGGTAAGTTTTTGACTTCAGCCCAACAATTTACCCATGTAAGCAGTTCCAAATAAGACTGCAGTCTAATAGAACAAAGAGAATTTCTTAGCAATCTTGTAAAGAGCACATTGCAAATCTGCATCATTATTACACTGCAGTACATGTCATGAACAAAGACAAACAACATTCCAGTATATCAAAGTTATACAAATTAACATTGTTTCAGACCATACAATATACATAGTAGCAAAAGTTGCTGATGCATTAGGCTCATCCTTTTTATTTATTTATAAAGTGCATTTTCAGCCATTCTGATGAGTGCTATAGAAATGAAAGGTACATGGCATACAAAGACCAGCTACAGTATTTAGACAGTAATAAAACATTCCTGTGATGAAAGGATTAATACTGACATGCCTGATAGTCTGAACAGGGACTTTATTCCTACCATGACTATGTATTGGGGCTACACTGCTGTCGTTCCCAGACAGCTTCAGTCTCTATAAGCAGTGTAGCTTATGTTATGGGTTTTTTCCTGCCCCATAGAAGCTGCATATTAATAAGCCAGGCATGACTAAATATTTATTTACCATTTAGTAATAAAGGGTTCACCAAAATTAAAACCCTAAGTTTCCTTTCAAAAATGCAAGCTAACTTACTTGGGGGAGGGGCAAGGAATTTGCTTGTGATACTAATAGGCTATACTTCTGAATTATCCTAGAATGCTACAGTAGCAGTTAAGATAAAGAACCTGCAAATGCCTGAGACCAGATCTTCTGTAGGTGTATAAATCTCTACTCAAATCAGGGAGAGAAAGGCAACTAGTAAGGATCACTTTGTACTTCTTGTAGACTTAAGGGATGTATTAGCACTCTGTCAAGTTTCAGACAACCCAGAGCTCAGAGAGGAATCACATCATAGACTTTTAAGCCAGACAGGCTTTTAAATAATCCTGTGCATGTTGCTTGAGTCCTTTTGGGTTGTACTAACCAGTATAAAATGTTATGAGGAAGCTGAGTAGGTGAAAGAAGACAGCACTGATAGCAGGGAGCAGAAAGGTGAAGACAGCTAGGGGCTCAAAAGCAACACAAAGTTCTTTTCAGAGATAAATCCACATCTATGAATGTGCACAAACTAGCTTCACAAATCCTGTAGTGGAAGACCGAGCTTTAGGTTAAAAGCAGAACCATAGCTAACTCATCTTAAGTGGAAGAGGAAAAAAAGGCTCTTTTTCAAAACTGTGCCATAACTGTTGTAACTAATGTAACAAGCATCTGACTGCAGCTGAATAACACATTCAAAGTCCTGAAACCAACACCTGATCACTGCCTCTAACATCTTGCTCCCTTGGTGGTTGCCCCCTTCTCCCCACCCTAGCTATGCCTTTGACAACCACAAACTCACATTACATTACATTACTTTTCAACACTTCAGCTGAGCCATAAATGCAGTATTGGCATTCTTGTATCATTTTTCAGTACCACCGATGACTCTAGCACCATCAGCAAATGCTGATCATGCCCCTTCTTTGCCCCATCCCAGTTATGCCATTGACTAAAAGTATGAGCAAACTGCAATATGGAGATGATGAAGGCTCCAGATGACTTGGGTTCACTTAGTAGAAAGGGTACTTTATGAGTCGTGCAGGCTGGGATGAGTTAACATAACACATCAACTTACTCAGTGAACGGATGGGGCTGGTACTAGTTCAGCTGCTGAAGTGCCACTTTAGGAGTACCCTCAGATAAGACTGCCATTTAATGCATTGGACTAAAACTCTGAGCTGTTAATAAGCTGCTTTCTATGCCCAAGGTACAGAGGGTGATTTCACCCAGCTTTATTTGCCGTCTGTGTGACTCTGAGCAAGTCACTTAACCACGGAGTTCTCCCTTGTCACCTCCTTAAAAGGGACAATGGTGTCCAGGCTTACCTGGTCAAGTAATAGATAAAAGAATAGAAGAGAAGATAATTAATAAATAAATACATAAATGAGATAAAACTCAAGGAAGGGTGTGATAAGTACAACCAAGTGGCGAGTCACACCCTCGTTGAACACAGTAGATGCTCACCATCTTCTACTTACACTGGTGGTAGCACAGCTGATATTGCACTACACCCACTTAGCAGCAGGGGGAGGCACTTGGGAACAAGGAAGGCTGTCAAGTCTTTGGACTCCAACATTAAGTAGATGAATGAATGCAGCAATAGAAGATGGGGAACTGAAGGTCAAAAAAGGGTAGTAGGACCCAAGCCATGACAAAAAGAAAAGTACATACATATGTCTGAGGCTTGATCCCCTGGAAATGAAACTAGGTCAGACTGGAAGCTTAAGCTACCCTACGTCCTGAATGGAGTCTCTGTGGTGGGTAAAGTTCAATGCAAAATGGAGACAGGAATGCAGCCAACAGAGAACTCTCCCTTTAGAGTAAATATGCCTGTCAATACCTAACTCTTTTGAACCATTCAAGACTTCCAGGGGCCAGTGATCTCAAAGTCATGCAGTCTAAGTAGACTATAAAAGCTCTTGTTTGTTGCGGTGAATCCTTTCCAGTATCTGAAATTCTTACTGCAACTTTTAAATGGGTGTCTATGCACAGGTAGCTTGCATACAACTGAAAAAAACGTAGGAAGTAAAAGTAGGAAACAGGGAGCAGGTTTATGTTAAGGTGTGGCTTCAAAGCAGTACAAGAGGGGTGGTATTGCTGAATGAAAGTATGTGGATTCCACAATGTCTTAAAATGAGGTAGGGGAGAAGAAGGCACACAAAAAGCTTCTGAAGTACAGCAAGTAGAAGGCAGGACAGACAATGGTGGTGACATAAAAAGCCAGAAAGCATGAAAGACACTTTGAGGGGTGAGGTTGGTATAATGGTTAAGGTCCAAAAACACATGATAAACCAGTAAAAATGGAAACAACTTCAACAAAATCTTTCAGGGATAATGAATAATCCAGATAGTTTTGTAAATGCGAGAAACGTTTTTTATTTACAAGCTTTACTTTAAAATGCATGTGCTTTTATAATGGTTAAGGTGTTTATCTTACAGGCACAAGGTACACGGTTTGATACTCACCTTTGAGGGAAATTGGCTAGGCTTAAAAGGGCCCACAATGGCAGCTAGCCTAGTGGTTAACTATGAACCTATGAATACCTAAGAAATTAAAAGAGGTGGCAAAATAAGGAGTTGGAAGGTGATGCTGTGCAATGCTAGGAGCTTTGGGAAGAGAAATGGAAATTGAAGTCCATCCTGTGATCTGATAAGGTAGACATTTCCAAAATCACATAGACTTAAGCAATATTTATGCAGTAGAAAGGTTGCACTAGGATATGATAGTTCTACTCTATTACATTCAAAGAGAGACAGGAAGGGAAAGGGGGGTACCTTTCTGAAAGATACTTGCAGATCCAGAAGAAAGTGCTTATTTGATGCAAGATAGCACTAGACAGTAACATTCTAGATTTAGCCCTGAACAGGTCATGCAAAGCTCATAAGACAGAAGTGAAATAATTACCAGCCAATAATAACAACTCTGCAGTGAAGTTCACTTGAGGCAGATTTGTGGTAGCCCAAAAGACAAACATAGCAGTGTGATACTACCAAAGGGTGGACTACAAGCAGCTGGGAGCAGAGTGAGGCAGGAACTGGAAGAATGGGGAAGAGTGGTTGGGAAAATCATCTGAGGATAGGATGGCAAGAGAAATCAAGTCAGTAGTCAAGAACAAGAAGAAAAAAATCAAATAGTGGAAAGATGTAGGATGCAAGGAAAAGAAAGAGGCTTAGATCAAATCAAAGAAGGAATCATCTAAAAAAGAGAAGACAGTCAAGGACAATATGGAGAGAAACTAGTCCACAGGGTAAAGCAGGAAAGGAAACACGTTCAGGTGGTTTATTATCAGATGTTCAAAGCGAACTCCATCGACTGCACTTTTGTCGAACACGGAAGTTCGACAACGGTAATATTGAACACCAAAAGCCAACCTAGGAATGGTTTTAACATGGGTCAAGATAGGTGTTCAGTGTTATTGCTGAACTACAAACCTCTCCCCTATCTTGACCCATGTTAAAATCCATTCCTAGGTTGGCTTTTGGTGTTCGATATTACCGTTTTCGAACGTCCATGTTCGACAGAAGTGCAGTTGACGGAGTTCACTTCGAACATCTGATAGTAAACCGTTCAGGTACACTTCAGAGAGGAAGAAGGTGACACTGGAATGGAGGAGAGCATTGACAAAGACATTGCTAAAGCACAGATCCTGTGTTTCATTTTTTATTCAAAAAAGGAAAAGAGGAAGGGATACCACACCAGGAGACAAAGAAAGACGAGGTTAGAGACATAAGTACATGTTAGAAGGGACAGAATGGGTTCATAAGGAACTGGCCAGCACACTGAAGGACAAAGCACAGGGACCAGGTTGGACAGAGTACATAGAAACTAACAATCTCATTTGGAGAACCACTCACAGATATCTTTAACAGACCGCTGACTATCTGGCTAGTACCCCATGGAAAACAACTTCAGTTTTCTTTTTGTTGAATGGAAGTTTGCAGGACCAGTCCAGGGAACTGAAGGTCAATAGCATACCTAGCTTACTTCCCTCAGCCCATGGGTATGTAGCCGCTTTCTCCAGAGTGAGATTATTATAGGTAAGCTTATACCTCCTCAAGGTGGCTGGATCTGGTGTTCTTACATGTCTAACATTCTTCTAACACTAATTTCTCTTTTTTTGTAGATATTATTATCTAGCATCTTCAGAAACATCACCTTAGCCTATCTACTGCTGGAAGACTTTCTATCAGATTTTCCTTATATATTTTTTGACATGCTCCTTACTCTGGACACTGACCATTGGTTTATTCAATATTAACTGGACCATTCTCCATGTGCAAGTGCCATGTGAAGTTAAGGAAACCTCCTCTGAAAGAGGTATTGCTTCACGATCAGTGAAAGGGTCAGGACTAACACTGCATTGTCCAGAGAACTAACTGGCCTGCAAGACAGAACAAGGTAATCTAACCTACTGCCATTCACTCTCCCAGCAGGGATAAGTGTGTACCATATCTCAAGGGGGTACAGATCATGCCAAACATTAGTGAGGTGCAAATGTTGGCAAACAGCAATAAGTAACTCTGTCCCTTACAGAGTTAAGGTGACACTGAAATCACTTGCAATGATAGCATTTTTGTCACCCCACTATGACTCCATCTTGCCAAAACAACAAAGAAATGAGGCATGTTTTTGCTGGGGGGGGGGGGGGTTAAAATGATGTGATGTGTTAGGTTCCCAAAATCCCCAGTAATTGATCTTTCTTCTTTTGCTCCAGGTGCCATCTCAGCAATACCTTAACTCTCACAGCAGCCCAGCTTCAGTCATCTTTGGTGGCCTCCTTCATGCTAACCAGCTCTAGATTGCTCTGCTAGTTTCTCTTCTCCAGGTCAATTGTCTTCATGCATATCTCATTAATTTTAAATCAGTGGTCCATAGTCACAACAGAGCACTCCTGTAGCAGGTGGTCTATATATTCACTGCCATTTTTAAGAATCTAGTCTTGGTAGGACAAGTCTCTAAGGTAAGTTTTAGAGAAGCATTTTCCTGCATTACTTCAGTGGTTTCCAGCAAGATGTGATAACACTGTTAACTTTGCCAATTTGTTATCAATGTCCAATGACTGGGGACTCGAGCCTTAACCCACCTATATTTTTAGGTCCTGCCACTACCACCGACAGATGCATTTAGAGTAGACAAATATTCAGAAAGCAGTGTCTGGAAAAAAATCAACGATTGTTACTGCTAGAAACCACTTTATAGCTACTAAAATATAGATTTGTCTTGCAGCTCTGAGAATGAGCTGTCCAAGCTGAGTTTGCCCCTTCACAAACTCTAAATTCCTATGTCATCTTTCTTCTTTAATCTTGACAGTTGAAGCATATTTAGCCCAAATGGCACATACACCATTCTTCCCTCACCCCTTCATTCAGCTACCACCACACATGCCATTACATGCCATGTTCCTTCATAAGGTTACAAAATCTCACTTGGCTAATTTCCAAAACTTGCCAAATTTTTATATAAATCCATCAGCCTAATGCTTTTATTTTATCAGTATATTTAGACTCCTTCATTTTCATTCTTAACAGTATTAATTTAAAAAAAAAATTAATTCTCTAAGAAATAAAAGAAATACAAACAAAAAGATGAATGAATCTCCCTGTTAATTACTACAAGTACAGCAGCTGTTATAAACTGTATCTGTCTTCTTTCAGTAGCTGCATCTTAAAATAGTTTGGATTTTTACAATGACTGGGATAATTTTGAATTTTACAATGGCCAATTCTCTAAAACATGCTATAACACTAAAGGTTTGAAAACATTTCTGTTCATAACACTTCACGGTCAAATAGAGATAAAAATCCTTATACCATTGTTCACCTGTTAAATTACACAAAATAATTCCCCTTTTTCTTGAGATTCCTATTGTCCCTCCTATTCTTTCTATTCCCACTGAGCTTACTGAATTGCTATGCGGTTAATCGGTATTAATTCACAAAATGAACATATTGACAACACATTTAAAATTGCCTTAATTTCTTGAGGATTATCAAAAATCAGCATTACATCTACAGAAACAACTTTAACCACTGCAGCTTATTGTACGTTTTTTATTTTTTATATTTTTCCCCTAACATGTTCTTCATTTGAATTGTACAGGTTATAGGTCATATTAAAGGTGGGAAAAGTTTTTAAATTATTTATTGTGGTCTCTTTTTTATATCACAAAAAGCTGGCATTTTAACAGGGGTGTGTACACTTTTTATATCCACTGTGTGTGTGTGTGTGTGTGTGTGTGTGTGTGTATATATATATATATATATATATATATATATATATATATATATATATATATATATATATATATATTTCTCTCTTCATCCACTTTGCATGCTGGGAAAAAGAGAGTGAGAAACAGTCAGCAGCACTACTTTGGTTTAGATGGTCACGGAGCTGGTAACTTTGGTTGGGATCATCGGACAGTGACTCAGGCACTGAGAGCGGACTGAGAGACTGTCGGTAATAACTACTTCACAGATTTCAATGCTTACAAAAGAAAACTGTGAAAGTAAAAGGCAGCATTAGTTCTATTTCATTTAACACTGCATGCAAAAAAAAAAAATCATAGCAAAATGGAGTCCCAGTGTTTTAGGGGAAGAAAGTGCTTATTTTACTAATGTTTTTACAGTGTGAATCTGGCTTGCCGTAGCTTCAGTTCTTTTCTTAGTTTGTTAGGTCGCAGTAACATTTATACAACTGGTAGTTTAATTCATTCTGCAATATCCCCACAGATAAAATTTAACTAAAAGAACATGACTAAATTGCTCTTAACCAAACTGCTTCAAATAAGTAACCTAATCCTCGGCAAAAAGAATCACACAGTGATCCATAAAAACTGCAATAGAAACACAGCAGACAGCAGTAAATCTGCAAGCCTGAATACATTAAAATATAAGAGGTAATATAATCAGTAAATAGCAAGAAAAACAAATAACTATCCTCCCGTTCAGTAATTGCCTGCAAACCATATGTAAAACCACATCCTCTGTAGGTACACAGGAAGGAAAAACATACATGAGAAGCACAACTAAACTGACTTGAACAAGCTACAACCTGTGTGTGCATGCTAATGTACACAGATGTGCACATGCCCACTACTTCTTCCTGTTTCATACATATGCTGTGGAAAATAATTCACTGCAAAAATGAAATTATTTTAAATTAAAACTCCATTACAAAAACAGCAATAAACCACTAGATTAGCATTACCCTCCATGTAATTGATGACACCAACACCAACACCAACCTCCTCTGTCATGAGCCAGTTGAAGACTGACACAAGGCTACCTACCTGCAAGTGCACTGAGGCTGTGCCTAAGTCTGCTGCAAATGAGGAAAGGGAACCATGGATGATTACTTCCAAGGGACCTAGGGGGATTCCCTAGATTATTTTAGGAAGAAGCTCCTGGTTCCCTTATTGAAGTTAGGTTGGGGGTCTGATCCCACCACAATTTGTCAGGGCATTTCCTTTGGAAAAGAAACAAAAAAATAGACACACAGCTCCTGTGGCTAAGGAGGTAAGGGCCCACATAAAGAATGACAGAATTTTACTCAGGGGCTTTTCAAAGCTGTTATGGCTTTGAAGCCCTGTCAGGGGTTATCTGTTATTTCATCTGTTCCCTTGTCTTCAACCCCTTCTAAACGACTTTGGGATTCTGATTCCTCTGGTAAGCATGCAGACTTAGTTTCTGGGGAGGAATCCTTGGCTTACCCTTCTCAGATCCATTCCCCTCTTGGGATTGGTTCAGAGGAAGAGGATTCCCTTTCCCATGACTCCTCCATTGAGGAATTATCTTTTGGGGACACCACTGTTCATATGAGGGAACATTTTAAATGGGACTGTTCCCACATTTCTGACATCCAGAACAGATATTAAGACCTCTTTCAGATAGACTCATCTCAGCTTTCAACAGTCCCTCCAGTGTTGGATGTCTGTTCAGACACTTTTTCTTCTGCTTCCCAGGCACCTAACTCTCAGTCTTCTGCTCTAAAGAAATCTGACAGGTTTTATAAGTGCCTGAGGCTCAAATGTTTTTATACAACAGACTTTCCTCTGATTCTGCAGTGATTTCTCTGGGTTCTAAGTAACTGTCCTCTTCCAAGCTTTTGGCATCTGACAAGGGCAATAAAGCCACAGACAGTTATAAAAAAAGTATGTTCCTGTGCCACCTTAGCTTTTAGGGACATAAATTACCAGACCCATATGACCAGGTACATACTAGCTCATGTTTCCAAACTTGTGGGTGTTCTGTCGAATATGCCTGATTCAGAAACCAAGTCCTCTGTCATTTCCCTTTTGATCTTCCCAGGTACCTCATCACTCTATCAAATACTGTTATGAGGCAGCTGATGCCTTTTCTAGGGTGGCTGTGTCAGGGTCTGTTCATAGGGTTATAGGTTCATAGGTGGGTACTAGGCTATCGGCCCAAGGGCCTACGTAAGCCTAGCCAACAGGATTCCCTGGCTTACGCCACCCAAGAAAGTTATTTTCCTGTGCCACTGTCGAGCAGAGACACAGAAGTGATCCCCAGGGTGTATTTCCTATTCCCCATCCACTCATTAAGATTCTTCTTGAAGAGTGCTAATGAAGAACTTTGCTTGACATAGATGGGTAGCCTGTTCCAGAGTATGAGGTATTCCTAGTTAAGGCTTATATAATCCCTTTGTGAAGACATTAAGGTCAATTTACTGAACTCTCCTTTAGACAATCAGAATCTGTTTGGCTCTGCTGCTGTTGAGCTCTTCAAGACCTTGTAGAACAAGGAAGGTCATGCAGGACCTTAAGCAGAGCCTCCTTTCTCCTATTCATACGTTTCAAAGGAATTGCCCATCTAAATATCCCTTTGTGTGTAGCCAGCAAAGACAGCCTCCCAGAGGTAAGAGATCTCTAAAATGTTTTTCCTGAAAAGCCTTCTCAGGGTATTAAGGGTCAAAAAGCTTTCTTTTTCAGATAAATCAGTCTCAATGTGACATTCAGTCTCTTCTGCCCCTTGGCCAGGTATCTCTTTCCCTCTGATTGACTCTGTCTTTTCCAGTTTGTCAAAAAATCACCACAGGTTCCTGGGTGCTTTCCATCATTCGTAAAAGTCACTACATGACTTGGAAGTCCTTACCTCCCCTTTTTGGGCACTCCCCAATCTCCCTATTGCCATCTTCCTCACTTTCTTTCAATTTTTCTAGACATTTTGGTACAAGGAACTATTCAACCTGCTCTACACTCTCAGCAGGATAAAAGGTTTTATTCCTGAATGTTCCTGGTACCCAGGAAAGAGGGCTTTTGGAGGCCCATTCTAGATCTCTTCTTTCTCAACACATTTCTAAACGTTCCCTCATTCAAGATGTCTCTCCAGTCTCTGTATCCTCTGTTACTTTCTCAGGCCTTCTTGGTGTGTCTAGATTTGAAGGATGCCTACCTTCACATTCTTATTCAACCTCTCTTCAGGACAATTTTATAGTTTTCTGTTTCCCACACCTATTATCAGTTCTCTTCTTGGCCTTTTGGTCTTTCTACAGCTCCGAGAGTCTTTACCAAATGTCTGGCTCCAGTGGTAGCCTTCTGCAGATTTCAGGTAGTTCAAATTTTCCCTTATTTGGATGGCTTTCTAATTCTAGCCCCCTCTCAGCAGCTTTTGCTTCAGGATCTAGAATATACTTTGCTTCTGCTCAGAAGTCTGGGGGTTCACTTTAAATCTCAAAAAGTCTGTTTTAGTCCCTTCTCAGGACCAAGTTTTTCTGGGTTGCAGGATTCAGACCTTACCAATGCTGGTTTTGTTTCCTCCTCCCATGGTATTTTCCTTGACAGTTCATTTCCAATATCTTCTTCCTCCCCAGGTGGTTCCTGCAACAGAAATTCTTCAAGCTCTGGGGGTTCAGGGCATCCACCATTCCTGTGGTAACCTTCATCAGACTTTACAAGAAAGTTTCAGTAGTACCTCAAAAGTCGTTGGCTTCAACATCACCATCCTCTGGATAGTCTCATCCCTCTCTTGTCTTGCCTCAAATTCAGGTATCTCTGGTTCATTCATTAGATTTCTCTTCTGGTTTGGGTTCTTTTCCTCACTCAGGACCTGGAACAGATGCTTCAGTTCAGGGTTTGGAGCCTCTTCCAATGACATCAGGGTTCAGGGAGTTTGATCTTCTCAGCAACTGGCACATCTAATATTAACATCAAAGAGATGAGAGCTCTGATTTTGGTTCTTCATGATTTGCACTCCCTTGGGGTCCCAGGTCTTTTGAGAATTTTCATAAACAACACCATGTTTATGTGGTAGAGAAACAAGCAAGTGGAAGTAAAACCATACTGTCTTTACAGACTGCCTCTTTGGGCTTGAGATTTTGCAATCCAACATCAGCTGACCTTTCAGGCAGTCTGCATTCCCTCAGAGCATAATCTAGTGGCAGACAATTTGAGCAGTTCCAGGGCAGATACTCATAAATGGATGCTTTGTAGGGAGGTATTTCTGAAAATTGTTCATTGGTGGAGAGCTCCTCAACCAGATCTTTTGCCTCCTCTCTCAGCAGGCATCTTTTTCTTGGAAGGGGATGTTTCTGCATGCCCATCCCCCTCTTTCTCTACTACCACAGGTCCTGTACAAGATCATGTGAAACAGGTCCAAAATCTTGTTGATGACACTCTCTTTTGGCCCATCTATTTCATCTGGACAGGGGCAATCACCACAAGTTATCTCACAGGATGGATCTTCTCACACAGAACAAAGGACTGATCACTCACCCTCATTTACTCACTCTTTGGGTGACAGGATTTTGATCCCTTTTAGACATCAGTTTTCTGAGGGCTTGCTTTGGGGTTTTGCAAGAAGCCAGAAAACCCACTACTAGAAAATCTTATGTGGCTAAGTGGAAGGGATTTTCTGTTTGATGTCACAAATATGAAGTGGACCCTCTTTCTGTGGATATTATTACCATTCTTTTGTGAGAGAATCTCAATTCTGTTCTGGCATACTTATCTGGTAAAGCTCATTTATCAGCCATCTCTGCTTGTTTCCCCTTGATCTATACCCCTTTCTTCTACATCTGAAGTCAAACAATTTTTGAAAGGTGCCCTTCAGATAAGGTCCTCAAGAAAGCCTGTTACTCCTTCCTGGGGCCTGAACTTTGTTCTTGAAAATTTGATTCAGCCATTGTTTGAGCCTGTAGCTTCTTTTTCTTTGCAGCTTTGTACTAGGAAAAAGTACAGTTTTGTACCTACCATAAATGTAGATGTTCGAGGATCCACATTGCTGCAGTCCTAACCATTGGGGTAGTCCGCTGTCCAGTCGGCCCGAATACCAAAGTATATGGCTGACGTCGGTCAAGGCGCATTAGACTGATGTCAGGACGTCAGGGTACTAATGCGCATGACCGACGTCATATCCTCAGTCTTTTCTTGCCCCAGATGTCAGAAGACCCTAAAAAGACAAGGCCCAAACCAAAAAAAAAACCAAAAAACCCTGCACCAAACATATATACAATATATACAAATGTACAAGAGTATATCCTAACCCACACCACCACCCCTAAACACAGAGGGGAAGGAGGGAGGGTAAATTGGACTGCAGCAATGTGGATCCTCGAACATCTACATTTATGGTAGGTACAAAACTGTACTATGTTCTTCATTCCACATTGCTGCAGTCCTAACCATTGGGTAGAATCCCAAAGCAGAGTTAAGGGAGGCTGGCAAATCATAAGGAAGCAGGAGCTGTCAACATGCCTTGCAAAATAGCTGTGGCAAAACCAGCCCTAGATTTAGAGTAGAGAGGAAGATGGTAATGCTTAGAGAAAGTATGCACTGAACTCCAAGTAGCTGCCTCCAAAATATCCTTAGTTGCCACCCCTTAGAAATGCTGTTGAAGTGGCAGTAGCCCTAGTGGAATGAGGCCTAATCCCAGCTGGAATCTCCTTGCCATGATGGGAATAACAAAATGAAATGCAAACCCCAATCCACTTAGAAATAGTTTGCTTAGACACAGGCTTGCCCTGAGAACTCAAAGCAAAAGAAACAAACAACTGCTGAGACTGCCTGAAATCCTTAGTCCTGCTTAAATAATAACGCAACTGCCTATGTACATCTAAAGTGTGCAAAATCTTTTCCCCCTTATTTTGGGGATCTGCATAGAAAGTAGGCAAATGAATAGTTTGGTTTAAAGCCACACTAGAAACCACCTTAGGCATAAAGGAAGGATTAGTACGTAATGATACCCTATCCTTATGGAAAATCAAAAGGGCTCTACTGCCATAAGGGCCTGCAACTCAGAAACCCTTCTTGCAGAAGTAATAGCCAACAAAAAAGCAGTCTTCCATGACAAGTATTTCAATTCAGCAGTAGCCGCAGGCTCAAAAGGTTGTAGAGTAAGTTTTTCCAACACAAAATTGAGATCCCAAGCAGGAGTAGGAGCTCTACGTGGGGTCTTATATTCTTTGCCCCTCTAAGAAACTGCTTGAACAAAGGATGCGAAAACAATGGTGGGTCACAATCATAGTGAGCTGAAATTGCTGCAGCATGAATCTTAATGGAAGAGAAGGACAAACCTTTGTCCAATAACTCAGTAAGATATTGAAGAGCCACACTCAAATTAGGCTCAGAAATCTCCAAATTCTTTGCTGCACTCCAAAATAAAAATCTCTTCCATTTTTCTGCATACACCTTCCTTGTACTAGGTCTTCTGGCTTCCATAATCACATTTAAAACTTGTTGAGGAAGTTGAGACCTGCTGTGTTTCAGAACAGAATATGCCAGGCTGTTAGATGAAGAGAGTGAAGCTTGACATTGAGCAGGTGACCGTCCTTCTGAGATAACAGATGTGGAATCAAAGGCAAAGGCCTTGGAGGCTTCCTTACCAGACTCCTTAGTAGTGGGTACCAGTGTTGCCGAGGCCAATCTGGAGCTATTAAAATCATCCTTGGCTTGTCTTGTCTGACCTTTAGGAGCACCTTTGGAAGAAGAGGCAGAGGTGGAAAGGCATACACATGAAGATTTTTCCAACTGAAAGAAAGAGCATCCACTTTCCAAGCTGTGTGATGAAACCCCTTTGTGCAAAACTTTGGCAGCTGGTGGTTTAGTGGAGAAGCGAACAGATCTATGTCTGGAGTTCCCCATGACACTGTCAATTTCTGAAATACATGAAGATCCAGTTTCCACTCGTGGGGATCCATGATTTGTCTGCTTAACACATCTGCTAAGGAGTTCTGTGCTCCGGCAGAAACCTTGCCTGTAGAGTTAGTTGCAAGCTGAGCGCAGTTTCCCATAAAATCATTGCTTGCCTGCATAGAGGATAAGAGTGTGTTCCCCCTTGTTTGTTGATGTACCACATGACAGTTGTGTTGTCTGTCAGAATCAACACCTGCCCTGGAAGAAGTAACTCCTTGAAAGCCATTAATGCAAACTGGACTGCTAACATCTCCTTCATGTTGATATGTAGATGCTGAAGTCTGGCAGGCCACTTGTCTTGTATCCACTTTCCATCTAGATGAGCTCCCCAAGCAACATCTGAGGCATCTGTCGTTAGAATCTGACTTGCCTCTGGCCGGGTCACAGAGAGTCCCTTGTTTAGGTGACATTCCTGAGCCCACCACAAAAATTCCTTTTGAATGCAAGGTATTATTTGAATGACAGTGTTCAAATCCTGGCAGTGCTGTGTCCACAGATTTTTGAGATACCATTGTAGCTTCCTCATATGCAGTTTGGCATTGGGAAGTACCAGAATACAAGATGCCATGAACCCTAAGGCTTGAAGGACTGTCCTTGCAGTCAGCCCGGACTGAAGAGATAGATGATGGAAATAACTGGAGAGATTCTTTTGTTTGTCCGGGGTTAAAAAGGCCATCTGGGCTGCTGTATTCAGTCTCACACCCAGAAAGCACATGTCTTGAGAGGGTACTAGACTGGACTTTATTTCGTTCACAGAATACCCTAGGCATCTTAGCACTGCTATGACATATTCCAAATGTTGTAGAAGGTCTTCCTTTTCTTGAGCCAGAATCAGGCAGTCATCCAAATAAGGATAGATTTGAATTCCTTTTAGCCTGAAGTAAGCTATCACTGGAGCCAGAACCTTTGTGAATACTCTGGGCGCAGTAGATAAGCCAAAGGGCAATGCAGAGAACTGATAATGAGAATTTCCAGCCCGAAAACGCAGATACTTTCTGCAACTTAGCCTTATAGGCACATGAAGGTAAGCTTCCTTGAGATCTAAAGTTACCATCCAGTGATCTTTGCCCAGCAGAGGTAAAAGCTGTTGTAACGTCAACATTTTGAACTTGGGAATGTCCAGAAAAGTGTTGAGGATAGATAAATCCAAAATTGGTCTCCACGTGTTCCCCTTCTTTGGTACTAGGAACAGGCGAGAATAAAATCCTAGGCCCCTTTCTGGTACAGGGACTGGCTGAATGGCCTCTATTTGGAGTAACAGAGAAATTTGCTTGTGAGCCTCTTTCCTTTGTGGAGGAGGAACGTCTGGCATGCCTTTGAAAGGGGCAAAGTATGGAAATAAAACCTGTAACCGTGATGAATGATATCCAAAACCCATCTGTCTTGAGTAATTAAATCCCAATTTTCTTTGAAAAGAGACAGTCTTCCTCCCAAAGGAGCTGCCAGACGAGAATGAACTGGCAGCTGAAAAGGCAGGTCATTGGGTCTGTTTACGAAAGGACTGACCCCTGCCCTCACCAGAAGTCTGAGCAGGAGAACTCCCTGTTCTAGGCCTAAAAGAACCTTGAGCTCTGCCTCTACCACGTCTAGACCTACCCCTAGACTGGGAATCATAAGCAGGATATGTCCATCCCTTAGTAGGCCAATTTCTGCTAAACTTTGGAGGCTGCACCTGCAAAAAATCTTTAACAGTCTGCATAGATTTAGCCTTGTCCTCCATTTTCTTTAAAACTGCTTCCACAGGCGTACCAAACAACACATCAGACTGTAAAGGATCATCCAAAATCCTTGTCTTAACATGCTCAGCTAAATTCTGATCCCTCAACCAAGCGTGCCTGCGAAGAACAGAACCAGTGGCAGCCACCCTCGAGGAGGCCTGCACAGCATCAAAACCACATTGCAAAGAATGCTTACCCACTTGTTCAGACACATGAACTAAATCCAGCAACTCTTTACACTCAATACCTTCCGCCAGAGCATCCACCTTAGATTTCAATTGTGAAAGGAGGTAATTTTGATATTTTAGCATGTGAAACTGACAATTCAACGCCCTCATGGCTAAAGTGGAAGAAGTATACACTTTCTTTCCCCATCTATCCAAAGCCCTTGCCTCTTTATCAGAGGGAACAGGATTTTTAACAACCGAGGCCTTAACACCCTTAGGCCCCTGAGAAACAATTTCTGGGTCTGCCCTAGGACTCTTAAAAGATACTTATGAGCTTCAGGCACCCTATAGTACCTATCAGGTTTAACAGGGCAGGAGGCAAAGAATCAGGGTTCAGGAAGCCTCTGCAAAACATCTTCCACCACATTCAATACAGGAGGTATAGCTAAGGGCCTATGCTGGGGTAAAAACAAAAATTCCCTAAGCCTCTTCCTGGAATCAGAGAAATCTTGGCCTTCCCATTTAAAATGCTCCCTCATGGAATGCAGAGTCTCTGAAAAAGAAAAATCCTCAGGAGGAGAAGCTGAAGGAGTGGAATCATCCACATCAGAATCAGAATAATGAGGAAACTCCTGCAAGTCTTCAGCCGAAGACTCAGAAGCCTCTGAACACTGTTCAAAACCCTCAAACTCAGGCTCCACCCTAGGCCTCTTATCAGGAGGGGGCATAGAACCTCTAATCATAGTAATCAAATCCTCTGCCATTTTAAGCATATGTTTCTTAGGCACAGAACCTGAAGTGCTAGGAGAAGCCCCCACTGAAGCTAAACTTGGCCTACCTCTCAAAGAAGTCTTGGAAACAGAAGGAGAGGCTCTAACTACCTTAGGAAGAGAGGGAAGAACAGATACCTGAGAAGCCCCCTCAGCCTGGCCTACCTCCTGAGAGGGCACATCCTGTAACAGTAAAGTCTCTGCCTGAGACTCCACAGAAACTCCTGGCAAAACTTCTGGCTCCACTGAGCCTTCTAAAGAACCGACGTCCGGGACTGCCGGTTCTTCAACCCTAGGCTTTGCTGCTTTGTCCTTGCGCTTTTTGGACGAAGCGGGCGTCGGAGCATCCGATGGCATTTTATAATTACAACGCTTCCCAAACACTAACCTGGCACAGTCTAACCTCCTCTTAATAGTGCGTTTGTTAAATCTAGCACAAGAGCGGCATCCAACAACGCCGTGCTCAGGCCCTAAACAAGGTATACACAAAGTATGGTAATCCCTATGAGGTATCTGTTTCCCACAAGAAATACAGTTATTCACTTTTTCTGACATCCGGTTAAATACTGAGGCAAGAAAAAACCAAAATGTTCCCCAACGGGGTACTTAGCCAACTTTGATTCGGTCTGAAACTCCGACTTCAGAAAATTTCAGAACGCCAACCTGCACTCGCAAAACTGCTTCTGCATCGGACCATGCGGCAAAAAAGACTGGGGATATGACGTCGGTCATGCGCATTAGTACCCTGACGTCCTGACATCAGTCTAATGCGCCTTGACCGACGTCAGCCATATACTTTGGTATTCGGGCCGACTGGACAGCGGACTACCCCAATGGTTAGGACTGCAGCAATGTGGAATGAAGAACATCTGTTCTGTCAGTGAGTCTTACTTTTGCCAATAGGGTTTCTGAAGTTCAGGCACTCATGGCTTCCCCCTCCCTTTTTTTTGTTTTTTTTTTGTTTTCACAGAGACAGACTTTCTCTTACCAGTCCTTCTTTCATGCCCAAAGTTGTTAATGGGTTGTCTTTAAATCAGGCCATTCATCTTCCTCCTTTTCCCTTCTCTTCAGAATGATAGTCACAAGATTCTTTATACCTTGGATCTCCAGATGCAGCTCAGATATTACCTGGTTAAGACTAAGGACATAAGGAAATCTGAGCATCTTTTTGTTTCTTTCCTTTCAAAGAAACTGGCTCTAGCTCTTTACAAGCACACAATCTCCTTTTGGACTTCTGACGTAATTTGCTTTTTGGCAAATGTTTTGCTGTTCGAAATAACGATAGTAAACCATATATGCGTACACATATAAATATATATATATATACACACATATATATATATATATATATATATATATATATATATATATATATATATACATATATGGGTCTACTTTTTCTTATCGAAAGCTCACCCTTTCGAAAAGAAAAAGTACGAACCCATTTAAGCCCTTAAATGAAAGTGTACTTTCGCGACTACCAGTTTAACAAACTGGTAATAGTGAAAAAAAAAGACTACAAACTCATTTTTGCAAGCCCCCCTGCACCCCCCTCTACTTTATGTAAACTAACTCCGAGATTGCACAACAGTGGGGAAACAGGTATATTCCCTTATCCCCATTGTAGCGTGATGTAATGCTACAGTGTTTGTTTTTTACTATTACTGGTTCATTGAACTGGTAGTCATGAAAGTGCACTTTCATTTAAGTCCACTTTTGCATAAATGGGTTCGTACTTTTTATTTTCAAAAGGGTCAGCTTTCGATAAGAAAATGTAGACCCATATATATATATATATATATATATATATATATATATATAGAGAGAGAGAGAGAGAGAGAGTTATGGTTCATTTGACTGAAAACTCATTTGATTTAAAACATATAACATTGAAACTCATTTCACTGAAAACATAGCATACGCTAAATATATCACTATGATCTTGGAGGGCTTTGCCCCCCCCCCCAACTTAAGTATACTAACTCCACAGTTGCACAATTTCAGAGAAAAGAGAATACTCCTGACACACCGAATCACTGCTGGAGTACATACAGAAATTTCTAGATATGGAGGTAAAACTTAAAAGTGGGCATTAGGAAAGAAATAATGATTAACGCTAATCTGCATTATAATTCATATTCTCCTAAACCAAACCAACAGTCACTTTCTAGAAGTTAACATAATTTTTGATCAAATGTGATTAATTCATTTGTGGTTTAGATGAAATAAACCACCATTTTCTTTGCAGATCAAGTGAATTTTAGATCAAATGAGTCATAAGCATATACATCTAATAGATATAATAAATATACCCATAATTAATGACAGACTATGAAGATGCAATAGCATTAACACCCTCATGCTTATGAAAACATGCTGGTAAATTCTTTTTTGCTGAAGAATACGGAAACAAAATGATATTTGCGACTCTTGTTAAACCTGTCATTTAACCATTGTGTTTGGTTTAGATCTATATTCCAGCCCTATATGAATTCTTTACACCAGCTTTTCTGATGCTTCTCTGCATGGCATCACATACTGAAAGTCAGATTTAAAAAGTCACCTGGCACGTTTACATATAATTAAGTCTGTGTAATGACAATCTTTATTAAAAAAGTTAGACTGATCGTCAGTCATCAGGAACGTGGGCCATGGCAGAAAGACAGCTGCTTGATGGTATATTTTGGGAACAGAGCAGTTAAAACCAGACTTAGATATTAAAAGATACAGGAAAAACTGTAAATAAAATAGAGGCATAAAATCATATTAAATCTGCACGGTTAGAAGACATTTGTTCATAAAGATTCTTAGTTAGCTACACAATTGGCATAGCCAAAAACATGCACCCAAATAATATGAAATCTGTGTTGAAAAGTAAAAAAAAAAAACTTACCATGTTAGCCCAGGCTAGCACAGTTACACTGCTTTTATTGTGTTTTAAGAACTTCAGATATCAGACTAGTTGATTTACATTCCTATATGAATGTTTATTCAATTGGGCTGTTACAGTCCAAGCGATATAGAATGGCACAATATAATATAACTAAACTATCACAAGACATACCAATGCATGTGAATACAGCACAGACAGAATTCACAAGCACAAAGCAGACACCCAGAACTTGAATATTAAATGGACTAAGCAGGGATATATAACATGAAGAGAAGTCATTAGCCAGACATTCCTGATCAGAAGTCTTTGAATTTTGTCATAAAGGCACGAAGTCTGACTGGATGAAATGGCTTCTTAACGTACTGCTGAATCACCTTAATTTTAATAGCATACCATTGCTTTGACAGTGTTGCATGCCCAAACTGGCAGCTGTCTGAAATAACAAAGTAAAATAACATTAACATACAAATTAAAAAACAAGGCTGCACCATTCAACAGCAACAGGTATATGCTAAAAGTACAGGATGACAGCAGGTGATTGCCAGCTGCAGTATTGTGGGCTTGAGCACATGTGAAGGTGGCTTGTTTTTTTTTGTTTTTTGTTTTTGCTTTTTATTGCAGTCCTCTTCTGCTTCAGCGTTATGATCACCACTATTTATTTAACATTTCTTTAGTTGGCTATTCAAGTATGGGACTATTTATTTATTTTTAGTGTTGGCTGTTGGATATGTGATTATTTAGTGAGAGTTTAGTAAGGGTATTTGTTATTTTTAGAATATTCTTGGGGAGGTTTCCTGGCACAGTATTCTTGTGGAGATTTCTATTTCCCTACTCTTCAGGTGATGTTATTTGTCATAATTTCTGACAGTTACCAGCATGGACATTTCTATGCTGTGTGAGTGATGAGATACTACATGACAAAACATGACTCGAATGGAATATACATCACCGGGTGAAACACTTAGTTGATACAAATATGGGAAGCTCATGGTACTACATATGTCACATATATAGATGTAGAAGTTTAACAGTGATTAACAATGGTTAAAACAAGAGCATAGAGCATGATTAACCATTTGTTAAAACAATTACTTTACGTTTTTTGCTAGCTTGTGAACATAATCCACACAATTGCCTTAACAGACCAAGGCACTATATTTCAAAACACCATGGTGATCTGTGACACACTAATTATGTAAATTCAAATTTCTGTTCAAGTACAAAAAGGAGAATATAAGTTAACATTTTAAAATTCAAAAAATAAACATTACAACAGCTGCACATCTGGACACATTTTGTAAATACTGTTAAAAGGCATTTTTAGAAAGAAATTGTGTTCCCAGTCCCTGCCCCCTTCCTCTTATATCTAGGGATCAGGTCATCACTGCTTTCTCAAAGGCAAAAAATATGGGACCTGATAACATACATGGCTGTATCCTACATTAACTCAGGCAGTAACATGCAGCACCATTAGGTATCCTATTCAACCACAGCCTGAGTAGTGGCTTTGTCCCAGCTGAGTGGAGGACAGCCACTATCATCCCTTTACACAAAGGTGGAGCATCCACTGATCTGGGAAATTATAGACTCATCAGCCTAACTAGCTTGATCTGCAAAGTCATGGAATGGATCATGGACCTCATTAACAAGGACATTAGCAACCTCCAAACACTTGATCCCACACAGTTTGGCTTCCTCAAGGGAAGGTCATGTCTGTTAAATTTGGTCGATTTTTTTGAGACAGTCACTAAAGCCATGGATGAGGGGAAGACAGTGAACACTGCCTACTTTGTCCTGGCCAAAACCTTCAACACTAACCTTCGACACTATTCCCCACTCGGGCTTAATAGATAAACTCTCTCAACTAGGCATTATTCCATATGTTACCAGATGGGTAGCTAACTGGCTTATTGATAGAACCCACGTGGTCAAAATAGGGGAAGCCTCCTCAAGCAGTAGACCCATAATGAGTGGCATACCTTAGGGTTCAGTCTTTGTGCCTCTGTTATTTGGGATATACTTTTCTGAGGTGCAGGCCAAAACCAGTGGGCTATGGCTGACCAAGTTTGCAGATGACTGCAAGCTGGCCACTGTCATCAATTCCCCTAGTGACATGGACATCCTCCAAGAGGGTCTCACCCAAACAAATGACTGGTGCCAGAAACATGGCCTCAAGTTAAATACAAAAAAATGCATCATCATCATCATCATCATCCCCTTTGGGGAAAGTGATGTCCCCACAAATTATTACATTAATAACAACATCCTAAGCATGCAGTCAGTTGTGAGGGACTTGGGCATCCAGATTGATAGCAACCTGACTTTTGACCACCATGTTGCTTCCATTGTATGGAAAGCTTTCTACATGGCCCACCTCATAAGTAAGGGCATCTCATCCAGGAACAAGGCAGTCATAACATCCCTGTATTCTTCCCTTATCTCCTTCTTCTTTTGGCTTTTCCCAGTTAGGGGTCACCACCGCAGATCACGTGTCCACTCATGACTGGCAGTGGAGTTTTACAGTATTGAGTTGCCAGCCCGGCACCCAACCTTCCACAGAAGGTACACACATGCACATACTCATGCCTAGGGCCACTTTAGAGTATCCACTCCACATATAGCATGTCTCTGGGATGTGGAAGGAAACCGGATCACCTGGATGAAACCCATGCAACCACAGGGAGGACATGCAGACTCCACACAGAAGGCACCCCAGCCGAGGATCGAACCAGAGTACCTCTTGCTGTGAGGTGGCAACACTAACTGCTGCACCACCGTGAGGCCCATTATTGAGTACAATGCCCCATTCAGCATGTACCTCGCAAAGCACATGCAGCAGCTGGAGAGACCACAGAGGTTCCTCACTAGGAGAATCCAGGGCCTCAAAAATCTTCCATATAAAAACAGGCTAAAAGCCCTATACCTCTACTCTGTTTCATACAGACTCCTCAGAGGTGACCTCTGTCTGGCATACAAGGTGATTTCGGACCCCGCCTTTGTGGGACTGCTGCATATCCACAAGTCAAGCTCCACTCAAGTAATCCACACACGTGGCATCAACCTGGTCTGTGACATTAATAGGACTTGTTAGCAGGACAGATGTGTGTCCCAGAGGCTCCCACATATGTGGAATAAACTCCCTCTCCACGTCAAGCAGAGTACCCCTTTTTAAGAGCAACCTGGATAACTGGATGGGAAATAGAAAATACATCCCTGGGATTCCACCCGTGTCCCTGCTGGACAGGGGCATCAGGTGCTCATTTGTCTACGCATGGGCTAAACTCTAGGCTAGGCTTAGAAGGGCCTCAGGGCCAATAGCCTAGTAACTTCCTATGGTCCTATGATCCTATGAAAGGCACTTTCAGCAAAGAAGGAATGTGCCTTTCGCCTACTGCTGTGTGATCATAGAGTTAAGTATAAGTGATAAATGGGGTGCATGCAGGAGGACTTGTCCCCTTCAAAAAAGGTTGGTCATCGAAAATAATTTTCATCAAGTTATTTTTTGCAGCTTTGGCAGTTGCTGAAAGTTCCTTTGACAGACCGATGTGACTCCTATTAATGACATCCTTAAAAATTTCTGGACCAAACTGAGGCAAAGGAGTGACATTTTACCATAAAAAGAATATTCTTATTAATCATTGAAAGCTTAGATTTGATTACAAATTTGTGAAAGCTGATTGTTGAAGGGAGCTGGAAATGAGATGGCCTCTTTTCCTTCAACGCCGACTTGGTAAGTGAAGTTGCATTGTGCAACACACTCACACCTTGTTGTTCTGTCTAAGTCTTCTAGTTTCTGCAGGTAAATAACATGGCACATCAACAAACTAGGGTATGTCCTTCTGACTCTGATGCTGCTATGCTCAGAAAGTAAACACAAAGAACATCAACATGCTATTATCACAGTAAAACCACTCCAGGGGAAGATGAAAAAATGAGGTGTAATTATATATTAAAAAGCAGGTCAGCCAGCTGTAAAGGAAAAAGTAAAAACAAAAAAACAAAATTCCACAACCTTCTATTCTTCAGGAGAATGGACGCTTGGTGACAGTTATGAGAGAGGGAGGGCTATTAATGAAATGTCAAGGAAAGAGAACCTGGTAACTACTGGCTGTGCCAGGGGACTGTCAGATGGTGGCTGAAATCACGCTCCAGTTTATAAAACAGCCATTTATAAAAGTTATTAATTAGATACTTCAAAAAGATTTCTACACAGAAAGGGGAATTACACTCGCTCTTTTCATTATTTGCATAGGAAGGCAGAAAGCAGTGGTTAGTTCTAGAAATTACTATAACATAAATTCATTGTAGTTTAAAAAACAGAATGTGCCTATGTTTGCTGAAAACAATATTAAAATTATTTTTAACACAGCTGAAAACAAACACAGAGCTAAACTCACCTTTCCTTCCAGAATTTCCCTGGCCTGTTGGCTTATCTGTTACAGAACCTGCGAAATTAAAATAGATCATTCAGCAAATAACAGTACTGTAATCAACAGTATTTATTGCAATGCGATAAAATGTGCGTATCCTAATAAAAAGAACTATACCCTCACCATAAACAGAACAGTGTGTGTAAGTTCTGTTTTCTCCCTTACAGAGTTTGGGGATATAAAACCATATAAAACTTGAAGACTAGTATGTTGTGCTAAGGTCAGGAAAGAGGCAACAAAAATCCAGAAATGAAACTGTATTACAACAGTCAAAAGGAAAGACAGAGAGAGGTAATATACATATTTTTGTAAAAAAAATTGTTTCATTGTGGGGTTAGTTTTCTTAAGTGATTTCTTAATTGTTTCTTTATTTTCCAAGGTTCAGCTGTCCAAGTCTTTAGTGAAGCAGAAACATAATAAATCTAGAGTACACACCAAAAAGATGCATGCCTACCTAATGGTTCAGCATACCATTTTATGTCAAAATCACAGCATTAAGGCTAATAAACTCAACATAAAAGACCTAATAAAATAAACAGGGAGTGTGCAAATATCTTTCATGTATCAATATTAGAAAATAATGTACACATGGAAGTGTTAGTAAACTTTTTTAAGGTTTCATGGAATTTGGTATACAGGCATTTCCTTGCAAATACTTGAAGAATTTCATGTCTGCATATTTTGCAGAGTTCAAGAATAGCTCTTCAGTGAAATGGTGACCAAAGGGCTCAAGACAAGATACCACTCTGATAGCATGGGCAACCAGCAGTAGTGGAAACTATGGTTGTGTTTAAGACAGGTTCAAAGTTTGTCCAGAGTCAGACAGTAAACGTATAAGGAAAAAAATAGATGCTATTTTAGTCCTACACAGTTGACCTTGAATGGGTTTGCTTGGCGACTACAGGGTGACCCTGTTTCTGGATCACTACACAGATATTTGAGGCAAAGTATCAGAATATAAGAAAACCAATGACAGCACACAATCTTAAATTGAATTCAGCTGCAGTAATGTTCTTGATGGTGCTCAGACAAGACACAAAACAGGTTAATACAGTTCTACACTGCACTGCAACAGCTTCCGCTCACTATATCATCAGAGAAGAAAGGGAAATTTATACTGAAAAGCTACAAAACATCATCAATTGGTAACCTGCAAAATAGAGACCAGTTAACTAAGCTTTGCACTGGTAAATAGGTGTGTGAAGTAGAGACAAATAAAAAGAAATGAGATTGCAGAATGTGTCAAAGAACTGATCAGGAAAATTGAAATGGACTGGTATTTTATTAAGATCAGTGCATGCATCACCTCCAGAATAAGGCATCAAGCACTTCTCATGTTTTGCAGCATTAAGCCACAAATGGGGTGGACTAATATAATATGTCAATGTATAATGTTTTTGCTTTTTTTTGCTATTTTTGTTGTTTTTTATCATGTTTGATAACATGTCATATAACAATTATGTATATTCTCAGTCTTGTTACTCTTCTGTATTCAACTGCTGAACTATATAGTTTTTTTCCCAAGGCCTCCACTGAAAATGTGCTTCAGGCCCAGACGGACGGTACTCGGTAAACAAATGTAAAATAAAAAAAAAAATAAATAAAATAAATAATGGACCAGTACCCAGCAAAGAAATGTAAAATAAAATGAATAATATTAGTTCAAATGAAACCACGACAAACCAAAAAAAAAAAGTCACCAGCGTTTAATAATAAATGTACTCAGTATACACTCAAAATACGTAAAAATTCTCCATAAGGAAGCGCTTTAATTGTGTGAGATGGATGGCAACTATTGCATTCAAAAAATAATTAACTTCATCAAATTTCCAATTCACTCTAGTTTTTATACACCCATCAGAGTTACCTTGTAAAAAAATATCTAAAAACACTACGCTAGTCCCACCCTGTAGGCCATCAAACTTGATGCCAAACCTATTTGTTTTGTATATCTTCTGTAAAATATTGAACATGTTCATAATCTCCTCGACAAAGAAAAATTAAGTCATCTATAAATCTATAGTACCTTACAACAGGTTTACAAAGAAAATGATGTTTATAAAGATATTCCATCTCGAACAGGCCCATAAATAGCTTGGCATACATCGGGGCAATTGGAGCCCCCATTGCCATACCTTGTAATTGATGATAAAAAAATCTTATTAAATTCAAAAAAACTGTGTGTTAAACTGAAGTAAACTAAATCCATAATATAACAGGCCATGGGACTGTCTCCCAAAAATAAATTCAATGCTTCCATTCCAAAATTATGTGATATGCTCGTATATAAACTTTTCACATCTATGCTGACCCAATACATGTCACTTTCCCACTGAACATCTGATATCGTATGAAGAAAATCAAATGAATCTTTAAGATGGCAATCTGACTGTAGCATTTAATAAATACTTATGCAAACGCAGTCCAATATTATGTAAAACGTATTGACATGCTGAGACAATGGGTCTACCAGGTGGATGATGCATATTTTTATGAATCTTGGGGAGACAATAAAAATAGGCCATTCTACATCCCTCAACACAAAACTTTTTTTTCTACATCCATTTTGGAAAACTATCCCAGTCTGAACCCTCTATTTAATTAATGTTGATATTGTTCTAATGCTTTCTGATAATCTTGTATGTTCACAACTTTATAAACCTCTTTGTCATTCAAAAGCTCATAACACATATTTAAATATTGTGAAACGTACATCACAACAATCTTGTTACCTTTGTCTGAGGGTTTAATAATAAAATTTCTTTGGCTTCCAAACTCCTTCAAAGCTTGCCATTCATTCTTAGATTACAGCATACTTCACTTTTATTTGCCATAAAATCAAAAAACACTTTTTCTATAACATAAGTAATCATGGCATGAAATGTTTGTATGCCTTCATGTTTGAAGAGGGGTATAAAACTATTTTTACATACAATATCAGCTGCGTTCAAATTACAGTATGCATTACATTCATCTTCCATACTGGAAGCACATGAGAAAAATGTTTTATCTAATACATCATTTCTTTCTTTCTCAGAGGCAATGCTATCTTCAGTTGTCTGATAAACATTTTCTACACCATCCTTCATCCTAAAATAGTCTCTCAAATGCAAATTTCTTATCAGTTGTAACACTTCAATTTTAAGTTCATGAAGTCTAGGTAATACTGATGGGGGCTCCATTTGTCCCAATGCATGCCAACCTATTTATGGGCCTGTTCGAGATGGAACATCTTTATAGACATAATTTTTTGTAACTCTGTTGTAAGGTACTATAGGTTTATAGATGACATGCTTTTTCTTTGTCGAGGAGGATTTGAACATGTTCAATATTTTATAGAAAATATACAAAAAACAAGTTTGGCATCAAGTTTGATGGCCTACAATGTGTGACTAGCATAGTGTTTTTAAATATTTTTTTACAAGGTAACTCTGATGGGTGTATAAAAACTAGAGTGAATTGGAAATTTGATGAAGTTAATTATTTTTGAATGCAAATAGTTGCCATTCACCTCACACAATTAAAGCACTTCCTTATAGTGAATTTTAACGTATATACTGAGTGCATTTGTTATTAAAAGCTGGTGACCTGGTTTTTTGGTTAGTTGTGGGTTTCATTTATCAGTTTTTGCCTATTTCATTGTTGTACATTTTAATATTAGTTCAAATATTCAGATTCCTTATTGTACAATGAAACTCAGTTCCATACCTGTCAACTGTCCAGATTTTCGCAGAATGTCCAGACGTCCACCTCATATTTTTGGTTTGTTCCTCATAAAATTTGTGATTTTCTGCCACATCACTGAGGTTTGAAGTAACTAAATAACAATAAATAAAGGGGTTGGGAGGTTGGCATAATGGTTAAGGGGTTTACCTTACAGACACAAGGTGCGGGGTTCAATACTCACATGTGGTAATTGGCTAGGCTTAAAATGGCCCACAAGGGCAGTTAGTCTAGTACTAATCTATGAACCTATGAATCTATGAACATTTGAGTTTCAGACTTCAAATCATTTAGAAAATACATACTACTTCAAAACCTGTTATTTTACCAACTTTCAAAGTTTATAGGAGCAGTATTTAAAATCTGTCTCTATTTTTGGGCCTTTACTTCTCTATTATTTCTGTCTTTCTCCAAAGTTATTTCACTGAGAGGTTAAGAGGTATGCTCATTTCATGCATTCATTAACATAATGCCAGCAATGATGTCCTCATACTAAAATTTGTGGTCATGCCTGCAGTATATGACCATAACAATTTGGCACTGGTCAACATGTCAGTCACTGTATGTCAAACTCAACAAGTTCTGGTATAATTTCAGCTATAGATTAGCTTCAGTCATGAAAGCAAATTAGTCTAATGCCTGTAAGCATGACCATCTGACTGGCTTAGTTATCAGTGTCACCAATGGCAAATGGCTCATTAATACCCCAGAAAAGGGTTCCATCTAAGATGCTAAGGACTTGTAATATAATCAGTGCGACTGTATGTGCAAGTAGCTGGAATGTATACTAAATATGAATATTTATTCCAAACCAAGACTGAACAATCTTAGAGGGTGTATATATCAGAGTTTCCTTATGCTTGATTAGCAGTCTCAAGAACCAGTTATGGTTTAACAAATTTTCAAGGTTGAAAACTGCAATATGAACCCTTCCCCCACCAAATACACAAAACAATATTTTTTGCAAGGTGGAGGGGTGAACAAGCATCCTGCACCAAAGCCTATCCCACTCCTCTAAATTACATATCAAACCCAGGGTTGTATTATAGTGGGCAAAAGTGGGAAACACCACTGGAAGTGCACAGTCAGTGTATACATTCCAACTAACTGTGGTTAAACAAACATCAATTTAAAATCCTCAAAGAAAAGCCCCTTATTAGAACATTACGCAAAGAAGTGCAGATAGAACATGTACAGGTATTCGGTGTGTGTGTAGGTGTGGGGGGTTGAGGGGTGGTCCACCACACTGGGGATGGTGGAGAAGGGAAAATATCCTCTACAAAACATGCTTAAATGGCAGTGAAATGAGTTTTGACATTTGCTGTATTTCCTTTGCAATAACATTTTGCTTCCTAAAGTTAGGGTGTTCACAATTACAGATTCCATACTTCTGAGATGGTGTCACCAGGAACTATTGCTCAGAATGTTACAACATTCTTCCGGTAAGACATTTTTTGGTGCAGCACATGAAAACATATAGGCAGAATAAAAAGATAAATAGCCCTGACACCTAGAGAATAACAGTATTACATGAAAGGATTAAAACAGAGAAAGAAGGGATGTGAGCAAATAATAAGCTAATCAGACAGGTACGTGTCAGAGTAAAAAAAAAAAAAAAGTGCAGTACAGAGCAGTAGTGTATTGAGAACAAGGGATATAGCATTAGGAAGCCCTCATAACCAAATCATTATCTGAAGTATAGAACCATTGCATTTTTTTCTTAAATTCTCCTTCTGATGTCTTTGGAAAGATTGTTATAGATGTTATCAACACAGTTAGAAAAACAGGGTATCACCAAATTTGCTGCAAAGACTTGGATGTTTCATCAGCTGCACATTAAACCATGCAGATTTCTTGCAGTGGATTAGGACGGAGCATTTTTTCCTGTTTGAATTTGGTATTTTGTGTTCATCTTTGTAGAGATACAAGAAACAGAAATGGAGTGAGAGATAGTTTTATTTGCATGAAACTGAAACCTAGATTATCCTCTTGTATATGTCAAAATGATAGGTCTTGATAGAGGTTAAACAGCAAGTCTGGCACATACTGTAATCATTTTTCTTTTTAGTGGGACTGTCTGAGCAAAGCCCCATAGGTAGAATTCAAACATGGAAAAGTTTGCAGAGTAAAATTATGAGATAAGTTTAATTGTAGAACTACATAAAATTCATAGACGAGGACTCTGACTGATCTGGTTTGTTGGTAATTAATAAGAAATAAGAGCATAGGTTCATAGGTAGGTACTAGGCTATCTGCCCAAAGGCATTTATAAGCCTAGATAGAATGTGTTGGCCCCCTTAGATTAGTTCCCTGTGCCTCTGTCCAGCAGAGCCACTGAAGTGATCCCTGGAGTAAACTTTCTGTTTCCCATCCACTCGTCAAGGTTTCTCTTGAAGAGTGTTAGTGAGGAGCTCTGCCTAATGTGGATTGGAATCTTGTTCAAAAGCATGGGAAGTCCCTGGGACAGGAATCTATCCCTACAGCATGTCCTATTTATTGTTGTGGTGAGGTTTAGATCCCTACAATACAATACAATACAATACAATACAATACAATACAATACAAGTGCTTAGATTCAGAAACTTTCAGAAAATCCCTCTTGAAGCTTGGCTTGGCTTGGATTATGGAACGAGACTTCTGTCTAGTAGTGTGACAGCTTCAATGCACTGGGCTTCTGTGAGTTTACCAATAAGCCATAACTGACCCTTTAGAGGAAAGCACCAGTGTGAACCAAGACGTGACCCTGTGGTAGTCCTCTGTCAGTGAAGCAGGTTGAAAGCTAATTAACTTTGCAATTTTGATTACCCAGTTAGCTGGAGAACCACTTTGGGGTGTTATTACTTAATCCTAGTGCAGCATGATTTGATATGAGGCACTTGAGGCTTATTGCAACAAAGGCCTTGAACAAGTCAAGAAACAGGGCAAATGCAACCTTCCATTTGTTGCAACCATCTAGGATGTACTCAGAAACAGACAACACAGTAATATTGACTAAGCGGTCTTTTCTGAATTTGCGGTGGAGATTTGTTGTGTACAGTGTTAGACTTTATATTTACGTACTTTATTGGTATCTCAGGAAGAAAAGTGCCAATATAAAAGCGAATTGAAAATAAATTAAGTACAAAATGCATTAGCATACAAAAAAATAAATTTAGAGACAAATACACATCAATGAAGTTGTGCAGACCGGATGATTTCCATGTTACTCTAACCTACTAATAAGATGACATACACAGATACTCTGTCAGTTTGACCCATATTGACCGGTATGGAAAGTATGTTATACAATCAAAATATGTCATTTATATAAAACAACCTTCTTTAAACATCATCTTCAACAAGGATGTTACCAGATAGGCAAACTTTCAAAGTAAGTAACACATACACAAATGCATGGATCTCACCATACCCAATAGAAACAAAATACTCTCCTCCAAAAAAAGGAAGCCAATCTGGTGGTCCCCTGCCATAAAAAAAACTCTACAACAGAAGGAAGAAACTGATGTGGAATAAGGTGAAGTCCCAAGACTGGAAAAACTCCCTTGTCAGCCTCAACAAAAAGTTGAGATCCCTCATCAAATCCTCTAAAGCTAGCTATGAAAACAGAATTGCAGCAGATAGTAAAGACAACACAAGGCCTTCTATAGTTATGTAAAGAATCTCCACGGCAATACCCAGATTTGCTCTGAGCTACTGCACAAGGGTACCTCCTATACCGAGCCAACAGATATTGCCAATATACTGGCCGACAGATTCAGTGCCAACTTTACCCCTCTCACCGCCCCAAAGGACCAATCACAATACCTGTAGATTGCCAGGCACCCAGCATTACTGCTGCACAGGTTAAAGCAGCACTGTCCAAGGCCAAGAATACAGCTTCTATGGGACCTGACAATATCCCTGGCTGTGTTCTACATGAACTACAGAGTGAACTGGCACCTCACCTGTGTGCCCTGTTCAATCACAGCCTCACCTCAGCCTTTGTCCCTACCAAATGGTGCACTGCTACAGTCATCCCTCTCCACAAAGGAGATGCAACTACAGACCCTGGGAACTATTGCCCCATTAGCCTGATGAGTATGAGATGCAAAGCTATGGAATGCATCATCATGGACCTAATAAACAAGGATATAGGGAATCTCCAAACTCTGGATCCCACACAGTTTGGTTTTGTGAAGGGTAGATCATGCCTGCTCAACCTGGTCGACTTCTTTGAGTCAGTCACCAGAGATGTGAATGAAGGAAAGGTAGTTCATACAGCCGACCATAATCTGCCCAAGGCCTTTGATACCATTCCCCACTCAGGAATCATAGAAAAACTCACTAAGCTAGGCATCAACCCCTATGTCATTAGGTGGGTTGCAAACTAGCTCACAGATAGAACCCACAGTGTGAAAGTAGCTGACTCCAAGTCAGACTGCTGACCAGTCATGAGTGGAGTCCCACAGAGTTCAGTCCTGGGTCCTCCCCTGTTTGGTATCTACTCCTCCGAAGTCCAGGCCAACATAAAGGGACTCTGGCTGACAAAGTTCACAGACGATTGCAAGTTTGGAGATATTATTAACTCCCCAGGTGATGTTGAAATCCTGCAGAAAGGCTACACTGAGACCAATGACTGGTGTCAGAACAATGGCCATAAGCTCAATGCCAAAAAATGTCATCATCACCTTTGGGAAAAACTCAGTTCCCATGAATTACCACATCGATGGTAGTCCACTAAACACCGAAGGCATTATAAGAGATCTGGGAACACAGGTTGACAGCAACCTCTCTTTTGACCACCAAACTGCCACTGTGGTCAGAAAGTCCTTCTATGTGGCACATCTCATTACTAAGGGTTTTGCATCCAGGAAGAAGGAGGTCATTGTCTCCCTCTACTCTTCCCTCATTAGGCCAGTCATCAAGTACAATGCCCCATTTGGCATGTACCTCACTAGACACCTGCAACAACTGGAGAGGCCACAAAAGTACCTCACAAAGATGACCCTAGGCCTTAAACAGTTGTCCTATATGGACAGACTCAAAAAACTCCAACTATTCTCTGTCTCATATTGCCTACTTAGAAGCGATCTCTGATTGACTTACAAAGTCATGTCTGAACCAGCTCTGTTAGAAATGCTACATCTGAAGAAATCCCAATCCCTCCGCACCACACGCTCCAAAGACCTCAACCTCATTACCACAATCAACAGAACATGCTGGAGTGACAGGTTCATAACCCAGAGACTGCCCATGCTATGGAATAGACTTCCCATACATGTCAAACAGAGCACCTCACTGGCCCTCTTCAAGAGAAATCTTGATGAGTGGATGGGAAATAGAAATTTCACCCCGGAGATCACTCCACTGTGGCTGTACTTGACAGAGGCACTGGGAGCTAATGTTGGGTGGCATGATGTCAGGGTAATCCTATGGGCTAGGTGTGTAAAGGCTCCGGGGTCATTAGCCTAGTACACACCTATGAACCTATACTGACCCTTCTGAGATGTATTCCATAGTGGGGGTTTCATATACCTGGAAATTAAAATGAATAGGGAGATCTAGAGATGACCTACCTTTTCTAAGAAGCTGGAATATGTATCTAGTAAAGGGATGAGTATTCAACTGCTTGTTTCTACTGCAAACCCCACTGTGTAAAATCAGATAATTATCACATGAAAATTGCTACAATGATCACAACCAATTAAAACTGCTAAACAACAATAAAATTAATGAAAAATACTGAAAGTGCATTTTTGTTTAGCAGGGGGGAAGTTCCCCTGTATTTGGAGGATAAGCCTTCCAAGTTCCTAAACTTACATATGCCAAATCCATGGACACAACATTGAGGCAAACAGAATCTTTCCAAAACACTGCACAACACTCTCATGCAGTCAGTACTTTTAATGCAATCAAATGTTCTGTGTTGCTTCTATGATCATTCTTTTGATTAGTAAAGCTTCCTTCCACAGCAGACAGATGTAATCTTCTCTGATGTTTCTGTTTACAAGTTACTTAAGTGGGACAGCTATAGGATATGTTGCAGGTGTAATCACAAGTTGTAGCTAGGTCATCTAGTGTCTAGTGATGGTCCCCATTAAAGCCCCCACCCCCTCAGCTCTTCAAGTAAAGAGCAAAGAACAGGTCTTCAGCTTTACTATGTAAGGCAATTTGTACTTTTGCACATCAGATTCCTAGAGTAGCCAAATCCATCCCACTCTGCTCTTTAACTGAAGACCAATTAAAAAGGAACAAAAGGGACACGGTAATCTAACTAGTATGACACTCATTAACCTGATCGAAGGTCTCTGCTGCAAACCTTAACTAATCATAGGTCCCAAGGCACTACTCTTCCTTGGCTCTAACAGTATTTTTCTGCTCATTACATAGGTGCTCTCTCTAAATCTTCCATCCCTACCTCCTCATCCCAAGCTCCACAAGATGGTATTCTAGAAGGCCCTTGCTTGGCCATCTTCTATCCTTTTTACTAATAAGGTATTCAACATGCCAAGAACTTGCAAAACTCATCCCTTTATAGATAACTTTGTTGGTCCACTAGTGCTCATCACGATAACAACTCTATCCGTGTACTTTATTAGCTGTAGTACCATCTGCTCATGTTCCACTATCTCGTTGTGATCACTTGAAATTGGTTTTATTTTGTTAATGGCATCAAATTAATAAAAATTATATTTTCAGTAGGGCAAGCACTCCTACATCTCCCAAACTGGGGGTTGTACCACCCTACTCCTAATCTCTAAATACACCTGATGTTGCACGAACTCAGAAGAAAGTACATTTACCGATCACATCTGTGTATTCAAATGTTTCACACTCAAATACACAGACAAGTGCTCGGCTGTGAGTATCTAATCCATGAGCAGCTGGAACATGACAAAGTGAAAGGCAACTTCTCTCGTATCTTCAGACATCTCTCTTAATTTAATCAGTTTGCACAACCGGCTAACATCTCTGTAACAGTAACCTCTCTATAATGAAGTTTATGTTATCAGGTATACATAAAAACTTTTTAGGACAGTCCATCATAACCTGTAGAGCCTCCCCTGCATTAAACCCTTTCAAGAAGCTTCACCAACGAAATGTACATATGACTGCATAGATTCAGCCATACAATTTACAATCATAGCAATAGAAAATTCTGAAAATTCTAAGGAAAAATAAAAAATGCCACTCAGCCTCTATACGTAAAGCATCAGCCTTTCTACGCCTGAAGTGTTACTCTCTACACCTAAAGCATCAGCCTCTGCACCTGAAGAGTTAGCTTCTACACCTTAAGCTTCAGCCTCTACATCTGAAGCTTTAGCCTCTACACCTGAAGCTTTAGCCTCTACATCTAAAGCATCAGCCTCTACACCTACAGCATCAGCCTCTACACCTGAAGTGTTACCTGTACACCTAAAGCATCAGCCTCTACACCTTAAGCTTCAGCCTCTTCACCTGAAGCTTTAGCCTCTATGCCTAAAGCATCAGCCTCTACACCTAAAACATCAGCCTCTACACCTGAAGCATTAGCCTCTACAGCTGAAGTGTTAGCCTCTACACCTAAAACAGCCTCTACACCTGAAGCATTAGCCTCTACACCAGTGATGGCGAACCTTTTGGATTTGGCGTGTCAAAAGCTCCTGGCACAAAATAATTCAGTGCACTTCACATGGGCAATGAATGCAAAAGCAGTGTCTTTGGTTAACTCAGGTGTTGGTGATCACTGTTGTGTCACCCAAAATGGCATGGCATGTGTCACCTTTGACAAGCGTATCATAGGTTTGTCATCACTGCTCTACTCCTAAAGCATCAGCCTCTACACCTGAAGCATTAGCCTCTACATCTAAAGCATCAGTCTGTACACCTAAGGCATATTCACAGCAACTTCCAAATCCTGGAATTCCCTTACCTAACATTATCAAAACTGCCTTATCATTATTCAAAACTAACCTTACCTCTCCCAGTAAGTCTGCATGTGCTCCTCCTTAGCCAAACAAAAGCTTTATTTGTATTGTCCATTCCATACCACAACACTGAACAGTTTTAAACTTCCAAATGCTATGTGCCCATACAACTGCCCTTCTCTAGTTATCAAACTGTACTGCTAACAGCAAGCACTGTACATTATCACATATCACAGTCCTAACAACTTGTTACTGCCCTTCAACACATACCATTTTGCAATTCCACCTCAGTATAAAACTTATGCAGGTTCTCGTTTAATGCATGCTACTTCACATGACTGGCTTATTTGTGACAAGACTGTGGCTGTAAATGGACCCTTGTCTTAATATAATTATCTACTGTAAATATATGCATAACACACACACACACACACACACACACACACACACACACACACACACACACACACACTACTGATAAAAACCTGTACTCTCCTCATATGCTATGGCTCTATGTGGATTAAGTATGGGATGGAACCCTGTGTTGAACAGAGACCAAAGGGTCACTGTATGTTTGAAGAAAAATGTATCAAAGAGTCATTTGTTTCCACTTTCCTTCTCAGTTTACCAGCAACAGGGAATAATAATTACAATTGTAATGACTGCAGCTCTACAAAAGTTAAACCATCTCAGTTTGTTCACATTTGCAGGTGTTTGAATAAAGAGCTGTGTGAACATTTAGTGAACCTGATTGGTTCAGTCTGTATTATGGTCATTAAATGTCCATAAATTCAATCCAATGATCTGTTTGATGTCAACCCCTGGAGTTTCATGCAGCTTTAATTCTAATCCCCACTTATTCTAATAGTATCCAGGTGTTTGTTAATACAATAGAAGCCATTTCTGAGGGGTTTTTTGTCAAAAAAGGAGGTAAACTTTTTAAGTTAACTAACTTTTTTATAGTTCTTGTTGGCATGAGTAGGATTTTTACATGCTTTAATTTTCTGTCCATTACTTAAACCATTCAGCAATCTTTTACTTTGTAAATAGTGCATTTCCATACCTAACAGGATGTGACAGGTTGCACTTTCAGGGCTACAAACTATTTAAGACAGCAATCTTTTTTTTTTTTTTCAGACAGGACCTTTTTAATGTTATTCATCTGAATACTGTTGTACCTACTTGGGAAGACCTCTGACCATTTAACACTATGCATCAGAAATGCAGGTGTCATTTTACATGACATTCAGAGGAATGGTGATAAATGTATTAATATGCAAAATGCAGGTCTTAACTAATATTTATTTTGCAAATTATAACTAACAAGGTACTGCATGACAGGAAGAGAAATGCATATGTCCAAATATTATTTTAAGAAATACATCCTCAGTCTTTGCATCCCCCACCCAGCCACTTTTGTAACAATGTGAGACTTCCATGCTAAACCATCAGAGTGAACCAACCACACCAGGGTGGCTACTGCAGGGTTAGCAGTGCCAGACACATTATGTGAGTTTTCTCCTACCCACACATGGAGAAACATTTTGTTGTGTGGCTGCCTTGCAATGCTACTTACCATCTCCTAGTAAATGACTTACCATCTCCCAGTAAATGACTTACCAGCTCCCAGTAAATGCTATTTGTGAACCAAAGTACTGACGTGTACCTGCAATATGTTATACTTCCATAGTCAATGAGTGCTCTCTTTCCTCATATTAAGAAGCGTTCTGTTTTTTGCATGACAAGGTACAATTGAACCTTTTGGCTCTTCAGTAGAGGAATTATTTGTGTTAACTCCTACATATGTTGCTGTATGCAGAGAATACATTCAGACACATTCTCCACTTATTCTACATTACCTTGCTGATTTTATACACTATTGTTACTACTGTTAGTGTAGCTGAGGTGCATTGTTTCTATATTGTAATAGTCATACTTTTTTGTCTCCCAGCCATGCATGTTAACCATCTGGCTGATTGCTTTGACCCCTGCTGATCCTTAGGGAATGACAGCCCATTACAGTATGGTCCTGATGCAGGCAGCCATCAAGGGATTTTTGCCACAAAGCCCTATTGTCCACTGCCTGCTGCATAATGACTCCAGGGGTCAGCATGGAATGGGTACAATATGGTACCATCACTCACTTCTGCAAATGGTATAGCCCCTCAGACAATTCGGCCACCCAAAGAGTAGATGACTCTTGCTAGTTCACCAATCTTCAATGCAGATGGATTAGTTGGGAGCCAAACCCTACAACACACCCCTCAACCTTTCCCCTGAAAGACATTAGTAGGCAAGGTCTCTCTCCCATGTGTTTCATCATTGTACTGGCTAGTATTATAAAACCCCATGCAAGCTGGATTATTGCTAGGCCTCCAGCCACCTGTCAGAGAAAGTACAGTTGTGTACATTTACCATAAATGTAGATGTTCGTGTGTATTCATTGTTGCAGTCATCACATTTGGGTTATCTGCCTGCAGGTAGCCCTCAGCTGGCTTGAATACCAGAGTATTCGGATTTCTGCGCCGGATGCTGTCTCCTCTTCCATGACATCAGGTTGTCAGGGGTTTAAAACCTGCAGCCGCCATTATATCAGTTTTTTTTGCCCCAGATGTCAGGTGCCCCCACAAAGGGAAGCAATTAAATGGAATAGTGAATCCCCATCAAAAAGCAAATACACAGGAAAAAGAAAAAAAACTAAATATACCAACCAGAAGGAGAGGTAAAGCCCAGAGAAGTCAGGGGGCTGGAGGGAGGGTAACTAGGACTGCAAAAGTGAATACACTTGAACATCTACATTTATGGTAAGTGTACACAACTGTACTATGTTCTTTGTGTTTCACTGTTGCAGTCATCACATTTGGGTTTATTCCAAAAGCTAAGGAAGGGAGGAGGAAGTTAAAGAGCATTAGGGCCAGCTATTGATCCCTGCAAGACTGCAGTGGCAAAATCAGCTCTGGATTTAGAAAAGATAGGCAAGTGGTAATGCTTGTTGAAGGTATGTACAGAGCTCCAGGTGGCAACTTCTAGGATGTCCCCTCTGAGAAATGCCACAGAGGTAGATGCAGCCCTGGTGGAATGTGATCTTATCCCCTGTGGGGTAAGTTTTCCATTGTGTTTGTAGCAGAAATTAATGCAATGGGCTATTCATTTTGAAATGGTTTGCTTTGAAATGGCCTTCCCTGCTGCCCCTGCAGCAAAGCTAACTAGCAGCTGCTCAGATTTTCTGATAGGCTTAGTCCTGTCCAAAAAGAATCTAAGTTGTCTGTGCACATCCAGAGAGTGCAGTATTTGTTCCCCTTTGTTTTGTGGCTTAGGGAAAAAGGTAGGCAAATGAATGGACTGATTTAGGGCCACAGAAGATACCACCTTGGGCATAAAGGAATGATTAGTCCTGAGGGAAACCCTGTCTGCATGGAAGATAATGAAGGGTTCCAGTGCCATGAGGGCCTGTAATTCGGACACTCTTCTTGCTGAATTGATGGCTAGCAGGAAGCCTGTTTTCCAAGAAAGGAATTTCAACTCTGCTGTAGCAGCTGGTTCAAAGGGGGGAAGAGTGAGCTTTTCCAATACAAAGTTAAGGTCCCAGGCTGGAGTGGGAGCTCTCCTGGGGGGTCTTAAATTTTGGCCCCTATACGGAATTGCTTTAGCAAGGGGTGAGAGAAGAGGGGTGTGGCTCAGTATTATAATGAGCTGAAATGGCAGAGGCATGAATTTTAATTGACGAGAAGGATAGACCCCTGTGGAGCATTTCTGTTAAGTACTGTAGAATATGAGGTAAGCTGGGTACCATTGTGCCCATCCCCTGAGCCAGGCTCCAGGTACAGTATCTTTTACACTTTTCAATATTGGATTTTCTTGTACTAGGCCTCCTTGCCTCCAGAATGACATCCAGTACCTGCTTACTGAGGGATGCTAAGGGAGAGCTCAAGGAATAAGCCAGGCTGCAAGGTTCAGGGTTTGAAGCTGAGGGTGCAGAATCTGGCCCGCTTCCTAGCAGAGAAGTGGTCTGAGGCAGGTGCCATGGTTGTAGCAGTGTCATACTGTGCAAGAGAGGGTACCAGTGCAGTATCTTTTACACTTTTCAACATTGGATTTTCTAGTACTAGGCCTCCTTGCCTCCAGAATGACATCCAGTACCTGCTTACTGAGGGATGCTAAGGGAGAGCTCAAGGAATAAGCCAGGCTGCAAGGTTCAGGGTTTGAAGCTGAGGGTGCAGAATCTGGCTCGCCTGCTGGGACAGCAGAGAAGTGGTCTGAGGCAGGTGCCATGGTTGTAGCAGTGTCATACTGTGCAAGAGAGGGTACCAGTGCTGGCATGGCCAGTCTGGTGCAACCAGTATTGTCCTTGACTTGTCCTGTTTGATCTTTAGTAGAACCTTCGAGAGGAGAGGCAGAGGGGGAAAGGCATAAACTGAGAGACATTCCCAGGTAAAGGACAGGGCATCCACTTTCCTTGGCTGTGGGGAGTTCTTGTGCAGAATTTGTGCAATTAGTAGTTCTGAGGGGAGGCAAACAGGTCTACCGCTGGCACCCCCACTTGTTTCTCAAGAGGTTGAATATTTTGGGTTCTAGTTTCCATTCATGTGGGTCCATGAGATTTCTGCTTAATTCGTCTGCCAGTGAATTTAGTTTGCTTGGCAGGAATTGATCCTGCAGGTGTACTTGGTAGCTCAAGGCTGTGCTCCACAGAGCCATGGCTAGTCTGTAGAGGGGGTACGAGTGGGTTCCCCCCTGCTTGTTTATGTACCACATAACTGTGGTGTTTTCTGTCTTTACCAACAGTTGTCCTGGAAAAATACGGTCTTTGAAGGCTGTGAGAGCATTCTGTACAGCTATCGTTTCTTTTTGAGTGATATGCAGGTGCATCCGTCTCTGGGTCCATTTGCCCTGAATGCACTGCCCTGCCATGTAAGCCGCCCATGCATAGTCTGATGTGTCTGTTGTTAGGGTTAGGGCGGCAGGGGGTAGAGTGAAAGGGAGTCCCTTGTTGTGGTAGCAAGCCTCTGCCCACCAAAGGAACTTTGTCTTGATACAAGGAATGATTGAAATCATTGTTTCCAGGTCCTGAGAATGTTGACACCATAGGCATTTTAGATACCACTGGAGTTTCCTCATATGCAGTCTCGCATATGGAATTAGTAAAATGCAAGAGGCCATGAACCCCACTGCTTGCAGTATTTTCCTTGCAGATAGCTGGAGTTTTGTGGCCAATAGTTTGACGCAGGTTGTCAGATAAACTTTTTTTTTTCTCCTGAGTGAGGAATGCCATCTGGGAAGTTGTGTTCAAGCTTGCTCCCAGGAATACAATCTGTTGGCAGGGTACTAGGTGAGATTTTCTTTTCGTTGATGGTGTACCCCAGTGAGGTTAGAAATTTCTTTACGAATGCCAGGTGTTGTAACAGCAAGTTCTGTCTTTCTGCCTGAACAAGACAATCATCCAAGTATGGGAAAATTTGAATATTTCTCTGCCTGCAAAATGCAATGGCTGGAGCTAGACACTTTGTGAATACCCTGGGCACAGTAGATAAGCCAAAGGGAAGTGCAGAGAACTGATAGTGCACGGAGCCTGCCCTGAAGTGTAGGTATTTCCTGCAAGATTCCCTTATTGGGATGTTCAGGTAAGCTTCCTTTAAGTCTAGGGTTGCCAACCAGGCATCCTTGGCTAGCATCGGAAGAAGCTAATGCAGAGTTAGCAGTTTGAATTTTGGAACTACCAGAAAGGAGTTGAGAATAGAGAGGTCCAAGATAGGATGCCAGGAGTTGTCTTTTCTGGGTACCCGAAAAAGCCTTGAATAAAAACCTTGTCCCCTTTGTTCTGCTGGGACAGGCTGAATAGCCCTGATATTGAGAAGAGAGAGAACCTGCTGTTGGGCCTCCGCCCATTGATTTGGGGGTAGGTCTGGCCAACCATTTGGGGATGGTAGGGTGTGAAAATGGAATCTGTATCCTTGGGAAACTATGTTCAAAACCCATTTGTCCTGGGTAATGAGTTCCCAGTTTTTTGCATGCATGGTGAGTTTTCCTCCTAAGGCAGCAGGTAGTAGAGCAGGGCTTGGAAAGGTTAAGCCATTGTGCCATTTTTCCATAGGGAGGTGGCTTACTACTCCCTGCTTTGGAGGTGGGAGCCACCCACTATTTAGGTCTGTGTGTAGCCTAAGACTGTTGCCTAGGTGGTCTGCTGTTCCTGGGTTTGGACTGAAAAGGCACTGAAGGGACTGGAAAGGACCAGTTCTTTGAAGGCCAATGCCTACTGAATCTGGGAGGCTGTACTTGTAGGAAATCTTTAACAGTTTGCATAGATTTTGCTTTTTCCTCCATCCTTTTGAGAACTTCTTCTGCTTTGTTGCCAAAAAGGCGGTCCTGGTTTAAGGGGGCATCCAGTAATTTAGCTTTTACATGATCTGGCAAGTTTTGTTCCTTAAGCCAGGCATGTCTTCTAAGTACAGACCCAGTGACAGCAGCCCTGCAAGATGCTTCTAAAATGTCAAAATCACATTGAAAAGTATGCTTACCAACTTGTTCTGCAGAATGCATTCAATCCTGTAATTCTTTGTGTTCAGTACAGACAGGAATCAACATCATTTTCTGTTTAAGTAGCCCCATAACATGCTGCTGATACTTTAACATATGAAACTGGCAATTTAAAGCCCTAATGGCCAAAGTAGCAGAAGTGTATACCTTCTTACCCTATATGTCTAAGGCTCTAGAATCTCTATCAGAAGGGGTAGGATTTTTGGCAGCAGTAGCCTTAATGTCTTTTGGTCCTTGGGAAATGATCTCTGGATCTGCAGAGGGATTCTTGAAGAGTAACTTGTGAGAGTCAGGTACTCTGTAATACCTATCAGGTTTTTCTGGGAGCTGGAGATAAAGTGTCTGGGGAAAGGCTAGAATCCAGGAAGGCATCATCTACAATGTCCAGAACAGGAGGGATAGCTAAAGGCCTGTGTTGACATAGGAGTAAGAATTCCCTAAGCCAGTGGAAAATGCTCCATAATAGCGTGCAAGGTGTCACCGAAAGAAAAATCTTCTGGAGGGGAAGCAGAGGGAATCGAATCCTCTGCACCAGAATCCTCATAAGTAGATAAAGGCAAATCCTGGTAATCAGAAGGAGCAGAAATATCCAATTCCTGGTCAAAAGAATCAGAAAGAAAATCCGTTCTAGGTCTCTTAGAGGGGGAAGGCTGACTTCCCCTAATTAAGGTAATAAGGTCTTCAGCCAATGTAAGCATTTGTTTTTTAGGCATATGGGCCTGAGCCTGCAGTTTGGTTGTCGGTTTTCTAGGCGTGGTGCGAGTTTTTGGCCTGGAAGAAAACAATGGCGTAGGTTTAAAATGCAAGTCTGTAGGCCTGAATACACCCTCAGAAGCTGGTGCCTGCACAGCAGCTCCGAACCCATCCAAGGTAGAGACATCCGCAAGTTCCATAGTCGAAGAAGCATCTTGTGGCATACCAGACTCCGAATGGGTCTCAGTAGAGGCCTGCGAATCTGAAGTAGCAGGTATCAGGGGCTGCGAAAGCGCATCACTGAGTACCGGCGGACTGGCAACTAGCTTAATGGAAGCGTTGTTGGCAGTTTTGGATGTATGCGGTCTGTCTCTGTTTTTATTCTTATGTTTTTTCGGAAGATCAGTAGTTTGCCTTAAGAAAGCCATTTTGGAGTACTGAGACCGAGTACGAGAGTAATTGGCTGCAAAGATAGCCTGATGATGAATAGTTCATGGATTGAACAAGACACAAAACTTACAGCGAGGGACGTCGTGGTCTGGGCCTAAACAGGGGATGCAGTACGAATGAAAATCTCTATGAGGTGTTTGGTTTCCACAGGTAAGACAATTGTTAACTTTTACTGACATTGGTTGGAGCAAGAAAAAGAATTCCCAATGGGGTACTTATCTTTTTTAAGACTTCGGATCTGAAACTCGAAAATTAATATTTCAGGAGTTGGCCGACCGGCACTTGCGAACTGCTTCTGCTTCGGGCACCGCAGAGCAAGAAAGACTGATGTAATGGCATCGGCTGCATGTTTTATACCCCTGACGACCTGATGTCATGGAAGAGGAGACAGCATCCGATGCAGAAATCCGAAGACTCTGGTATTCAGGCCGGCTGAGGGCTACCTGCAGGCAGATAACCCAAATGTGATGACTGCAACAGTGAAATACGAAGAACATCCAGTGATTGTATTCATGCTTCCTTCTTAACGGGGTATAATAGCTAATGTCCATACATGTGCAAATCAACTACATTTCTTATGTCGTGTTTTACAGCCACTGCTTAGACAATGTATACAAAAGATGGCATATCTTACATGTTTACACTTTGCATTACTGTTTATCAGACCATCTTTTTCCTTTTCCTCTTTTTCCCCATAGATTCCCCATTTCTCTTTAATGCATCTAGCTCAAAGTTAAACAGATAATACTTGCAGTATGACATCCCTATTTGAGAGTGTTACTTTGTGTTAACGTCTGCTATATTCTATTTTTAAATGCACTGCATTCAGTTTCTGGAATCCTGCTGTCTGCTAGACCTAAACTATTTAATTTCTCCCCTGGTTCAATTCTCTTTTCCTGTATACTTTATGCTCCTTCTCTTTACAAGACATACCTGTGTTATTTGTCTCACTGCTAATCTTAACTAATCATATCTGATAACTCTCCTTTCCTTCAGGACTAAGTGTGCCTGTTCTACCTCTCCTTTCAAACTAAAAGTAGAATGGGCTACTTCCTGAGATCTACTGTTTGATTCCTGATGGCTTCATTTGCCTGATTCTGAGAAAGTCACTTAGCTAGATAATGCTCCTGGCTTGAGTGTGAACAAGGACCATGTGGTACAGTGTTGTGTCCTATTTAAGAAACAAACAAGCAAACGACTAACTAAATAAATACACATTTGAATATCCAAAGGGTAGGACTTAACATATAATTCAGAGAGGAGTAGACTGAAGAGAAGACACAAAATGATTTCCTGCTTATTTTGAGAATTTGAATCTGCAAAATGTTATTTCAGACAAAAGGTGTTCAAAATGGCATTTGACTGCTTTATCAAAACAAGTGTTTCTTCTTGAGGCAAAGTGTCTCACATCACCTTTCAAGTGACTGTGGTCCCTGCACTCCTACAGTTCAGAAGTGACCGAACTTTAGGGTGAGGGGAATTTCCTTTTGCCATGACTTCTACCAAGAAAGTGGATTTTGGCCACTGGTATATTACTGCTTGCTTGGATTGGCTGCCTCATAACTGTCCTGCTCCCATGCAGATTTACTTGCACTGCAACAAGATCACTGCCAATTAATAAGATAACAATGAAGAGTAGCGTAGCTCTCAACAGCCCAGATTTTTGCCTTATATTTTTTGTTTGTTCCTCACAAAATTTTGGTTTTCTGGCAAATCACTGGTTAATTACTGAGGACTTGAATTAAAAAAAATGACATGCAGAGAGTTGTATGAAAGTTGGACACTAAGGAAGGAGAAAAGGACTTGTACTGATTGGCTAGACAGAGGGACCGAGCTAGGAAAGATGTGCAGCAGGTAAGGGTGATAAAGGATAATGAGGGAGACGTACTCACTGACGAGGAGAATGTTTTGAACAGATGGAAGGAGTACTTTGAGGGGCTGATGAATGAAGAGAATGAGAGGGAGAGAAGGTTGGATGATGTGGGGATAGTGAATCATGAAGTGCATTGGATTAGCAAGGAGGAAGTAAGGATAGCTATGAAGAGGATGATGAATTGAAAGGCTGTTGGTCCAGATGACATACCTGTGGAAGCTTGGAGGTGTTTAGGAGAAATGGCAGTGGAGTTTTTAACCAGATTGTTTAAAGAAATCTTGGAAAGTGAGAGGATGTCTGAGGAGTGGAGAAAAAGTGTTTTGGTACTGATTTTTAAGAATAAGGGTGATGTGCAGAGCAGTAGTAACTACAGATGGATAAAACTGATCAGTCACAGCATGAAATTATGGGAAAGAGTAGTGGAAGCTAGGTTAAGAAGGAAGGTGATGATTAGTGATCAGCAGTATGGTTTCATGCCAGGAAAGAGCACTACAGATGCGATGTCTGCTCTGAAAGTGTTGATGGAGAAGTATAGAGAAGGTCAGAAGGAGTTGCATTGTGTCTTTGTGGACTTAGAGAAAGCATATGACAGGGTGCCTAGAGAGGAGTTGTGGTATTGTATGAGGAAGTCGGGAGTGGCAGAGAAGTATGTAAGAGTGGTACAGGATATGTACAAGGGTAGTATGACAGCGGTGAGATCTGCAGTGGGAGTAACAGATGTGTTTAAGGTGGAAGTGGGATTACATCAAGGATCAGCTCTGAGCCCTTTCTTATTTGCACTGGTGATGGACAGGTTGACAGACGAGATCAGACAGGAGTCCCTGTGGGCTATGATATTTGCAGATGACATTGTGATATGTAGTGAGGGTAGGGAACAGGTTGAGGAGACCCTGGAGAGGTGGAGATATACTCTAGAGAGGAGAGGAATGAAGGTCAGCTGTTCTAAGATAGAATATATGTGTGTGAATGAAAGGGAGGATAGAGTAATGGTGAGGATGCAGGGAGTAGAGTTGGTGAAGGTGGATGAGTTTAAATACTTGGGATCAACAGTTCAGAGTAATGGCGAGTGTGGAAGAGAGGTGAAGAAGAGAGTACAGGCAGGGTGGAGTAGGTGGAGAAGAGTGTCAGGAGTGATTTGTGACAGACAAGTACCAGTAAGAGTGAAAGGGAAGGTCTACAAAAGGCTAGTGAGACCATCTATGTTACATGGGTTGGAGACAGTGCCATTGACAAAAAGGCAGGAGTCAGAGCTGGATGTGGCAGAGTTAAAGATATTAAGATTTGCACTGGGTGTGACGAGGGTAGACAGGATTAGGAATAAGTATATTAGAGGGTTAACCCAGGTTGGACAGTTTGGAGACAAAGTCAGAGAGGCGGGATTGCGTAGGTTCGGACATGTGCTGAGGAGGGATGCTGGGTATATTGGGAAAAGGATGCTAAGGATGAAGCTGCCAGGTAAGAGGAAAAGAGGAAGGCCTAAGATCCTAAGATAAGGTTTATGGATGTGGTTGGAGAAGACATGCAGGTGGTTGGTGTGACAGAGCAAGATGCAGAGGACAGGAAAAAATGGAAACAGGTGATCCGCTGTGGCGACTCCTAACTGGGAAAAGCCAAAAGAAGAAGAAGAAGAAGAATTTAAAAAAAATGACAGACATTTGAGTTTCAGACTTCATACTCATCAGAAAATTCATGACAATAAAAGTCATCAAGTCTTCTGCCATTTTGAGCAGTTGCTGAGACTGAGGGGCAGGCTGGCTGGTTGTAGGTCAGTGGCTGGGTCCTTAGGGAGGAACCTTTTTGGGGGTAGTCTTAGGCTTGGGCCTGGACAGGTCGGTAGTCTTATGTAAAGTTAGTTTAACCAGTGGTGTTGTCATCAGTCTAAGCTGGGTTCAGTTGTCAGAGGTGTCTCAGTGGAAGCCGATGCCTGCAAATCAGCTCCGGACCTGACAGTGTGAGAAAGAGGTGACATACCAGCAGGGGGTGGTGGATCCGGTGGCATACTGGACTCCAAACAGGTCTCAGTAGTGGCCTGCAATGGTTTCTTGGTTGGTGTCAGGGGCTGCAAAGGCACCTCAATGAGTTCAGCTGTAGCAATGAGTTGAAAAATACCAAACTTTTGACCTGAGTCGTTAGAGGGCCTACGTTTTTGAGGCATATCTTTATCCTTGTCTTTCTTTTTTCTAGGTAAGTCAGTAGCTGGCTGAGAGACTGACACCATATCACATTGATAAAAAGACTCACTAAAATGCCTCGCTACAATTTCAGCTCTTGTTCTTATGGTTCTAGCATTAAACAGGGCACAGAACTGACACCCAGGGACATTGTGGTCTGAGCCTAAATAAGCGATGTAGATAGAATGGAAGTCTCAGTGTGGGATCAGCTTTCCACAACTGAGACAGTTATTGACTTTGTCTGACATTGTTTAAAAGCAAGAAAATGTTCCCCAACGGGGTACTTAGCTTTAGATGGTTTTCCTCACTCTGGCAACGGCTGACCGATGCACTCACAAAACTGCTTCTGCTTCTGGCTCCACAGCAAGAAAGACTGATGTAATGGTGTCGGCTGCCACCCTTTACAGCCCTGATGACCCGACATCAGCCACAGTCTCAGGACAGCAGAGGGCTACCCAGCAGGGATAACCCACAAGTGATGACTGCAACAGTGAAACACGAAGAACATCTTTTTATTCTATTGACTTTCTAAGAGCAATATTTAAAAAGTGACCATATTTTTAGGCCTTTGTCCCCCACTTTTATGGCTTCGTCCAGATTTCTTGCTCTGAGAGGTTGAGTGGTATGTAGAGCAGACTGTTAAATTCAAGGAGGCATTCATATACAAACTGGATTCTCAGACAGATAAAAAATAAGAAACATAGTAAAGTGAATCTTTGATTTCTAGCCTGAAAGCCAAATCAAAATAAAACAGAATGGATACATTGTTCAGAGAAATGAAAATTTAGTGTGGGATGGGGACATGGGGAATGGACTCTTCAGAAAGAATGAATCAAAGCAACATTGGGGCAAAAAGACTAATGGATTTAATTATCTTTTCTAAATAATTTAATCTGAAGACCACAAACAATAAAGTAGTTCAAATGTCAGCAGAAGCATTCCGTAACATACTGCAAAATAAGTACATCAGTATACAACATGCAATATAGCATTTTACATGCAGAAGGTCCCAACAATAAAATGGGTGTGCTTCTTTTACTGACTAATTACAGCATTACATCAGTTACTGAAAATCAGGGGAATAGCTTAAGTGAGTGACTGGCATAAAACATTGTATTACTTTGTGAAACATCAGACTTGATACACAACTGGAGATGCACAATTTGAGAAGGCATCATTAGAAGTAACACCTCTTTATGTGGCAGACAGAGCAAATAACCAATTAAAAATCCAAATCCAAACTAAACTTTCAACTCCTTCCCTATACTTTAATGTATCATATCTAATTCATGAAAGGATCAGACCTCTCATTTGACCCTATTTTGGAAGAATGTCCATTTTTACAGGCCTGATTTACTCCTGCACATGATGTACCTATTTTTGGAACTATGCCCCTATTTAAGGTACGATTTACCCCATTCACACAGTTTTCTGAATCCCCCCTTATCACATATGATTTTTGAAGCTGTCTAGTTCACAGAAAAATATACTGAATGACTAACACAGGAGCACCGATAATTTATAGAAAGAGGACATACAGCTTACATTTCCCTTTTTTTAGAAGCAAAATAAATGACCTTGTGTTTTAGAATTTTGCAACATAGTTCACTTAGGTACACAGACTTTACACTATCTCTTTGATAATGTGATTGTTTTTTTCCCGTCATTTTTGTCACTTTTCTTTTTTTTTTTTTAATTTCTCTGAGTAATACCTCACTTTAACACTGGAAGTGGGAAGAGTTAAGTACTATTTGGTATTCAAATTTATGGTAATTAGATGTTTAGACTTTTGGCTGGATGTATCTACTTTTCAAGGGCATTTATTCCCATTTTTAATGTCTGCAGGTTGACAGGTACGGCAATGAAATCATCTCTATTTGTCATATGGAAAGCATCTCCTTATGAGGTGCATTGGCTTAAGTGGTAACTACATTGGAAATATACAATGGCAACAGTGTCATTGCAGGGGCAGTTTTGGGACAGTTACACCAAACTCACTTAAGAGTGACTGATCTGTAAACAGTCCAACAACTAAAAATGAATAAGATGGACAAAGTCTTGTACTCCACAATGTCACATGCAAATGATTGGCAAAACAAACCGGTAAGTGTTCTAAAATTTGCATATTAACGTAAGAACAAGACCCAGAAGTGTTATAAAAAAGAGTTAAGCTAAAACTCTATTAGTGGTACAGGTTCTAGAACAGCTATCAGTAGCTTGCTCTGATAGTGTAACCACTGGGAACTCTTCAGTGTTGGCAGTGCCTATGACAATGTGCAAATACCATCAGCACACACTGCTGGTATAGTTACCTTTGGGTGAATACCATCAGCACACACTGCTGATATAGTTATCTTTGGCAGCAAAACAGGCCAAGGGAAGGGATATAGTGGTTGAATGTGACTCAATGCATAAGTACATGTGACAGCATGTGAGTGTGGAGGGACATCCACCAAAACATTGACCAAAAGTGGATAAAGGGGTTGTTGTCCCCATTCTAAGGGTAACCAAGGTTGTATCATACGTACCAACTGCAACATAATGTTTGTTACATATTCAAAAAGATAAAAGGTTGAGGAAAAAAAGCTTCAGAAGTATCAGTGCATGTGGATGCTGTCTGCAGATAAGGATGCTTACCTAAAAATTAGAAACTAAGACCAGGGAAAGATTGATTTAATTCAGATTAAGATATTTTACTCAGTCAACAGCATGCATGGAAGCACAAATACTCCTGACAGCAGTAAACACCTCTGCAAAAAGCCCTTTTGAGGAGTCATGTTTTCAGAAATTAAAAAACAGTGAACATGAATATAGCTAGTTCAGTAAAATATAAACATTTCCAAGTTCTTAACAAAACATGTCACCCTAAAGGAATTACTGTCCACTGTAAACTGATCATTCCTACACACACTACCCCTTAATAAGGCTGTCCAAAGCTTGAACAATATATTCCTAGAAACCCTTAACACCCTGGCTCCCAGTAGAAAAATTAGGCTAAAATGTAATTATGCACCATGGTTAAACCAGGCAACGCAATCACTTATGAACAAGACAGACGGTGCCTGGAGAGCATGGAAAAAAAAAATAACAACTCAACTTTCCACCTGAATTTAGATAAACAGCTTCGCAACCAAGCAAAAAAGCAGGTCCTACTAGACAAAAAAAAATGATCTAAAAACCTACACTCCAACCTGAAGAAATTCTGGCACTCAATAAAAAAATTACTATCTCCAGGGAACCCCTCTTCACCAACCCCCTTCCCTAACAAACCTTCTAATGAAACTGCAACCCTAGTTAACAACTTTTTCATTGAAACAATAGAAAAGCTTGCTAAACCAGAAATTCTTGATATTAAGACTCCACCTCCTCCCTCACCTCTTCCCTCATTCTCCCTAGCAGCCGTAGTAACTTCCTTCATCAGATCACTTCTTAACAAACTCAAACCCTGTTCCCTATCAGCTGACAAACTCCTTCCAATATTTCTCAAACATGCAGCCAAATCTGTAGCATACCCTGTATCTATACCTATCAATAGATCCATCCAGGAAAATACAATACCAGAAAGCTGAAAAAAATTCTTCATAACATCCCTCCACAAGGGAGGAAATTCTACAAAACCCTCAAATTACAGGCCTATTGCCATATTATTCCCCTTATCCAAGATAATGGAAAATGTATACAAAGACAAATACTAAACCACCTCTTAGAAGCAAACTTAATTACACCCACACAACACGGTTTCTGACCCTTGCACAGTACTACCACTGCCCTCCTATCTTTCACACACAACATTGCCCAGGCCAAAGATAATAATAAACTTGTATCAGCTCTATTCCTCAACCTATCCAAAGCATTTGGTACCGTTTCCCATCCCATTCTCCTAAACAAACTTTCCAACCTACAGCTCACTACCTCCACTACCTCCTGGTTTAACAGCTACCTCTCATAACAATCCATCAGATGGCAAAAATCCTTCTCCCCTTTCTGTATTGTTAAGACCAGGGTTCTATCCTGGGCCCCCTACTTTTTAATACATTTACAAATAACCTCCATGTCTCCTGCCCCCACGCTACCTTATACAGTACGCAGATGATTCCACAATTATTAACACCTCCAACAATATACAAAATCTCCACACTGCCACTCAACAATCTCTGCATCTAGTAGAACAATGACTAACTCTGAGCCCCAAAAAGACAAAGCCTCTCCTTTTCATTCCAAAAAACCTCAGTCCAGCTAAAGACAACGTCACCATCTCATCCTTAGATAAGACAATTATCAATGCCGACTCAAACACCAAATTGCTTGGTGTTACTATAGATGACCAATTTAAATTCAACCTACATATCTTAAACTGTATCAAAAAGTCCAGTCAAAAACTAGGTCTTCTATACCACAACAACAAATATATACCCAACAAATCTAGACCTATACTTGCGCAAACATTTATTCTACCATCCCTGCCATATGCTGCTCCCATACTTTCTAACCTCCAAAATAATCTCTTAACCAAAGTAGAAACCACCTACAACAAGATAGCCAGATTTGCCACCAGTAATAGCTACAAATGCCATCATTGTATATCACTGAAAAGCTTAAGATGGCCTGAGCTCCCCCACATGCTTCATATATCACAACTACAAATTCCACACAGCTTCCTAAATAGCCCCAACTCCTGCCCTGCCCTTACATCCATAATTGCACCCTAGACACCCAATCGTGACCTCAGAAGCACACAACAAAACCTTCTGCAGGTGACCAGGCCAAACAAAAAAAATGGAAAAATACTTTACAGTCATTCAATTGCAGACTAATGGAACAAGCGTCCATTGTCCCTTCACTCCACTACCAAAAGTGGTGAAAAAGCAACTAAAAATTCATTTTCCACATGCATGGATCTGTACCTGTCAGGAAATTACCTAATGAATGTTTCTTCTTGTCTCAATTAATATATCTGGCTGGTATCTACCTAAACTGTCTACATATATTGTTCTCTCTGCAGTTAGTACCTGTGCTATTAAATGCATCTTTGTTGGACTATGTCATGATGTTACTCAGAATTATTTTTTATTTTAGGCATTGCTACATTCCTTGTAAATAACTTAATGCTAACCAAATTTCTCAAACATATTGCTACTGCATTCTCAAAATATTTGAATAGTATATTTCTCTCTGTTTTTGTACTGTTAAGCATCTTACAACTTGAACTGTTAGGTTTTTTCTTATTTTTTCAATTATTTCCTGGAGCTATACACCTCGGGTCTCCACTGAAAAAGGGCTCTCTGGGCCCAGTCAGACTAAACAGGTTAACAAATGTAAAAATAAATAAATAAATAAAATATAATAAATGTTATAAACAATGAAGAGCAAGGGATGATAGGTCTTTAAAGCATTCAGATTTACTTAAAATTCATAACATGCATTCAGGCAAAATTAAACTTACACTCTAAGATTTAAAAATATCCTCACCATTCAAGTAAATTGAGTACCGTGGTTAGGTCAATTTACACAGTGGTGAGGACAATATGATTCAAACAGCAATGGCCACAGTGACAGAGACCTCACTATCACCACATTAGCATATATCTGTATGATCTTTGTTTAACACTGTGCTGTCACATCTGTGAAGGTAATAGTGATTACCCTGCTGGCCTGTTCAACACATTGGTAAAAGTACCCCCTTACACTATCAGGGACACATTCAGACACCGCCCCCCACAAACACATGCTCACTTACTTCCACACTTTCATACACAAACTTACACACAGCATCACATTTTAAACCCCCACATCTGTTCAGTCATGGAAACAGTGATGCACTGGTATGCACAAACCAGCACACTCACACACACACACACACACACACACACACACACACACACACACACACACACACACACACACACACACACACACACACACATTTCTTCATTCTTGCCCCTACAGACATGCACACACGCTTCCACATGTACAGGCAAACTGATACCCGCCCTCCCCACTGCCATGTCTTTACTGAGCTTACCTGCACAGCTACTTCTTACACTTGAGTGAATTGGTGAATTAATGGGAGTGGTTTTGTGACATCTAAAAGATTTGGAGGAAAGCAAGTGGCAGTGATTACTAATAGTACTGGGTAGATATTTTAAGTCTCAATCTTTTCATCTGGATGGTTTATCTGTTACTAAGAAGTTTATGAGATGAATGTATACACTATACAATAATAATACATCTTTTAAACTCATGGGGATCATTAGTATTACTTAACTTGATGAATTCGCAGTGAATTAGTTCACTGCGGCAGTTTGTGTTTGAACTATGAAAGTAAATCCAGACTGATAATATAGCAGTAGTGGACATGTGCAGATTGTGAAGACAGAAGGAGTAGTAAGATGATGATTTCATCAAGCCGTATAGGTACCAACAAGGAACTTGCAATATAAGTAGATATTGTGTGGTAAGAGAAGACTGTAACGGAAGAGAAGAGGAAGGAAGAGCAAAGTGCAAGGATGAATGCTGAACAGATGACATGCAGTGGATACACGTGGAAGCTAAGACCTAGGAGTTAGGCGCAAAGATGTGAACATTTCTGTAAATAAGACACAGACAATGAGACAGTAAAACAATATTTTAAGGAGTGCAAGTGAACAGAGCTAAGTAAATAGTATAATTGTGATAATATAGTTTAGTGAGGCTAATATTTATAATAAGAAGCAAATTATGTAAAATATGAGGCGAAGAACAGACATTTGTGTGTGCAGTAGTGTTGTATTACCTCCTAATGTTGTCACCTTCTAAGAAGTCCAAAGTGGGACAGAGTGGGTATGACCAAATAATGACATCACAGATCAGATGATCAGAAATAATATCACCATGGGTTGTGGCCAGTGCAATCAAGGCTGTGGCCATTGAAAGCTGTAATGCATAGCTATAAAGACAGCAACTTAGCAAAGTAATCGTTTCCAGGTTTCAAAGAGGAAATTTCAAAATTTCTTTACAGAGGCAACTGCTGACCTTTTAAAATGGAGGGTTTTAAAGGAGGTTCTACAAGTTTCCATTGCTGAATCATTTTTTGAATGTACTGGATAGTACTGTCTAGAATATATGATTAAAGTAGGAATTCTTTTTTCCTACTCTATGCACAAACAAAGATCTGCAAAACTCATTTGTTGTGTTTGCCTGAGTAGCTGTTTTAGTCACATACTGGTAACTTAAAATTACAAAAATACAAAGTTATGGTTACTTTACACTGTGGATAACTGCTTGCCTTCTTTATGTAAATTAAATGCTGCATTGGATTACTCATGGCTATACTGCCTTCTTGAAAAGGTTAGTTTAGTGCAGATACATTAAACGTATTTAGACAGCACCACTAGTAAGTGGAGCAGTGACACAGGCATAATATAACAATAACTAAATCTATGATGCATAAGGCTCTGCAGTGTGAAGACAGGCACCCAATTAAACACTACCCCCTGTGCTGTAATTCAAAGATCCTGCTCTACACACACGACAGCCTTAGGCTCAGATCACCTCTCAAAGAAAGGCTTTTGTAAAAAGTGTGGAAAATGTTTTTGAGGGATATCTGTTAATTTAGTACACATTTACAAATATTAAGACAGTCCATCCTCTATGGACAGTGCAGCAGGTTAAACCTTACAATTAGTAAATGAATTTTCAGCCTGTGGTACATATTAATAATATTCAAAACATATTTAATTTATGATTTTAGTCTGGATTCCTCTTTGAATGTGTTCTCTTTCATACACAATTTTTCTCTGTCCATGGTACTGCATACAGCAATTACATGGTATGATAAATTCTATGAAGGGATGTTAATCTTTTCAGTGTAATAAACATGTTTTATACAGCCATATGAATAAGACGTGCAAAAATCAAAACCTACATTTAGTATGCTCTTGTGAAAAGTAATTTTAAGACAGGAAAATACCATAAAAAATCAGACTTCTCTTCCAAGTAATCATATTTCTTATAAAATTAGTTTGTTACAGTTTGAAAAGTTGGAAACAGATGAATAAATATAAACAAAGAGATTATTTAGAAATAATATAAGGTCCATTTCTTTAATTTTGTATGATATGTCTGAAAAGTTTGAAACAAAAAAATAAATTTATACAGGGCACTCCCATTTATAAATACTATAAGAAACAGTAGTTTGATTTTTTTTCTAATAAATTATTCACAGCTTGAAATGCAGGGAAATGAATATGCATGCAAAATAAAGGATTTAGACATCACTCATTTTAAATTTGCATTTTAAAGCTTAGGTTCATAGGTTGCATCTATAATACTCTTTTTCCACAATCCTACTTTTTTTACTCTCAGATCCTACATATTCTGAATGAATAAGTGTTTATTTTGGCAACAAATAAAATGTTAAAGTACAAAGGGAAGGCAAATAATTGTAGTCAGATTTCCACTGCACCATAGTTTAAGAAGCTGATACCCAAGAAAATACAGCAAATTAGTCTGCCAAGATTCTCTTACCTCCGCCATGGAGTACTTCTACGAAATATTACAATATAGTTAAAAGAGACGCTGATTTGGTTGAATATTTACAATGTTTAACTCTAGCGTAGGCTACACCTTTACAGAATCCTGTCCTCTGACTCCAACCTGAGAGTTGGGTAGTCCATAAACAATACACATACCATCTAGTTTGGATATAAGTAACTAAAATATCACAGCATTGCCCAGTGAGAACAGCAGCAGCAAATCAGAAGTGCAGGATCACAGGAGGAAATATTCTAGTCATTGTTTGTGACAAAGGATGCAGAAAAGCTTCCAAAATATTGTAACTTTTTAACTGCATCCAGCTGTACTTCAAATATGAATTCAGAATGGTGAATCTTGGGTAGCATTAAAAAAACATGACATCTAATGTCTTGTACATAAATAATGTGAGAGGCAGAAAGTACAGTTGTGTACACTTACCATAAATCTAGATGTTCAAGTGTATTCACTGCTGCAGTCATTACAATTGGGTTATCCTGCTGGCCTGAATTCCAAGGTCTAGGTCCGGCGTCGGTTGCTGTCGCCTCTTCCCTGACATCAGTGTGCCAGGGGTATAAAAGATGCAGTCGACACCATTTTCTTCAGTTTTTCTTGCCCCAGATGTCAGATGCCCCCAAAAGGGTAGGCTAAAAATATGTCAATAAAACATGCATGCACCAAAGTATATATTTTGCCTTCATTTACAAGCAAATACACCACATAGGTTGTATAGAATAGAGAAGTACAGATAAGTTCCAGCAAAGAAATGAGGGATGGCAGGTGGGTAACTTGGACTGCAAAAGTGAATACACTTGAACATCTACATTTATGGTAAGTGTACACAACTGTACTATATTCTTCATGTTTCACTGTTACAGTCATTACAATTGGGTAGAGTCCCAAAGCTATGGTTGGGAGGCTGGAGCTAAACAGCATTAGGAGCGGCTATGAGTCCCTGCAGAACTGCAGTGGCAAAGCCTGCTCTGGATTTAGAGTAGAATGGCAGATGGTAATGCTTTGTAAAGGTGTGCACTGAACTCCAAGTCGCCGCCTCTAAAATGTCTCTGGTCGGAACTCCTCTAAGAAAAGCTGCTGAAGTAGCTGCAGCACTGGTGGAATGTGACCTAATGCCCTTAGGCACTGGTTTTCCATGGTGTGAATAGCATAAACAAATGCAGTGGCCTATCCACTTTGAGATAGTCTGCTTTGAAATAGCCTTTCCTTGTGATCCTGCAGCATATGCCACTAGTAATTGCTCTGTGTTCCTGAAAGCTTTGGTCCTGTCCAAGTAGAATCTAAGTTGTCTGTGTACATCCAAAGAGTGCAGAATTCTCTCCCCCTTGTTCTGTGGATTTGGATAAAAAGTTGGCAGATAAATAGTTTGGTTAAGAGCGACACCGAACATCACTTTAGGCATAAATGTTGGGTTTGTTCTCAGAGAGACACTGTCTGAATAAAAAATGATAAAAGGCTCCACAGCCATGAGCACCTGTAGCTCTGAAACTTGTCTTGCTGAAGTAATTGCTAGGAGCAGAGCTGTTTTCCAAGATAAAAACTTTATATCAACAGTAGCCACTGGCTCAAAAGGAGGCAAGGTGAGCTTTTCCAAGACATAGTTGAGGTCCCATGCAGGTATTGGTGATCTCCTTGGAGGCCTTACATTTTTTGCACCTCTGAGGTACTGCTTTAATAAAGGGTGAGAAAAAATTGGTGGCTCTGTATTGTAATGAGCCGAAATGGCAGAGGCATGAATTTTAATCAATGAAAAGGATAGGCCTTTGTTCAGCATCTCAGTTAAGTATTGCAAAATCTGAGGAATATTTGGTACAGCTGTATCAGTTCCTTGTGCCTGGTTCCAAGCACAGAATCTCTTCGATTTTCCAGCATAAGACTTTCTTGTACTAGGCCTTCTGGCTTCCAGAATGATATCCATCACAACTTTGCTGAGAGGTGTTTTTTGTATGACTACATTATCCACCATGCTGCCAGGTTTAATGTCCTGAGTTGGCTGTGCAGGATCTGATTGTTTTGCTGGGACAGTAGACGAGGTAAATGAGGTAAGGTCCAAGCTGGGTAATGAGACAAGTTCTTTAGGATTGGATACCAGTACTGGCGGGTCCAGTCTGGGGCAATCAGTATCATCTTTGGTTTCTCCTGTCTGACCTTTAGGAGTACCTTGGGGAGGAGAGATATTGGAGGGAAGGCATATACTGATAGGTTTTTCCAGCTGAAAGATAGGGCGTCCACTTTCCATGCTTGCCTGTGATAAGTCCTTGTGCAGAATCTTTTTAGTTGGTAGTTGTGAGGGGAGGCAAATAGATCTATGTCCTGGCATCCCCATTTCCTTGTTATCATGCTGAAGACTTGTGGATCCAGCTGCCACTCGTGGGGATCCATGAGGTTTCTGCTTAATTCGTCTGTCAGAGTATTTTCCTTTCCTGGTAAGTCAAAGCTGTGTCCCACAATGTCATAGCTAGTTTGCAAAGGGGGTAAGAATTTGTGCCCCCCTGCTTGTTTATATACCACATGACCGTGGTGTTGTCTGTCTTTATCAGTAGTGTTCCCGGTTGAAGTAGGTCCTTGAAGGCTGTCAGGGCATTTTGTACAGCTAGCATCTCTTTTGATTGATATGTAGATGCATTTGGTTTGAGGTCCATGTGCCCTGAATGCATCTAACTGCCACGTGGGCCCTCCAGGCATAATCTGATGCATCCGTTGTTAGTGTCTGCCTGGCTGTGGGTAATGTGAATGGCTGTCCCTTGTTCTGGTGACAAGCCTTTGCCCACCATCGAAACTCCTGTCTCAGGCAGGGAATGAGCGTAATCATTGTTTCCAGGCTGTGGCAGCATTGAGTCCAAACACTCTTTAGGTACCATTGAAGTTTCCTCATATGCAGTCTTGCATATGGAATTAGTAGGATGCAGGATGCCATGAAGCCCAAAGCCTGCAGAATTTTTCTTGCAGATAACTGGGCCTTTGTTGCCAACATTGTGAAATAGGTAGCCAGTTGCCTTTGTTGTCTGGCATGAGATAAACCATCTGGGAAGTTGTATTCAAGCTTGCACCCAGGAATGTTATATCTTGAGAGGGTACTAGTTTTGATTTCTTTTTGTTGACTGTGTACCCTAGGCATGTTAGTAGTCTTCACAAACACCAGATGTTGTAGAAGAATGTCCTTGTTCTCTGCTTGAATTAGACAGTCGTCCAAGTAAGGGTATATTTGTATTCCTCTTTGTCTGCAGAATGCAATTACTGGTGCCAGGCACTTTGTAAAGACCCTGGGCACAGTAGATAAGCCAAAGGGCAGTGCAGAGAATTGGTAATGTATTGAACCAGCCTTGAATCTGAGGTGTCTTCTACACGATTGTCTGATTGGAACATGCAGGTATGCCTCTTTTAGGTCTAAAGTCACAAGCCAAGTGTTCTTGCCCAGCATGGGCAGAAGCTGCTGCAAAGTCAACATTTTGAATTTTGGAATATCCAGGAATGTGTTCAGAATAGATAGGTCCAGTATTGGCCTCCAGGCCTTGTCCTTTCTGGGTACCAAGAACAGTCTTGAGTAAAATCCTTGTCCTCGCTCTTGCTCTGGTACTTGCTGAATGGCCCTCATGTCCATGAGGGATGTGCCTCTGCCCACTGATTTTTTGGCAGATCTGGCCAGCCATTTGCCTTTGGCAGAGTATGGAAATGGAATTTATAGCCTTGTGACACTATATTTAGAACCCATTTGTCCTGGGTTATAATGTGCCAATTTTGAGAAATAAGTGCTAATTTTCCCCCTAAAGGTGCTGCCAGAAGATAAGTGCTTGGTGCAGGCAGGGGAAAGTCACTGGGACTGCTTTCTGTATGTTTGTGCTTTATCTTCTCCAGCTTTGGAGCTAGAAGCACCCCATTGTTTTGACCTATAAGAACCGTGCGCCTGGGATCTGCCCCTTGGGCATCTGGATCTGCCCCTTTGAGGTCTGTCTGACACAGGAAAGGACCATTTTTTTGTAGGCCAGTGTCTACTAAACCTAGGTGGCTGTACCTGTAAAAACTCTTTAACCGTTTGCATAGATTTAGCTTTGTCTTCCATTTTCTTTAACACCTCTTCTGCCTTAGCACCAAAAAAAGTATCATGCTGTAAAGGTGCATCCAGTAACTTAACCTTAACATGATTAGGCAGATTTTGTTCCTTTAACCAAGCATGCCTCCTAATTACAGAACCCATAACTGCGGCCCTGCAGGAGGCCTCCAATGAATCAAAACCACATTGCAAATTATGGTTTCCAGCTTGTTCAGCTGCATGCAATATATCCTGCATTTCCTTGTTTTCAGCACATTCAGAATTTAACATCATTAAACATAATAATAAAGAAAATATTATGGACAAGAAAGTTATTGAAGAAATAAACACACTAAATGAGAAATACAAAGAAATTTTTACTCATAAAGTTAAAATAACTTTAGAGAAATACAAGTTTTTGTCTTATTCAATAAGCCCCAAATACTTACATAGACTTAAAAATAAAACAAAAAGATTGAATAAACAAAACCATATCAAAGAAATCTTTTCTCTAAGGAAAAAGAAGAATGTTTCTAGTATACCAGAAATACTGGATGAATTTAGAAATCACTTTCACAAGATTAACCATAACAACATTAACATGGAACCTAAAGATAAAATAAAGGAGTTTATAACCACAAACATGAATAAAAAGCTTAATAAACAACAGATTAAACTATTGGACAAGAGTATTTCATATACAGAAGTTATTACACAAATAAATAAGCTTAAATCAAACAAAGCACCGGATAATGATGGTATTATACCACAGATATATAAAATCCTTTCTAAAACTACATATTCATTAATACATAAGGTTTTTATTTTGGCCCAAACTGAGTTAATAACCCCCCCATCTTGGCAATATACATTTATTTCACCAATTTTAAAACCTAATAAAGATCCAACTAGATGTTCTTCTTATCGACCCATCTCATTACTTAATGTTGATTATAAAATGTTTATGAGTATTTTTGCTGATAGATTGAAGACAATCATCCCCGGCATTATAGATATAGATCAGACGGGCTTCATTGTAAATAGAAATACTTTTGATAATATAAGAAGAACTTTAACATTAATTGATTTTGCAAATAGGAAAAAGAAAGATTTAACACTTATTAGTCTTGATATAGGTTCAGCATTTGATTCAGTAAGTTGGGACTATCTGTTTACCTTACTGAAATGCACAAACTTCTCTGATGCATTTGTAAATTTAATTGAGCATTTATACAAAGGAACGCTGGCTGATATTAAGGTAGGAACATATGTTTCACAAAAAATACCCATTCTTAAAGGTACAAAGCAAGGATGTCCACTTTCTCCACTATTATTCACTTTAGTAATGGAGCCTTGGGCTAATTTGTTTAGAAACAGTACTGACATAGAGGGTTTTGAAATAGACGAAAATACAACATCAAAAATTCAACTTTTTGCAGATGATGTTCTAATTACATCAGCAGGATCTAATTCTTCTATGCAGTCTTTATTTGATAAAATGATGAATTTTAAAAGTATTTCTGGTTTAATATTCAATGAAGAAAAAACTAAAATACTACCTATATATACGAAAAAATATTCTCATTAGTGATTTTACTAAATATGTACCCAATTCAGGTCAGATAACTTATTTAGGTATAATACTATCTAAAGATATTAAATCTATTATATATAATAACTATAATACCTGTTTTCTTAATATACAAAATCTTTTTAATACCTGGAATAATATGTTTTTACTATGGAGGAGAGACTTACAATTATTAAAATGATAATATTCCCCAAGATTTTATACTTAATACAATCAATAATACTTTCACCTACAAAAATAATTATCAAGAAACTGAATACACTAATGTTAAATTTCTTATGGGCACCTAATAGACCTAGGATTGCATTAAAGAAACATACTAATAGCTGGTCTCAAGGGGTATTTCTTTTCCAGACTTTAATTTATATATTATCTCTTCTATTATAAAAGTTATTACTTTATTAATAGATCAGTCATATATCGCAAAATGGAAAGATTATTGGGAGCTAATTAGTATGCACTTCATGAAAATCTCCTTAACACATAAAAATATGATTGTAAATAACTCCATGTTGTGGTTGCTAAAGGAATTTTGTACTTCACCTATTACACCTAAACATATGGTTTGTTACCCATTAAATATTATTATTAGTTATCGTAACTTTATATTCATGCACCCTAAGTATAGGGAATGGAATTTTATTGTGTTCCCTATAATGTATACTCAGGGTATGCTTATGTCATCTACTTCTGAAGGAGCTCATTTAGCTATAGATAATGATCTAAAGTACTGGTATCAGCTGATATCTGATAATAAAGTTAAAAATCTAGATTTCTTAAAACAAGAATTTGATCTAAGAGAAACTTGCTGGTTAGAGGTTCAGATCTTTAGACAACATCTCATTGATAGAATAGATCTAATGTCTATAACAGTTAAAGAATCTATTCCAAAACTGATTGATTACTTGATATTAAATTTACAGCATAAAGTTTCTGATAAAGGTAAACTTTCATATATACATAAAATTATCAGACAAGAAACATTTTACAGTGTAGATTCATACTGGAATTATTTCACCTCTATTAATGGGGACCCACCAACTCAACAAGATAAACAATATATATTGGAATCTGCTTATAGAACTACATCTTCCATTGTCTGGAGACTTTATACATGGAAATTTTACATAGATCTTTTATACACCTTTGATGATGAATAAAATAAATAATAAAGATAATCTATGTAAGAGATGTAATGTAGAAATTAATGCTGACTGGGCTCATATGTTTTATGACTGTATGAAGTTGAAAGAATACTGGAAGTCAATTAATGAATTTTTGCAGGCTCTTTTACAGATAATTTCATTATTTCTAAGTCTCTTATATTATTCAACACACCTGTACCTCAATGTGTTAAAAGATTAAGCTTCCCTTGTTATGGTCTATCCTAGCAGTGACCAGGAAAATAATAACTAGAAATTGGATTTCAGATACACCTCCTTCGTTCAATGAATTTAAAATGTTATGAATATAATGTGCCATATGGAAATAAGCACAATTAGAATGAGAACAACTAGAAAAACATCATATTATATTGTATGGGATAATTTACAAAATTTGTTAAAAAAATTCTAATTTCAATAGCACGGTATTTTAGTTTAATTAATTGATCTGATTGTAGTGGATGTCTTTGTAAATACTTTAGTTGTTTTGTTGAATATTATAATAATACCTATTTTTAATTACTTGTATAAAATTGTTATGATATTTCTCTTATATGTTAAAACAATAAACCTGTTTTGAAAAAAAAGAATTTAACATCATTTTCTGTTTAAGCAATCGCATGAGATGTTGCTGATACTTGAGCATATGAAACTGACAGTTTAAGGCCCTTATAGCCAAAGTTGCAGAAGTTTAAACCTTTTTTCCCCATCTATCCAGAGCCCTTGAATCCCTGTCAGAGGGGGTTGGGTTTTTTGCTGAAGAGGCCTTAACTCCCTTGGGACCCTGTGAAATAGTTTCTGGTTCATCAACAGGGTTTTTAAAAAGAAATTTGTGTGAGTCAGGAACCCTGTAATATCTGCCAGGCTTAACAGGAGCTGGAGGTAAGGAGTCAGGGGTCAAACTAGACTCTGAAAACACATCATCTACAATGTCTAACACAGGAGGAATGGCTAGAGGCCTGTGCTGTGGTAGTAAAAGGAAATCCCTGAGCCTCTTTTTTGATTCTGAAAAAATCTTGGCTTTCCCAGTGAAAATGCTCCCTCATGGTATGCAAGGTCTCCCCAAAGGAATAATCCTCAGGAGGGGATGCTGAAGGTATAGATTATTCAGCATCAGAATCCTCATAGGGGGGTAAAGAATATCCCTGATCAGAAGAGGAATCAGAAGAAACAGAAACCTGATCAGAAGATTCATAGTCAGTCTCTTGCCTAGTCCTCTTATCAGGAGGGAGATGGGAACCCCTGATCAAGGTAATCAGGTCTTCGGCCATCTTGATCATCTGTTTTTTGGGCATAGAGGCCTGTACACGTGGCTCTTGAGCTTGTTTCTTTGCTTTAGAAGCTGCTTTAGTCTTTGTCTTTGAAGCTGAAGTTGTTTTAATGTAAAGATGTTGTGGTCTGAATACACCCTCAGAAGCTGGTACCTGCTCAGCGGCTCCGGACCCATCTGCGGGATTAGCGTCTGAGGCTCCAATACTTTGGGTATCCAGCAACATGGCCGACTCCACGTGTGAGTCGGTAGCGGCCGGACACTCTAAAGTAGTGGGTGTCAGGGGCTGAGAAAGCACCTCACTGAGAACCGGCGAACCGGCTACTGGCTTAGGAGAAGCTTCGTTGTCGGTTTTGGACCTCGGTAGTTTTTCTTTATCCTTTTCTTTGCATTTTTTGTAAACTCCGGTAGTTGGATGGCTATCCAATGACATTTTAGTAAAATTAAACCTGCTACCAAAATACTTTAAAGCAAAAGAATACTGACGCTTAATAGTGTGTTGGTTAAATCTAGCACAAAACCGACAATCAGAAATGTTGTGATCTGGGCCTAGGCAAGGAATACAGCAAGAATGAAAATCCTTATGAGGTATTTGCTTTCCACAAGTAATACAATTATTAACTTTTTCTGACATCGGTCTGGAGAAAGAAAAAAGTTTCCCCAATGAGGTACTTAGCTTTATTGAAGACTTCGGTTCTGAAACTCAAACATGAAAATTTCAGGAGTTGGCCGACCGGCACTTGCGAAGTGCTTCTGCTTCGGGCACCGCGCGGCAAGAAAGACTGAAGAAAATGGCATCGGCCACTTCTTTTATACCCCTGGCGCACTGACGTCAGGGAAGGGGCAACAGCAACTGACGCAGGACCCAAGACTTTGGAATTCAGGCCGGCTGAGGGCAACCTGCCAGCAGGATTACCCAAATGTAATGACTGCAACAGTGAAACACGAAGAACATCAGCTATGGTCATCCACCGCCATAAAGGATGACTGTCAACTGTCCCATGAAAATGCAGACCTATAATCCTGACTAGTCTTACTTGTAAGGCCATGGAAACAGTAATCATGGACCTGACACATAACAACATAGGTAACCTCCAAACACTGGACCCAAAATAATTTGGCTTTGTCAAGGGGAGGTCATGGTTACAAAATGTGGTGGCCTTCGTTGAGAAGGTCACTGAGGCCATGGATGACAGCACAACACTACATACCATCTACCTTGACCTGACCAAGGCATTTGACACAATCCCCCACTCAGGTACTATAAGTAAACTCACAAAACTGGGCATAAATCCTCATATCACAAGATGGACAGTGAATTAGCTCAATAACAGGACACGTGGTTAAACTGGTTGATTCAAGTTCCAGCAAGAGGCCAATTACTAGTAGTATGTCACAGGGTTCAGTGCTGGGACCACTCCTGCTCAGAATATACTTCTCAGATACTAAGGTCAATGCAGAAGCCCTCTGGATGACAAAGTCTGCAGATGATTGCAAGCTCGGGGTAATCACTGAATCCCCGATGATGTAGATATCCTTCACGAGAGTCTAAATCAGGCAAATGATTGGTGTCAGAACCATGGCCCGAAACCAAAGAAGAAGAAATGCATTATTGTACCCTTTGGAAAGTCAAATAATACCCTTGCTAACTACAACATTACCAGCTAACCCCTAAGAGTAGGCTCAGAGGTGGGGGGATCCAGGTACAGAGATAGATAATAGTCTGAACTTTGACTGTCACTTGTCCACAGTGGTGAGGAAGTCCTTTTATGTGGCACAACTTATAAGTATGGCATCCAGATCCAAGGAGATTATATTCCCACTGTATATTAAAACAATAATGGAGTACAATGTGCCATTTGAAATGACTAGACATGTACAAGAGCTGGAATGACCTCAGAAGTTCCTCACTAAGAAAATACAAGGTTTAAACACATCTTATGCAGATAGACTCAAAGCTATTTCCCTTTACTCTGTTTCCTATCGACTGTTAAGGGGTGACCTATGCCTGACCTACAAGGCACTCATAAATCCAGCCTTAAAAGAGCTGCCACATATCCGCAAGACAAACAGTACGAGGGTCACTTGTTATAGGGATCTAAATTTAGTCAGTGAATCAAACAGAGCATGCTGGAGAGACAGATGTGTCTCAGAGAGTGCCCGTTCTTTAGAATAGGCTTCCTATTCGCATTAAGCAGAATCCTTCCCTGGCCCTCTTCAAGACCAACCTGGATAGATATATGTGGAACCATAAATTCACACCTAGAGTGGCACCTATGTCCCTTATGGACAGGAGCAATCTGTAAAATCTGTAAACTCTTGTAAAATATTCAAGGCATAGGCACAAATCCAAGCCATCTTCCTACTTAAGAGGGCCATATACTGAGTAAACTTGGGTTATAGTGGCTAGGCTTGTAAAGGCCCTTGAGTCATTAGCCTAGTAATCTCCTATGAACCTATGCAGTTTCTAATGATTAAATAAATAAATAAACACATTACGTCCTTTTGTTGAGCCCCCTGCTACTTATATACAGTAACTCTAACATTGACTTACCCTGGAGAAGGGGGTGTACTCCAACATGCCTCAATTTTTGAGTTAGTATGTGTTATCCCTAACTGCATTTAAAGTTTGCTACTCTGAGAATCTTCTTTAAGATACTTATTTCAACAGGCATCCAGGCTAATATAATGTAATCCTCTTACATATACATATGATCATCAACATAATTAGATGCCAAAGTAGACAATATTTTAGATTTAAAGGACAAATAAGTATTAACCTATACAATTTTTATCCTCAAACAGCAAGTTGCTGGCATGCCTCAGATGTAGAACTATACATATGACAGCTGAAAACATTTGACCAGTAAGAAATAACTTACTAAATAGTAAAAATTAAAAAGTATCATGACAAGGCAGTCTCAGAAAACCCAAGAGGGGGTAAAAAGTACAGTTGTGTGCACTTAAAATAAATGTAGATGTTCAAATGTATTCACTGTTCCAGTCATCACACTTGGGTTATCTGCCTACAGGTAGCACTCAGTCGGCCAGAATACCAGAGTCTTGGGATTTCTGCATCAGATGCAGTCACCTCTTCCATGACATCAGGTCATCAGGGGTATAAAACATGCAGTCGACACCATTACATCAGTTTTTTTTTGCCCAGGATGTCAGGGGCCCCTAAAATAGGAAGCAATTACAAGGTGTGGAACACCTCCAGTAAAAAGTAAATACCATTGCCATAAGATATGACCAAAAAGAGGACAGGTGGAAAGAACAGAAAAGTCAGAGGGCTGGAGGGCAGGTAACCAGGACTGCAACAGTGAATACACTTGAACATCTACATTTATGGTAAGTGTACACAACTGTACTATGTTCTTCATGTTTCACTGTTGCAGTCATCACACTTGGGTTGATTCCCGAAGCTGAGGAAGGATGGAGGCAGTCAAGAAGTATTGGGGTTGGCTAGCAGGCCTTGTAAGACTGGTGTGGCAAATCCAGCTCTGGAGTTAGAAAAAATAGGTTAAGTGGTAATGTTTGGTGAAGGTGTGTACAGAACTCCAGGTTGCAGCTTCCAGGATGTCCCTGGTAGGGACTCCCCTGAGGAATGCTGTAGAGGTTGAGGTAGCTCTAGTGGAATGAATTCTGATCCTCTGTGGGGTAGGTTTTCCATGGTGTTTGTAGCAGAAATGGATGCCGTGTGCTATCCACTTGGAAATGGTTTGCTTTGAAATGGCCTTGCCCTCTCTGCCCCTATAGCAAAGCTGACTAGCAGCTGGTCAGATTTTCTGAAATGTTTAGTTCTGTCAAGGTAGAACCTGAGCTATCTGTGCACGTCCAAGGAGTATAGGATGCTTTATTCTGAAGATTAGGGAAAAAGGTTGGTAAATGGATTGACTGGTTTAAAGCCACACTGGATACCACCTTGGGCATAAATGATGGGTTAGACCTGAGGGAAACCCTGTCCACATGGAAAATAATGAAGGGTTCCACAGCCATTAGTGCCTGTAACTCAGACACTCTTCTTGCTGAAGTGATGACTAGAAGTAAGTCTGTTTTCCAAGAGAGGAATTTTAACTCTGCTGCAGCAGGCTCAAAAGGGGGAAGTGTGAGCTTCTCTAGTACAAAGTTAAGGTCCCAGGCAGGGGTGGGAGCTCTCCTTGGGGACCTTAAATGTTAGCTCCTCTCAGGAACTGTTTGATGAGAGGGGAGAAAAGAGAGGTGGCTCAGTATTGTAGTGAGCTGAGATGTCAGAGGCATGAATTTTAATTGATGAGGATAGGCCTTTGTGGAGTAGCTCTGCTAGGTAATCTAGGATTTGAGGTAAGGTGGGCACAGCTGTGTCCTTTCCTTGAGACTGGCTCCAAGAACAATATCTTTTCCACTTTTCTGAATAGGATTTCCTAGTACTAAGCTTTCTGGCCTCAAGGATGACATCCAGCACCTGTTTGCTGAGGATTGCTGGTGGTGTATTCAGGGGATAAGCCAGGCTGCAAGGTTCAGGGTTTGCAGCTATGGATGCAAAATCTGTCCCTCCTGCTGGGACAGCAGGGGGGGGGTCTGATGTAAGTGGCACTGCTGTCAGACTGTGTAGGAGAGGGTACCAGTGCTGGCATGGCCAGTCTGGGGCAATAAGGATTGTCCTTGGCCTGTCCTGTTTGATCTTGAGTAGTACTTTTGAGAGGAGGGGCAGAGGGGGAAAGGCATAAATTGAGAGGTTTTCCCATGTAAAGGATATGGCATCCACTTTCCATGCTTTCCTGTGGGGATTTCTAGTGCAAAATTTGCTCAATTGATGGTTTGGGGGGAGGCAAAGAGGTCCACCGCTGGAGTCCCCCACCTGTGGATTAGAAGATTGAATGAGTTGGGTTCCAGCTTCCACTTGTGTGGGTCCATTAGATTTCTGCTAAGTCATCTGCCAGTGAATTTTGTTTGCCTGGCAGGAATTGAGCTTGCAGGTGCACTTGGTTGCTCAGGGCTGTGTTCCACAGGGCCATGGCTAATCTACGGTGAAGGTAGGAATGAGCTCCCCCCTGCTTGTTTATGTACCACATAACTGTGGTGTTGTCTGTCTTTATCAGGAGTTGTCCTGGAAGGATAAGGTATTTGAAGGCTGTCAGAGCATTCTGTACAGCTAACATTTCTTTTTGATTGATATGCAGGGGAATTTGTTCTGGGCTCCATTTGCTTTTAATGTATTTGCCTGCCATGTGAGCCCCACACGCAAAGTCTGATGTGTCTGTTGTCAGGGTTTGGGCGGCAAGGGGTTGAGTGAAAGGAAGTCCCTTGTTGTGGCTGCATGCCTCTGCCCACCAAAGGTCCTGAGAAGAATGTTGACACCGGAGAATTTTTAAGTACCATTGAAATTTCCTCATATGCAATCTTGCATATGGAATTAGTAGAATGCATGAGGCCATGAACCCTAGGGCTTGCAGTATTTTCCTTGCAGATAGCTGGGTTTTGGTGGCCATTAGTTTGAAGTAGTTTGTCAAATAAGCCTGTTTTTCTGGAGTGAGGAATGCCATCTGGGAAGTTGTGTTCAAGCTTGCTCCCAGGAATACAATCTTTTGGTTGGGCACAAGTTGTGGTTGCTTTTCATTGATGGTGTACCCCAGGGAAGTTAGAAGTCTGTTTACAAATGCCAGGTACTGAATTAGCAATTCCTGACTTTCCACCTGAATCAGGCAATCATCCAAGAATGGGTAAACTTGAATATTTCTCTGCCTGCAGTATGCAATGGCTGGAGCCAGGCATTTTGTGAATACCCTGGGCACAGTAGATAAGCCAAAGGACAGTGCAGAGATCTGATAGTGCACAGAGCTTGCCCTGAAATGCAGATATTTCCTGCAAGATTCCCTTATGGGGATGTGCAGATAAGCTTCTTTTAAGTCTAGGGTGACTAGCCAGGCGTCCTTGGCTAGCATAGGAAGAAGCTGTTGCAGAGGCCACATTTTGAATTTTGGGACCACCAGGAAGGTATTGAGAATTCTAGGATAGGGCGCCAACAGCACTCTTTTCTGGGCACCAGGAATAGTCTGGAGTAGAAACCCTGTCACCTTTGCTCTATTGGCACAGGTTGAATAGCCCTGATACTGAGAAGAGAAAGCACTTGCTTTTGAGCCTCTGCCCACTGGTTTGGAGGAAGGTTTGGCAACCCACTTGGGGTTGACAGTGAGTGGAAGTTTTGTATCGCTGGAATACAATGTTTAGGGCGCATCGATCCTGGGTAATGGACATCCAGTTTTGTGCATGCAAGGCAAGTTTTTCTCCTAGGGGTGAAAGTAATTGGGCTTTGCTTGGAAGGAAGACAGACAAGTCATTGTGAACTTTTTCCATAATGGGGTGGCTTACCACTCCCTGTTTTAGAGGAGGGAGCACTCCGTTGTTTAGATCTCTGCACACCCTGAGACTGTAGTCTTGGTGGCTTGTTGCCCCTGGGTTTGGACTGAGAATATCTGCGAGGGACTGGAAAGGACCAGTTTTTAGAAGGCCAATGCCCACTGAATCTAGGTGGCTGCACCTCTAAGAAATCTTTAACAGTTTGCATAGATTTAGCCTTTTCCTCCATCTTTTTAAGAACTTCTTCTGCTTTTGTGCCAAACAACTTTTCCTGGTTTAATGGAGCATCTGTTAATTTTGCTTTGACATGGTCTGGCAAGATTTGCTCCTTCAGCCAAGCATGCCTTCTCAGCACAGGCCCAGTGACAGCAGCCCTGCAAGATGCTTCTAACACATCAAAACTACACTGCAAAGTATGTCTACTGCCTTGGTTTGCAGAATGCATTAATTGTTTTAAATCTTTATTTTCTGTACAATATGGAAGCAACAACATTTTTTGTTTAATTAGTTCCATAATATGCTACTGGTACTTCAACATGTGAAACTGGCAATTCAAACCCTGATGGCAAGAGATGCAGAGGTACATACCTTCTTACCCCATCTGTCTAAAGCTCTAGAGTCCCTGTCCGAAGGGGTAGGGTTTTTGGCTGTAGTTGCCTTAATGCCTTTAGGTCCCTAAGAAATAGTCTCTGGATCTGCAGTGGGATTCTTGAAGAGAAATTTGTGAGAGTCAGGTACTCTGTAGTACCTGTCAGGCTTTCTAGGAGCTGGTGGTAAAGTATCAGGAGTAAGACTGGATTCCATGACGACATCATCTACAATGTCTATGACTAGGGGTATAGCTAGTGGCCTGTGCTAAGGCAAGTCTAAAAATTCTCTGAGTCTCTTTTTGAACTGAGTGTAGTCCTGGCATTCCCAGTGGAAATGCTCTTTTAAAGTATGCAAGGTTTCACCAAAAGAAAAGTCCTCTGGAGGGGAGGCAGAGGGTATGGAATCCTCTTCATTCCTCATAGGTAGATAAGGATATGTCCTGGCAATCAGAGGGATCAGAGTCATCCGACTCATGGTCTGTAGAATCAGAAGGAAAATCAATTCTTTGTCTTTTAGAGGGGGAAGGCTGGCTTCCCCTAATTAAATTATAAGATCTTCAGCCATGCTAAGCATTTGTTTCTGTAGCAAGAGAGCTTGAGCATGTGTTTTGGTCATCGGTTTTCTAGACGTAGTGCGAACTCTGGGCCAGAGAAACTTGGTATTTTTAGTCAAAAACGAAGCTGCCGGTTTAATGTGAACATTGGAAGGTTGGAATACACCCTCAGAAGCCAGTGCCTGCAGAGGCTCCGGACCCATACAAGGTAGAGACATCCGCTGGTTCTATAGTCAAAGAAGCATCTCACAGCATACCAGACTCCAAATGGGTCTCAGCAGAGGCCTACGAATTTGTAGAAGCAGGTATCAGGGGCTGCGAAAGAGCCTCATTGAGTATCGGCGGACTGGCGACTAGCTTAACGGAAGCGTCGCCGGCAGTTTTGGAACTATGCTGTCTGTCTCTGTCTTTATCCTTACATTTTTTCAGAAGACGACAGTCGGATGGCTTATGGAAGCCAATTCGGAAAACGGAGACCGAGAGCGAAAGAATTTAGTGACAAAGATATCTAGACGATGAATAGTTTGGGTGTTAAACAAGGCACAAAACCTACAGCGAGGAACGTTGTGGTCTGGACCTAAATCGATGAAGCAGTAGGAATGAAAATCTCTGTGTATTTGCTTTCCACAGGCAAGACAATTGTTAACTTTTTCTGACATCAGTTAGAGCAAGAAAAAGGATCCCCAATGGGGTACTTAGCTTTAGAAGATTTCGGGTTTGAAACTCGAAAAACGAAAATTTCAGTTAGAGGCCGACCGGCACTTGTGAACTGCTTCTGCTTTGGGCTCCCATGTGGCAAGAAAAGCTGGTGTAATGGCGTCGACGTTATGGAAGAGGTGACAGCATCCAATGCAGAAATCCCAAGACTCTGGTATTCGGGCCGACTGAGGGCTACCTGCAGGCAGATAACCCAAGTGTGATGACTGCAACAGTGAAACACGAAGAACATCAAGTAGTTAATGAATAAACTGAACTGATACATGCAAACAACCTTGTAATCGTGGCTCCTTTAGCATACAGTAATTACAGAGAACTTATCTGGCATCAGCTAACAAACAAATACTGGAACTGAATCTAACAGAATTTATTGTAGAGCACCAAATCCTAATTTACCACTGATAAAAATGTATATATTATCTGTTCAAAATGCAGTAAAATATACATCAGGAAAATATTGTGCAGCAAACTATTCAATAGTTTAAAAATTTGAGTTAGACAGTAATAATAATAATAATAATAATAATAATAATAATAATAATAATAATAATAAAAGTAGCCTTAAGGCACAACCTGAACAGGATGACTCAACCCTTGGAGTAATCAGTGGAGAATGTGTCCCACTGCATATCCACGTCATACTGATGATGTATGAAAATTTGCCGTGCTATATAAATTTCTACACAAGTGTCAGTTCCGTTCATGCCAGAGTTTTCCACTGATTCATAGAACAGTTTCTCCTATGAATTTCCATAGAACTATCTTGTTATACTTTTGCATCAGGAATTAAGAACACTGAGGCAATGGAAATGAAAGGCAGATGTTAAAACATCCATAGCTCCTCACTATATTCCTCACTTCTTGGAATACCACTGTGCCTCTCTGACTGGCAATAGAAGTGGTTGGAAGTCTCACTGTGAAGAAATGCCACAATAATCTTAGAGGCTTAAAAAATAAACATGAATAGTAGGAACAAATGGACAGCACTGACCCCACTAAATACCAAATGGAAAAGTTGCTATCGTTTAAACCATAAAAATAAGCAAACTTGGAAGAGTGAACCAATAAAGCCAAAGTAAGATTTATTAAATACAATGGTTAATGTTGTTCCCGTGTTTTCGTCTTACAAGGAAACTTCATCAGATCAAAGTGTACCAAGTTGACCAAACATATTTATACAGGTTAACCACCCCAATTAACCAATTAATTAATTGATCCATTTATACAACACCAATTTTGCAGGACTAAAGACAGTAAAGCTACAAACAACAAACAAGCTATCCACTTGATTCGTATTTTTTGCTACTGTTTAAAACAATGCATTTAAAAAAGAAGGCTTCAGTAAGCTGTGCGACTTGGAAAAATCCTCCAATGTTCCTATCCCACAGAAAGAAACCCAGAAATGCATGAAAAAAATCCTTAGCATTACCTGAACAAACTGGAGTTTTGTTTTGCACAGAAGACCCACTGATAGGTTTTCCATCGGAGGTGACACACCAGCAGTATCCAGTATACGTGTGGCATTGAACCTGCTCAACAAGAACAAAAATGTATTCAGACACACATTATGAAGCTCAGAAATGTAGAAAATAGCAGTGCAGCAAAGCATGCATGTGATATCAGAGGCCCTAGTGTACCTTCCACCATCAAGAAGAAAAACACTGGTGTTAATGTCACAAGTCACTGTCACAAACAATACGTAGACCTTCGAATACCCACCACTGAGAACACCATAAACTATTACGGTTTGTAATATGTAGAGAGATAATAAATCTGGCTAGTTACATCTCATTTGGGTTAGTTAAAACAGTGTATCTATCACATTTCTGCTGTTCCACAAAACCCCCATTTTCTTCTGAACATCAGACAAACAGTACAGCTTTCCTGCACCCCAGCTCACTTCCAATCACAAAATAACTTCTGACACAGTAGGAAGAGCAAAAATGTGGCAAAAGTGAATAATTCAGCAGCACTCCAACTAGGTAAAAATGTGTTGTTTCAGCCCCTTCAGCAATATTTGAATTCCAGTTCAGAAAAGGGAGCTGTGCAATCACATTTCTGCTGGGATAAAGCCGGCAGTTTTAATTATTGTTTCAGCACGAGCAACAGCAGACAGTACATATTCTAACTGGTTTCAGTGAAACAAAAACAACTAAGAGGAAACTAAAATACTGTTATGTGTACATCCAAGTGACATGAGACATGGACACCAATTTCTTTACTTCAACTCCAGCTGCACAGCTGACCAAATGACCACATTAAGACTGACACTCCTTTTTAAAACCATATACCATTATATGTTACACCCTGCTTTATTTTTTTTACATAAGCTATATTATTTTAAACAAGGTATGAGTAATAGCTTTATGCAGAAAAATACAAGCATGTCATGGATTGATACATACAAGTTAGGACATATTTTTCACAAATCACATATAGTAAGGACAGTGAGGTCACCGTGAATAAAAATATTTTTGGGCAAATATCTACAAAAAAAAGACCTGTTTTCAAAAAATGGAAATGTGTACAGAATCTGAAACTAATTTTGGGCATACATGTTTTCAGACAGGATGGCATGTATTTATCAAAATCAGAGAAGAGAATTTTTGCAGCAGATATTTTACAATATTTGACAAACACAAGGCAGCATTTTTGCCAGGTCAAAAAATTTGACAGTTCACAGACAGCAACATTTGATGCATCTCTGAAGGTTGTTAATGCTAGAAGCATTAATAATAATTTTTTTTATTGGAAAATTAGCTACGTACCCACTAGATTGATGTTGTTATTGTTTGTGAAACATGGTTAAAGAACAATGACCAGAAACTACTTCTGTCAGGGTATAAACATTTTTACTGTGATAGACATTCTAGCAAAAAATCAGGTGGGGGTGTTATAATAGGGATTAAAGATAGTTATGAGACCTGTGATTATTACATATTTAATGATAACAGAACTACTACAGATTGTAACTGTGACAATAAAGACAATCCTGGAACATATAACATTTGTTGGAGTGTATAGACCAGCAAAGTTAAGTACTGACGACTTAGAGGAATTAATTTCTTGCATGAAGTAGAACTGGGAAGAATAACAGTGACTGGGGACTTATATTTACCAGAAACAAAATGGAATGATATTGATTCAACAACATTAGAAAGGAAATTATTCACAGCATATGTTCAGGACCTTCTTGAAAATACACAACAAAAATCTATGTAATCAGTTCCAGCCAAAACTGGTTTATCATATATTTATTCTTGTCTTCCTCAGTCTGAGTGTATCTAATCCGTCCATTTGTAAGTGCTTGAGAATACCGCTTGTCTGTTCTCTTGCAACAGTACAGCTCCAAATACATGTTAACTAGCATCTACCTGAAACACAACTAAGTCCAAATACTGTATGGTTAGTGGTGACGTCATAAGCATCTTCAGCAGCTTAAAGCTGCTTTTGCTATTCCAGTGACTACTCCCATGTCAAATCATGCTCTGGAAGTTTTTTAAAAGGTATCACAACCTCTGACATATTTGCTATGAAACTAAGCAAATACTGTAGCATTCCTAGAAATCTCATTAAGGCTTGCCTATCTTCCAATATCTGCATCACACTCACCATGGATCCCACTTTCTAAATATCTAATCCCATGACATCTGACATTAGAGCATAAGAATATGATCTATGCATTTAGAAGCAATCACTTAAATTTAACATTTGTTATTGTTCAGTTTTAGACTGCTTTGCCTCAGTCTGTTCAGCAACCTGACCAACAACTCATGCACCTATTTAGTCTCAACCCATACCTACACATCATCACTTTTATTACTACACAATCCACACATTCCATATCCCTTGATACAGCTCTCTGGAATATTTCAGTCACAAACAAAACACCTCATGGTAATTCAAGAAATCTGAACCTTTTCAATGGTGCAATGAATGTGCATAGCTTTGAGATTGCTTCATGAAGCTTACTCTATTAGAAGCCATGGATAACATCAAATAAAATTATGATACATCCTCCACATCTGGCAGTAACTGACAGTGTTCTCTGTGAATCACTTTGTTCAGGTCTTTGGTCTATGCAGGTCCTAAGCTTGTCTTACTCCACAAGTGTATCATCAATACTGTTAACTTATTCCATAGGGTATAACTATTTGGCAATTATCAAGGTTTTAATGCTGAAATTAAGCTGGTACCTTATCTGCTACAAAGACATACGTTTAGTGACATGTTTGTTGAATTAAAATAGGCCTACATAATTTAGAACATAAAGGGATAAACAGATGTGTGGGAATGTGTAGAGAAGGTGGTAAAACTCCATACAGCAGTAGAAGTTTGTGTTTTTCCATATAAAGTAAGGAGTGGTGACATTCTAAGTAGGCCCACTTCCAAGTTGGAGGGCAGTTGGGTGGAATAATTTATCCTTGAATTATGGATATAAATTGCTTAAAGTCCAGAGTACAGAGGGTAGTGACATGCCTTGGGCTCTGATGAGCTTATTAGTAGCAGGAAAGTAAAAAAAATAGCCGTGATCGTTGAAAGGAAAGCCTAGCAGAAATTAAGGAATCAATAATGCTGAGAGAGCTTTGAAGACTGCCTTTAATTTCCTAGTAACTGGTGAAAAACAATGTTTGTGAAGAACATAAAAGGAATGCAAGTAATCCAGAGGTTAAATGTTTACCGAAGATGGAAAGAAAAACAATAAAAGCAAATCAAATTACTTTATATTAAATAAGAGTGTACAGGGCTCAGTCAGCTCAGCATTGTAGATGCAGACAGTCCTGCCTGGCTTGTGTCAGTCACCTGGTTGTTGTCTGGGACTTTCAGTTCTGAGGGTCACAGGACACAAGGTACTATAAAATCAGCATGTAGCATAATACAACTGAAACAGTCCTATTAAACAAATATGGTACATCTGCCCCAAGAACAAAACAAAGACAACCTTGAAAACTGCCCTTTAAGCAGTCTTCAAAACAGAAACCACTGGTAGCAATTCATAACTCTTCCACTGTTTTTATTTTCAGGTGATGATGATAAATATCACCACAACTCATGACAAGAAGTACAGCTTTGTTGCACACGACTGCCTCCAGCATTGTTCTTCCCCTTTTTTTTATTTGGTCTCACTGCAATCTGTAAATAGTAAAACAACTACACCATTACAATTAAATTCATGAGTAACTATCTTGGGGTGCTTCTTAGGCTCTGTACTGTTGGAGCTATCATGCTATCCTGTAATTACAAGTACTATACCAAGTCTAGAAAAAAAATAGCTTACCCTGATTTAAAATTATTCCTGAGTCAGCAGGGAATGAAGTACAAATGTACACCTTTCCTGGGAGATTGTGCTGGCTCAAAAATGATTACTTACTGAAGTTATTTACAAATAAAGTGCAGGGAAGGCTTTGTGACCAAACAATAGCACATGTGAAACAAATTACTATCCAAAACAATCTCTGTGTAGTTAAAAATACAATATGGAAAATGACCTTCTCACTCCATTGTTGTCAGTTTGAGATTATCAGAGAAAAATTCATAACAAAACTACTCCTACACTACTGTGTCTATAAGGTTTCTAATGTTACTTTGGTATCTGCAGTGTGTATTATTCTCATTCCCAATTAGCCAGCAGTTCACTGATCAATGTGTACATGGTGGTGGTGGTGGTGGTGGTGGTGGTGGGGGGGGGGGTGTCAAACTGCAGCATGTTTAGGAATGATATGGTCAAAGTAGCAAAACAGCCTGTAAATTTTATATAATCTGTACACAGCTCTTGCCCATACTACCAATAACTATCATCTGCAGCTACAAGAACTTCTTCCTGCAGGAGCTGGAGACACATTTTTCTTTCTTTTTAGCCAAATGGAAACTGAAATAAGTGTTTATTGAACTTTCTGAGTCAGTAGGTTTAAACATTGACATGGTCATAACTCTGCTGCTTCTAGTCTTCTCGGGGCAAAATCTGCAACGTGGCTTCTGTCAGACCAATATTCATGAACTATATAGAACTTTTATTCTATAGCTTGGTCTCAGAAAGTCAGTTCAGTTGTTTTATGACATCATATTCTGGGAGAAGAATACAACTTTACCATTGCTACCAGCTCTGCTCATGAGACATGGTCAGAACATAATTCAAACAAAATCTGGGCCCAGAAAATACTCCAAAATACCAGACTTATTACTTTACTGCATCTGTGTTAGCACATAAAGCCTTGTCAATAGTAATTCACAATATTTTCTAACAAAACATGCAGTTCAGTCCAATTTTAAGAGTGTCGTCAATTTAATAGTTGATATATTTTATGTTAAAATCAAAATGTATTTCTTCCAACTCCAGATAAAACTTCACTCTCAAATTATGAACTTATCATCCTGTCACAGGTAAAAAGAAGAGCACATTCAGTTTATAAATAAAAGTTAGGCAACTTGTTCATTTAAGTGAAATGCAATAATGCTCCCACCTGGAAGAAAAAAATACATAAAATTGTACAGAATATGATTTCAAGTCATGAAGTATTTCACAGTGAGTCATATACTTCAAAGGGAACCCATCTTCTAGCTGAAGGAGTTAGATAATTTTCATCAGTCAAAGCTTTGACTTCTGAAGTCATCATACTGAAGACTGTTTTCATTTGAGTTACTACACTGGAGCAGATGAGATTGGTACATTAACAAAGTGAGAAAAGGATCTAGCCAGAGGTCCAGATATCTAAACACAGTATGTGTTACAACAGGGTTTAATATCTCAGTAAGTAAAATGGGTTCTGGAGTTTATTGGCTTGCACTACTGACCGACTGAAAGGGGCTTTACGTTTGTCCCTACAGGGAAGTTTAACCTGGTTTAAACCATCATTGACAAAGTTTTTTGACAAATAATAAGAGAATAATATGATGTTTTTGTACATCAATTTTTCAAAGGGATCTTTTAACAATCTGACTGACAGTGAGCATGTCTTGTTAAGAGTCTCTAGCATAGGACAAGACTTACTGGATAATGAAACCTGATAAAGTTTCTGGGGTTGTTCTTATGGCGCAAATTAACTATGCTGGCAAAATGTTTGACTTGTTGAATAGTGGGCAAGGATATGAGAATGTGTGTTTGAATGAGATCAGTGTCAACTACCACAAGATTGATTTGTAGTTAGTAGATTTTGTTATAGAACAGAGAATTAACAAAAGGTTGTATGGTTATTTAACATTGGAGAAACCAAAGATATCCAACATTTGTGGTATCCCTTACATCTGCAAGAATGTGGGGGATCCTCCGTTGAGACCAGCCATTCCAGCGCTAGGTTCTAAAACTGAACTTTTGGCAAAATGTATTGACTTGAGTTGAAAGGGTGTATAAACAAATTTCCACACATTCTGCGGCACTCTTGGCATTTTTATAAGTACTTAAAAATGTTAATTCTAATGATTTACTGTTTGTTACTATGGACATTAAAGACCTATTTTCAGTCATTCCCAATGATTTCGTATGTACTGGCTTGATGAATTGGTTACTGAGTTATTTACTGGTTTGAATTCAGATTTGTGTCTTGTTAAGGAAGCACATGAACATCTGTTATAGAACAATTTTGTTTCTTTTGAAGGGGAGTTCTACCATCAAACTGAAGGGGTAGCCATGGAGGTCTCATGTGCCCCTCTTTACGCAAACCTTGTTTTATTATATTTTTTCCAAATATGCTAAATTTTAGGATTTGTATTTAATATATCTGGATGATATTTTTATTCTGTGGTAGGGGACATTTGTTTTATATGATGAATGTTCTTAAATGCAAGTATGCCTTTCTTGAAGTCTAGATATTCAGCTGCAGATAGAATTATTAACTTCTTAGACATTAATATATACAAGTATTCATCAAAAAGATTTTTTCATCTAGCTTTTTGGGAAAAAAACACCTTCTTCAATAGTTGCTTACACTTTCAGAGTTGTCATTCTTTTAATTAAAAAGTTAGTGTAGTCAAGGGCATATGATATGTCTCCAGATTGGTACCAAAGGATGGTGACTTCCTTGTTCAAATATACCAGTTAATTGAACTATTTAAACACAGAGGACACCCTCATGACCTACTGGAACAGAAAAAAATTAGTGGTCATGTCGGGCAGGGCTGTCAGATTTGCAATCGTTTTGAAGGGAGGATTAGTAAAAACAAGGAATACCAAGAATAATTGGGTTGGCCAGAAGGTGATTTTTCACCTATTCAAATGGTACAGTTCCTACAAAGAACATTACTGATAGGCCCTGGGGGATGCTCGCCCATTTTGCCAACATTAGGGACATTGTGGAACCCTACCCTAGTTATGTATTCAAGAGAGCTGTTAACATTAAACAGGGTAGAAAGAGTGGACCTGTGTACATGGACAGGGTTTGGGACCACTAAGTGTAACGGCTGTTACCAATGCCTCTTTATTAATACCAATCAGGGTGAGATTTTCAGGTTAATGTACCAATTCACTGACCTCCCAAAGGTCAATTTCACCACCAGGGCAATAGTTTATTTGGCACATCATTCCTTATACAGTACTTTTTACATTGGCAAAACAGGGCATACATTTAGAGAACATATTTATGAACAACAAGGTGCTGCGGTAGCATTGTCGCCTCACAGTAAGACGCTGACCAGTTAGACTGTCAGCTAGAGCAACTTCTGCGTGGAGACATTTGTGAGTGTGCGTACCTTCGTTGAAGGTTGTGTGTTAGAGCTGGCAACTCAGCACGTAAAAATCAACTGCCAATCGGGACCGGAGTTCCGCTGTGGCGACCCCTAACTGGGAAAAGCCGAAAGACACAACATTATGCCATTAGGAGTGACAGTATTAACAATGCTCTGTTCTGTAATGGTTTTTAAAAAAATTCTATTTTTAATGTTGCAGAAAGTCAAGATTAGTCCCCTGTAGGTCTATATTACATCACCGAATGCTTAAAAAAGCAAACGGTGATTGATCAAACTTATGTAAGCGAAAGCTTAAAATATCAAAGCAACAGAAACCCAAACTTTTTCCTAGGGAAAGAATTTGGTTGTCCGTTTCTGTTGCTTCGGTATTTTCAGTGCTGTGGTGGAAAGTTACGAGTCGGGTTCAGGTAAGTGTGCGATTGTGTGGATGTGAGTGTTAGGGTGGGTTAGGTGAGTTAGGGTTAGGGCGTGGGTTAGGTATGTGTGGGATTGTGTGGACATGAGGGTTAGGGTGGGTTAGGTGAGTTAGGGTTAGGGAGAGGGTGAGATGAGTGTGCGATAGTGACAGACCTTAGGGTTAGGGTTTGGGTTAAGGTAAGTGGATAGTTAGTGGTATTTGTATAGTTTAGTGTAGGGTTAGGTGTCAGATTTTAGGTGTATGTGTGTGGATTGCTGTTTGTTTGGTGTGCTTGTGTTGTGTGTATGTGTTTTGGAACAGCGATTTTAAATCATGGTTCTGACAGTTTGAGATTGTAAGCTTTCCCTTACATAAGTTTGAGCAATCACCGTTCACTTTTTTAAGCATTCGCTGATCTAATATAGACCCTCCCCTGGTACATAACTGGGGCATTTTTTATAGTGTAGAGAATTACGGTGGCAGCTTAGACTACAAGCACATATTTTCCCTGGCATTAATGAAACTTTGAATATTAACTGTATATTAAAAAAGAAAGCTGGTACACTATAACATGAGAGGATATATGTTGTAAGAAATTCATAGGCATTTTTAGGATGTTACTTTTGGTATTTATCAATAATACATTAATATAATTTACAATAGATACGTATTACATTATTTATATATTTACTTTATTTACATTCACTTTTACAGAATGATTTATTACATTTTATGAATGTTTGTGGTTTTAAGCTTTGGTGTATACAATAACTGGGTCTGTTTTCTAAATTTGGTACATGTTGATTTGGCTACCATGTTTCTTTAAATAAGAATCATTTTGGTGGTAGTCACATGATATGGACTACTAGGTATAAATGGAGTATCACCATGGTTTTGATTGTTCTGATAAATTCTGGTGTAATTTATGAAAAAAGTGTTTACTTTATTAAATTTTCCTGTGGAGCCAATTTTTTTTGATGGGCGGCGCAGTGGTGCAGTGGTTAATGCTGTCGCCTCACAGCAAGAGGTTCTCTGGTTCGATTCTCAGCTGGGGTGCCTTCTGTGTGGAGTTTGCATGTTCTCCCTGCGTTCACGTGGGTTTCCTCCGGGTACTCCGGTTTCCTCCCACATTCTAAAGACATGCTTCTGGAGCATTTCTCCCCGGGCCTCCGCTGAAAACAGGATCTGTGGAACCTAGTCGGACATTCCCGGTCAACAAATGTTAAATAAAAAAAAAAAAAAAAAAAAAAAATTGATTGTTTTTCTTACCTGCAGATTATAGGCTGCACACTCCCCATACAAGCACAGTGGCTTGGGATGTCGGTGTGCAGTGGCAGTCCTCATGCAGCCCTCACACTCCTCATGCAAGCACAGTGGCTTGGGATGTCATTGTGCAGTGGCAGTCCTCATGCAGCAGTCAGCACTTAGTAGAGACTGAAGCAGCCACTACAAGGAAGGGCAGTTCTGGGAGTGGGTAAGCTGCTTCATTGAATTTCAAAGCTGTCCTGCTCCCCACCACACGATTCTTACAATAGTTGGAAAGAATGGGCTTATTAGTTACATCAAGCAGGGACAGAAAGGTCATGGGTCACTTATATAATCTGTAGACACCTCTCACCCCCTAAGGTATGAAAGGGTAGTGTAGTTATGAGGGTCTATATTACAAACCCAAACGCTTACCTTATCGAATCCCTGAACATCGACCCGTCCTTATCGAAACGCGAAAACATCAAACGTCCAGAAGAGCAAAATCAGAAATGTGGAATCTTCATGGTTGGCCTTCTGCGGTATAGCTCCGTAAGGTAAGTGTGCAATAGTTACGGACCTTAGGGTTAGGGTGCGGGTTAAGGTAAGTGCATAGATAGTAATGTATGTTAGAGTTAGTGTAGGGGTTTGTTAAGTGTACGTGTGTGGATTATTTCGTTTGTTTGGGTTTAGCTTTTTAAGGTAAGTGTGCGATAGTTCATAGGTTCATAGGTTCATACTAGGCTATCTGCCCAAGGGCATTTATAAGCCTAGCCCATAGTTATGTGGCTTTCGCCACCCCTTTAGTTTGAATAAAAACTATGCCTATCATTTTTCTGTGCCTCTGTCAAGCAGTGACACTGAAGTAATCCCTGGGGTATATCTGCGATCTCCCATCCATTGGTCAAGATTCCTCTTGAACAAGGCCAGCGAGGTGCTCTGCCTCACATGTACCGGGATTTTGTTCCACAGCATAGGGAGTCTCTGGGTGATGAATCTGTCCCTCCAGCACGTTCTATTTATAACCGTGTCAAGGTTTAAGTCGCCGCCCTTGTGGTTCTGAGGGACCTAGATTTTTTGAGGTGAAGCATATTCATCAAATCTGGGTTTGACATGGCCTTATATGTCAGGCACAGGTCACCTCTGAGCAAGTGGTATGAGACTGAATAGAGCTGGAGTTCTTTCAGTCGGGCAGCATAAGACATATTTTTGAGACCCTTTATCCTTTTGGTGAGGAACTTTTGGGGCCTTTCAAGCTGCAGCAGGTGTCTGGTCAGATACATTCCAACGGGCATTGTACTCAATCATAGGTCTAATGAGTGATGAGTACAGGGGGACGATGACCTCCCTTGATCTAGATGTGAATCCCTTCATGATCAGGTGGGCGATATAGAAGGTTTTCCTAACTACTTTAGCAGCATGAGTGTCAAACGAAAGGCTACTGTCAACTTGGGTCCCCAGATCCCTGATGACTGTTTCTGTGCTCAGTGGATTGCCACCTATATGGTAGCTAGGGGTAACCTTGTTTTTCCCGAAGGGTATGACTATGCATTTTTTGGTGTTTAACTTCAGGACATGGCTCTGGCACCAGTTATCCGTTTCTGTGAGGCCCTTCTGGAGGATATCTGTGTCAGATGTGTTTTCGACTATAGCGCCCAGTTTGCAGTCATCTGCAAACTTTGTCAGCCATAACCCTCCTGTGTTTGCTTGTACTTCAGAAAAGTAGATGCTGAACAAGAGTGGACCCAGGACTGAGCCCTGTGGGACACCACTTGTGACAGGCTTTGAGTCTGACATGGCTCCAGCAACTCTGACCCTGTGGGTTCTGTCACTTAGCCAGTTTGCAACCCATCTTGTGATGTATGGGTTTACATTCAAGCTGATGAGTTTTTCGATGATACCTGAGTGGGGTATTGTGTCGAAGGCCTTTGCCAGGTCGAGGTAGGCTGTATGGACTGCCTTTCCCTCATCAATGGCCTTGGTGACTGTCTCGAAAATGTCAACCAAGTTTAAGAGGCAGGATCTGCCTTTGACAAAGCCAAACTGGGTTGGATCCAAAGTCTGCAATTTCCCTATGTCTTTATTTATGAGTTCCATTATGATCCTCTCCATGGCTTTGCAGATAAGGCTTGTCAAGCTAATGGGGCGGTAATTTCCAGGGTCTGTGGAGGCACCGCCCTTATGAAGTGGGACCACAGTCGCCGTGCGCCACTCCTTGGGTACGTATCCTGAGGTGAGGCTAAGATTAAACAGCTGTCCTAACTGTGGGTTTAATTCCTCATTGAGTTCATGAAGGACACAGCCGGGGACACCATCCGGTCCCATGGATGCTGTGTTTTTTGCCTTAGTGAGGGCAGTTCTCACCTGGGCGTTGGAGATGTTTGGGGGGCTACAATCCTCTGGAATAGATATCTCTCCTTTTGGGGGGGGAGAAGTTTGCACTGAACCTTTCAGCCAGTATGTTAGCAATGTGTGTAGGTTCAGTAATTTTCACATCATTTTGAACTAATTCTGAGCATATCTGGGAGTTTCCTCCTAGGTTTCTAACATAGCTAAAGAAGGCCTTATGATTGTCTTTAGAGTCCTTGGCGATTTTTCTCTCAAAATTTGCCTTGGATGATTTTATGAGAGCTCTTAGTTTTTTACTTATAATGATCAAAGGTGTCTTACCTTTCAAGGATTTTGCTCTATCTTGTAGTAGCTTCCTCCTTTTGTTGTAGAGCTTGTTTATGGCTGGGGTCCACCAGACTGGACGCTTGCCTTTGGTACAGAGAGTCTTAGTTTTGTTTGGGATTGCCTGATCCATGCAGTCCTGTAGGTGCTGGTAGAAGGCATTTGTAAGTGATTCAGCGGTTTGAGTAATGTTTACCACTGGCTCAGGGGCCTTAAAGGAGACCACACTAGTTTTAGAAGTGTGAAATCGGCTTTTGAGAAGTTTTTCACTGTGGTCTTTTTGTTTCAGGTGGGCGGGATGAGGACCTCCAGCGAGATTAGTTTATGATCTGATCTCACCAGTGAGGGGTATACTTCGGTGTTGAACATTTTGATCCCATGTTCGTGATGATGAGATCAAGTATGTTTTCTCCTCTTGTGGGGATGGTGACTAGTTGTTCCATGGCATTTGAGTTTATGAACTCCAGGAATCTTTGGGTTAGAGTGTTCGGGCTTGAGTAGTGTTCCCAGTCTATATTAGGGTAGTTGAAGTCACCTAGTATGATGGTGTTTGGAGATACATTTATCCCTCCAATGTTTTCAGGAAGGCCATGTGAGGTTCCTGAGTTTGAGAGGGTGGCCTGTAACATGCTACAAATTGCAGAGCAGTCTTGCCTATGGTTAATTGCACCTGGATGGTCTCCGATGCATCGTGCGTTGCCACCAACCTTGAGGTGTGGGTGTCCTTTATGAATATGGACACCCCCCCTCCTTTCTTGGTGTTGTCCGGATTTTGGGGCCGGAACGCATGATATGAGGTGAAACCTGTTAGTGCTGGGGTGCTCTCAGGAGCCTTGAACCAGGCTTCTGTCACAGCACAGACATCGATGTTCTCCATATTGAGAAGGGCCTCGAGTGCGTGCATCTTGAGAGTGAGACTTCTGGCATTGAGCAGCATTACCCTTAGTTTTTTCCTTTTGGTGTTCTAGGGTGGTAGGTTTAGAATTTGAGCCTTGCCTAAAAGGCACTATGGGGGTGGCAAGAGCCTTTGCCAATATCCGGAAGCCCAGGTGTGACAGGTGCAAGCCGTCCCTTGCGAAGCAGCGTGGCTTGTCCAGCATGTCATCCCAGGCAGACAGACATTGGATCCCCTTTGAATGAACACCAGAATTTAAGCCAATTATTAAAGCTGATCATCTTATCACTGTATTGTGGCATCATTCTAGGTGAAGGTAGGATACTGCTCAAGGTCAGGGTCATACCTGCCTGGGCTACATAATCAGAGAGCTCCTCGATGTCCCTTTTCATGTAGTCCAAGGAGTGCGTCTCAGGTCGTTGACACCAGCGTGGACAATGACTGAGTCGTACTTGTACCTGCTGTTGAGAGACCTGAGTGCTTGCGTTATGTGGTGGATTCTAGCGCCCGACAGGCAGCTTACTGTGACCTTCTCCTTACTTAGTCTGGTGAGCGGGACGTCAGTGTGTCTGACTATGGAATCACCAATGACAAGTGTGTCTGGCATTTTGTTTGGCCTTAAGGGCTGTGACTGTTTGACACTCTGACTGTGTGGTCTATGTGTTGCATGTGTTGGGTCGTGAGGTGGTAGTTGTTTGGGTGTCTGCTTTGGTGGCCTCTGCTGTTTTGGTAAATTTTTGATCAGAGCCTCCGAGTATGTCTTTGTGTGAGTATGTGTATGATTTGAAGTTGTGATGGTACCATGTGTGACTGGGTATGTATTGTGTGTGGTTACCTTCTCCTCCTGTCTGGTCTTGCCAGTCCTATGTTGAGAGAGCTCAGCCTCCAGTTTGGCCGTATAGTTGCATCTCTCACATGTATTTGTGTTTTGTGGGAGAAGGAGAGGATTGTCTGTGTACATGAGGCAATTGTAACATTGCCTCAATATTCCCAGGTTCACCAGTTGAGCTGGAGAGGACACTAGCAACTGATCCCTCGACATACTAGAAGTAGTAGATAAAGAGACTTTCAAAGGACTCCGGGGAAGTGGGTTTTAGGCTGGTGGGGTACTATCTATAATAAGAGTGCTTTATCAAGGTGCAAGTACTGTAGGAGTAAGTGCTAGGCTTTACAGATAGAGAATAGTCTACTTGGGAATCAAGTAGAGATGAACTTTTCAGTTATAGGATATGCTGGTTAGATCAGCAGTACAGCTCGAGGAAGGTAGTTCTAAGGGAAAATTTGAAGAGTGGAATTTAGATGGCCCGAATAGTTTAACCTTGTTTAACCGCCGCTGCTCTTGTGTGCAACAGTGGCAACTCCGCGCTAACGCGCGTTTAGCGTGTTTTATAGCAGGGGGCTGAAGGGAGCTAGGAATTGGCCCAAAACGACCAATGGACTACTAGTTTCTGGCTGAAACTTCACCAAATCGGACAAAAAGGCCGCTCAGTGCTTCCCACTCCCACTGGTAAGCAAAGAAAAGTACAGTTTTGTACCTACCATAAATGTAGATGTTCGAAGATCCACATTGCTGCAGTCCTTACATATGGGTAGTCCGCTGTCCTTGGTCGGCCCGAATACCAAAGTATAAGGCTGACGTCGGTCAAGGCGCTTAGAACTGACATCAGAACGTCAGGGTACAAAAGCGCATGACCGACGTCATATCCTCAGTCTTTTCTTGCCCCAGATGTCAGAAGACCCTAAAAAGAAAGGCCAAAACCAAAAGACAGCAAAAAACCAACCAACCACCCCTGCACTAATCCTATTTACAATATTTACAATATTCACAACCCAAACCACACAACCGCCTCTAACTACAGAGGCGAAGGAAGGAGGGTAAATTGGACTGCAGCAATGTGGATCTTGAACATCTACATTTATGGTAGGTACAAAACTGTACTATGTTCTTCATCTCACATTGCTGCAGTCCTTACATATGGGTAGAATCCCAAAGCAGAGGTAAGGGAGGATGGCAAAACTATAAAGCATTAGGAGCTTCCAAAATGCCCTGTAAAATTGCAGTGGCAAAACCAGCCCTAGATTTAGAGTAAAGTGGAAGGTGGTAATGCTTAGAGAAAGTATGCACTGAACTCCAAGTAGCTGCCTCCAAAATATCTTTAGTTGCCACCCCCCTTAAAAAAGCTGTAGAAGTGGCAGTAGCCCTAGTGGAATGAGGCCTAATCCCAGCTGGAATCTCCTTACCATGATGGGAATAACAGAAACCAATACAAAAACCAATCCACTTAGAAATAGTTTGTTTTGACACAGGCTTGCCCTGAGAACCCAAAGCAAACTGCTGAGACTGCCTGAACCCTTTAGTTCTGCTCAAATAATATCGCAACTGCCTGTGTATATCCAAAGTGTGCAAAATCTTTTCCCCTTTATTTTGGGGGTTTGCATAAAAAGTAGGCAAATGAATAGTTTGGTTTAAAGCCACACTAGAAACCACTTTAGGCATAAAGGAAGGATTAGTACGCAAAGATACCCTATCCTTATGGAAAATTAAGAAAGGCTCAACCGCCATAAGGGCCTGTAATTCAGAAACCCTTCTCGCAGAGGTAATGGCCAACAAAAAAGCAGTCTTCCATGATAAATATTTCAACTCGGCAGTAGCTGCAGGCTCAAAAGGTTGTAGAGTGAGTTTCTCCAACACAAAATTGAGATCCCAAGCAGGAGTAGGAGCTCTTGGGGGTCTTATATTCTTTGCCCCTCTAAGGAATTGCTTAAACAAAGGATGAGAAAACAATGGTGGGTCACAGTCATAGTGAGCAGAAATTGCTGCAGCATGAACCTTAATAGAGGAGAAGGACAAACCTTTGTCCAGTAACTCAGTAAGATATTGAAGAGCCACACTTAAATTAGGCTTAGAAACATCAAATTCCTTTGCTGTACTCCAAAATAAAAACCTCCTCCATTTATCTGCGTACACTTTCCTTGTACTAGGCCTTCTGGCCTCCAAAATAACATTCAAAACTTGCTGTGGAAGCTGAGACCCTCCAGGGTTTAAAACAGAATATGCCAGGCTGTTAGATGCAGAGAGTGAAGTTTGACATTGAGTAAATGACTGTTCTCCTGAGACAGCAGGTGTGGAATCGAAGGCAAAGGCCATGGAGGCTCCCGCACCAGACTTCTCAGTAATGGGTACCAGTGCTGTCCAGGCCAATCTGGAGCTATTAAAATCATCTTTGGCTTGTCCTGTCTGACCTTCAGGAGTACCTTTGGGAGGAGAGGCAGAGGTGGAAAGGCATACACATGAAGATTGCTCCAATTGAATGAGAGAGCATCCACTTTCCAAGCTGTGGGATGAAACCTTTTTGTGCAAAACTTTGGCAGCTGGTAGTTTAGTGGAGAAGCGAACAGATCTATGTCTGGAGTTCCCCATAACACTGTCAATTTCTGAAATACATGAGGATCCAATTTCCACTCGTGGGGATCCATAATTTGTCTGCTCAACACATCTGCTAAGGAGTTCTGTGCTCCCGGCAGAAATCTTGCCTGAAGATGTAGCTGTAAACTGAGAGCAGTCTCCCACAAAATCATTGCTTGTCTGCATAGAGGATAAGAATGCATTCCCCCTTGCTTGTTGATGTACCACATGACAGTTGTGTTGTCTGTTAGAATCAACACCTGCCCTGGAAGAAGTAAATCCTTGAAAGCTATTAATGCAAATTGGACTGCTAACATCTCCTTCAAGTTGATATGCAGATGTTGAAGTCTGGCAGGCCACGTGTCTTGTACCCACTATCCATTTAGATGAGCTCCCCAAGCTTTGTCTGAGGCATCTGTCGTTAGAATCTGACTAGCCTCTGGCCGGGTCACAGAGAGTCCCTTGTTTAGGTGACATTCCTGAGCCCACCACAAAAATTCCTTTTGAATGCAAGGTATTATCTGAATGACAGTGTCCATATCTTGGCAGTGCTGTGTCCATACATTTTTGAGATACCATTGTAGCTTCCTCATATGCAGTTTGGCATTGGGAAGTACCAGAATACAAGATGCCATGAACCCCAAGGCTTGAAGGACTGTCCTTGCAGTCAGCCTGGACTGATGAGACAATTGATGGAAGTAAAGAGAAAGATTCTTTTGTTTGTCCGGGGTCAAAAAGGCCATCTGGGATGCTGTATTCAGTCTCACACCCAGAAAGCACATGTCCTGAGAGGGTACTAGACTGGACTTTATTTCGTTCACAGAATACCCCAGGCATCTTAGCACTGCTATCACATACTGTAAATGATGAAGAAGTTCGTCCTTTCCTTGGGCCAGAATCAGGCAATCGTCCAAATAAGGATAGATCTGTATTCCTCTTAGCCTGAAGAAAGCTATCACTGGAGCCAGAACCTTCGTGAACACTCTGGGCGCAGTAGATAAGCCAAAGGGCAATGCAGAGAACTGATAATGAGAAGTCCCAGCCTGAAAACGCAGATACTTTCTGCAACTGAGCCTGATAGGAACATGAAGGTAAGCCTCCTTGAGATCCAGAGTCACCATCCAGTGATCTTTGCCCAGCAGAGGTAAAAGCTGTTGTAACGTCAACATTTTGAACTTGGGAATGTCCAGATATGTGTTGAGGATAGATAAATCCAAGATTGGTCTCCACGTGTTCCCTTTCTTTGGTACTAGGAACAGGCGAGAATAAAATCCTAGGCCCACTTCTGGCAGAGGGACCGGTTGTATGGCCCTTATTTGAAGTAGCAGAGAAATTTGTTTGTGAGCCTCTAGTCTTTGCTGAGGAGGAACGTCCGGCATGCCTTTGAAAGGAGGCAAGGTATGGAAATAAAACTTGTAACCTCGGTGTATGATATCCAACACCCATTTGTCTTGGGTAACCAAATTCCAATTTTCCTTGAAGAGTGCCAACCTTCCTCCCAAAGGAGCTGCCAGGCAAGAAGGATCTGGCAGCTGAAAAGGTAGGTCATTGGGCCTGTTTACGAAAGGACTGGCCCCTGCCCTCACCCGAAGATTGTGCAGGCGAACTCCCTGTTCTAGGTCTGAAAGAACTCTGAGCTCTGCCCCTACCAAGTCTAGATCTACCCCTAGACTGAGAATCATAAGAAGGATACGTCCACCCCTTAGCAGGCCAATTCCTACTAAACTTTGGAGGCTGCACTTGCAAAAAATCTTTAACAGCTTGCATGGACTTAGCCTTGTCTTCCATTTTCTTCAAGACTGACTCCACAGGTGAACCAAACAACACATCAGACTGTAAAGGAGCATCCAAAATCCTTGTCTTAACATGGTCAGATAAATTCTGATCCCTTAGCCATGCGTGCCTGCGAAGAACTGAACCAGTGGCAGCCACTCTAGACGAGGCCTGTACAGCATCAAAACCACATTGTAAAGAATGCTTACCCACCTGCTCTGAAACATGCACCAAATCTTGTAATTCTTTACACTCAATGCCTTCCGCCAGAGCATCCACCTTAGACTTCAATTGAGAAAGAAGATAGTTTTGATATTTCAACATATGAAACTGGCAATTCAAAGCCCTCATAGCTAGGGTAGAAGATGTATAGACTTTCTTTCCCCATCTATCCAAAGCTCTGGCCTCTTTATCTGGAGGAACCGGATTTTTACAACAGAGGCCTTGACACCCTTAGGTCCCTGACTAACAGTTTCTGGGTCCGCCCTAGGACTCTTATAAAGATATTTATGAGCCTCAGGCACCCTGTAATACCTATCCGGTTTAACAGGAGCAGGAGGCAGAGAATCAGGATTAAGTGAAGCCTCTGCAAACACATCTTCCACAACATCCAGAACAGGAGGTATAGCCAAGGGCCTATGGTGGGGTAAAAGCAAAAATTCCCTAAGCCTTTTCCTGGAATCAGAGAAGTCCTGACCTTCCCACTTAAAATGTTCCCTCATGGAATGAAGAGTCTCTGAAAAAGAAAAATCCTCTGGAGGAGAAGCAGAAGGAGTCGAATCATCTGCATCAGAATCAGAATAAGGAGAGTACTCCTGCAAGTCTTCAGCCGAAGACTCAGAAACATCCGAAGCCTGCTCAAAACTCCCCAACTCTGGCTCCACCCTAGGCTTCTTATCAGGAGGGGGCAAAGAACCTCTAATCAGAGTAATCAAATCTTCTGCCATTTTAAGCATGTGCTTCTTGGGCACAGACCCTGCTGCACTAGGAGAGACCCCAACAGAAGCTAAGACTGGCCTGCCTCTGGGAGAAGCCTTGGAAACAGAAGGAGAGGGCCTAACCACCCTAGGAAGGGAGGGGAGTACAGTAACCTGGGAAGCCCCTTCAGCCTGACCTGCCTCCTGAGAGGCCACATCCTGCAATATCAAAGTCTCCCCCTGGGACTCCAGAGAAGCCTCCGTCGGAACCACCGGTTCCACTGACGCCTCTAAAGAACCGACGTCCGGAACGGACGACTCTTCTTGCCTGGGTTTAACTGCTTTGTCTTTGCGCTTCTTCGAAGAAGCGGGCGCCAGAGAATCCGACGGCATATTATAATTGCACCGCTTCCCGAAGACCAGCCTAGCACAATCTAACCTTCGCAATAGTGCGCTTATTGAATCTAGCACAAAAGCGACACCCAACAACGTCGTGCTCAGGCCCCAAACAAGGAATACACAAAGAATGATAATCCCTATGCGGTATCTGTTTCCCACAAGAAATACAGTTATTCACTTTTTCTGACATCCGTAAAACACTGAGGCAAGAAAAAACCAAAATATTCCCCAACGGGGTACTTAGCCAACTTTGATTCGGTCTGAAACTCCGAACTCGAAAAATTTCAGAACGCCGAACGGCACTTGCAACGCTGCTTCTGCATCGGACCATGCGGCAAAAAAGACTGAGGATATGACGTCGGTCATGCGCTTTTGTACCCTGACGTTCTGATGTCAGTTCTAAGCGCCTTGAGCGACGTCAGCCTTATACTTTGGTATTCGGGCCGACCGAGGACAGCGGACTACCCATATGTAAGGACTGCAGCAATGTGAGATGAAGAACATCTTCCCTCCTTCCTAATAAGGCAATGGATCAGTAACAGGAACTAAAAACAAAGCCCAGGGATCAGCAACTCTGAAACTGGACTACTCTAGTTCAGTAAGGCGGGAAAACAAGAGATTTTTTTGTTTTATTACAGAGATAAGGAAAAAAAACAGACAGTAAATGCTATAAATGCTGTAAATCGGCTAGCGCACTTTGGTGTGTAGCCTACAGAAACAATTTGCAACAATTAGTAACTTAAAGTGCAATAAACAGTGTAAAATGCAGAAATCACTTAAAGTAGCAGTAAAACAGGCGAAATGCAGTCGCTAGCTTAATAACAGTGGGAAAGCCACAAAAATACTTATATCTGGTAGAAAGTCACTCTTTTAGCTCTCTGCTGCTTGGATCACTCTGCAGGCCACCACGAGGATCTGTGCTGAGTTGGTACAAGCTGGAAAACGCGTGTTTTATAGCAGGGGGCTGAAAGGAGCTAGGAACTGGCCCAAAACGACCAATGGACTACTAGTTTCTGGCTGAAACCACCAATTCGGACAAAAAGGCTGCTCAGTGCTTCCCACTCCCACTGGTAAGCAAAGAAACTTCCCTCCTTCCTAATAAGGCAATGGATCAGTAACAGGAACTAAAAACAAAGCCCAGGGATCAGCAACTCTGAAACTGGACTACTCTAGTTCAGTAAGGTGGGAAAACAAGAGATTTTTTTTTTTTTTTTTTTTTTACAGTGTCAAGGAAAAAAAACAGACAGTAAATGCTATAAATGCTTTTAAGCGGCTAGCACACTTGAGTGTGTTAGCCTACAGGTAAAATTAAGCAACAATAACTTTTTAAGAGTGCAAAACAGTTAATCAACACAAAAACAGTTTAAATAGAATGCAGAGCTGTATAAACAGGCTAAGATGCAGTCGCTAAGCAGTAAATATTCAAAAGCCAGAAAAAATACTTAAATCAGTTATAGCAAATACAGTTATAACAAATGCTCTGAAATATACTGTATATTTCCAATATGTTTGAGAAGGACAGTCAGAACACAAGAAGGTTCAGGCGAAAAAGAAAAAAAAGTTTTGTTTTACTTTTTGAAAAGGGAAAAAGGAGGAACAGAAGGCCTTATCAAATGTTCTCTCTGTATTAAGAAGAATGAGCTAATGACACTAGACTGGGAGGTGTGTCACAGTAGGGGCGGGCAACTGCAAAGCCACCAAGTATAAGAGCAAGACACCAACAGGGAGGGAGGGTGGGACAAAATAAAAGCACTACAGAGTCAAATGAAAGTTTTCGGACCTTAGGGTTAGGATGCAGGTTAAGTTAACTGCATACATGGTGGTATACGTAAGATTTAGTGTAGGGTTAGAAGTAGGGTTTAGTTTACGGCTAGAAGTAGGGTTTTGGTTAGTGTACGTATGTGGTTTATTTAGTTTGTTTGTGTAGGTAGTATGTAGTGGGCAGTGGGGTGGGACAAGTATGATAGTTCAATATTTTGAATTTCGCGGTTTAAGGCGTTCGGTGTTTATGCGGTTAGATGAGGAGGGGTCGGTGTTTAGGGATTCGATAAGGTAAGAGTTCGGGTTTATAATATAGACCCAGTTATGATGCTGGCCAATGGAGGAGCAGAAAATGCTAGCACTTGGGAATAGGTTATTATCTTTAGCACTTTGCAAGGTTAGGGAAAGTGGTTATAGAATTACAGGTCCTCAAGATGTTTCAGTTTAGTGAACTTGGTAAAGAAGTAAGTATTATGGCGCAATTCTACAATAAGGCAAAATTTTCATTATGGCTTCTTCAAGACCCCATCTTATAAACCAAATATTAGTGCTACTCTGTGGTTCTGCTTAGAGGCTTCACTACCAACTTTACCATCAAGTTATAAATCTACATATTTCAAATCTGGGTTGAATTGCTAATTTCTAGAATTTATAATGGGGTGTTCATCAGAGTCTAATAGAGGATTTCACATTCATTTTTCGAAATTATCTTCTGGGTCATGTGAAAAAAATTGTGCTGCTTGTATCCATGAATTAACATCATATACATATAATGTTGACTTCTTCAGGATGAAAATATTTAAAAATACTTGAGCTATAGTGGCATCATCACCTTGGAAATATTCAATATTTGCATTCAGAGCATACTGCGCAGTTATTTTTTTCAGCCGTCCTCATAAATATGTTAGCAGTTTTTCAAGATGATGTTAAAATGCATCATTGACCTCAAACAGAAATTCTGGACTTGCTTTGCAAAGCTATCCTCATGTGACATTATTTATATAGTTATTTATTTATTTTTGCAGACTCTGTTCAAAAGTTAACATTCTTAGAATACTACTATGAACATTTGTGCTGAAAATATTAAAAATAGCAATTCGAAGGATGATACATTTCCATCAGTTTCATTACTATGACTTATTTATTTAATTATTTTTATTTAATTATGCATGCATGTACACATGTAGAAGGCATGTAGCTGAAACACTATGTCCTTAAGGGATCATTTGCATATGTCCCGTTGGCCTTCACAACAGGAGGTTTAAGGTATCACACAGTGAAGACTGTTGCTTGGCTGGGTGTTTCTTGCAGTTTTTACCAACTGGTTTGCCTGTGTGACCTTTCTACCCTTTGGTTTATGTTATGACATGTGGGATGGCTAACTTAGTTGTGGCCAATCATTAGTGAAAGCCATGGTGGAAAAGCTCTGGAACCAGTATAGTAAAGAGAAATAATAGGTTCATAGGTGTGTACTAGGCTAATGGCCCTGGAGCCTTTATAAACCTAGCCCATGGAATTATCCTGGCATCGTGCCACCTGACCTTACTTCCTAGTGCCTCTGTCAAGTAGAGCCACTGGAATGATACCTGGGGTGAATTTTCCAATTCCCATCCACTCATCAAGAATTCTCTTGAAGAGGGCCAGTGAGGTGTTCTGTTTGACATATATGAAAAGTCTATTCCATAGCATGGACAGACTCTGGGTTATGAAGCTGTCCCTCCATCATGTTCTGTTGATTGTGGTAATGAGGTAGAGGTCTCTTGAGCATGTGGTGCAGAGGGATTGGGATTTCTTTAGAGGTAGCATTTCTAACAGAGCTGGGTCAGACATGGCTTTGTAAGTCAAGCAGAGATCACCTCTAAGTAGGATATGAGACAGAGAATAGTTTGGAGTGTTTTGATTCTGTCCACATAGGACAAGTGTTTAAGGCCTAGGATCCTCTCTGTGAGGTACTTTTGCTGCCTCTGCAGTTGTTGCAGGTGTCTAGTGAGGTACATACCAAATGGGGCATTATACTCAATGAATGGCCTAATGAGGGAAGAGTAGAGAGAGACAATGACCTGTTTCTTCCTGGATGCAAAACCCTTAGTAATGAGATGTGCCACATAGAAGGACTTTCTGACCACAGTGACAATGTGGTGGTCAAAAGAGAGTTCCATAATGTTGCATTCCATAGCTTTGCATATCAGACTCGTCAGGCTAATGGGGTGACAGTTCCCAGAGTCTGTAATTGCTCCTCCTTTGTAAAGCGGGATGACTGTAGCAGTTCACCATTCAGAGGTGAGGCTATGGCTGAACAGGGCACACAGGTGAGGTGCCACTTCACTCTGTAGTTCATGTAGAACACAGCCAGGTATATTGTCAGGTCCCACAGAAGCTGTATTCTTGGCCAGTGCTGTTTTAACTTGTGCACCAGTAATACTGAGTGCCTGGCAATCTACTGGTATTGTGATTAGTCCTTTGGGGGGTGAGGGGTAACATTGGCATGGAATCTGTCGGCCAGTATATTGGCAATTTATGTTGGCTCGGTACAGGAGGTACCATTGTGCAGTAGCTCAGAGCAAATATGGGTATTGCCATGGAGATTCTTTACATAACTATAGAAGGCCTTGTGGTTGTCTTTACTATCTGCTGCAATCCTGTTTTCACAGCTAGCTTTACAGGATTTGATGAGGGATTTCAACTTTTTGTTGAGGCTGATAAGTGAGTTTTTCCAGTCTTGGGACTTCATCTTATTCTGCATCAGTTTCCTCCTTCTCTTGTAAAGTTTGTTAATGGCAGGGGGACCACCAGACTGGATTCCTATTTTTGGAGGAGAACATCTTGGTTCTACTGGGTATGGCGAGATCCATGCATTTGTGTACGTGTTCGTACAGTGCATTGGTGTATGATTCAGTAGTCATGTAACTATTCTCCATTTGCATGGGTGCTGTGAAGTTAGCCACCTCTGTTTTTAGGAGCCCAAAGTTAGCTTTGGAGAAGTTTTTCATGGTGGTTTCCTTTGTGGAGAGATGGGGGGTGGGAGATGTGTATTTCGAAGGTGATTAGTTTGTGTTTGGATCTAACCAGGGAGGAGTTGACTATTGGTGTAGAGCAACGGTCACCCATGATAGTAATGACTAGGTCAAGGATGTTACTACTTCTGTTGGGGTTAAGAATGAGCTGGTCCAAGGCATTGGAATTAATGAATTCCAGGAAACACAGGGCAAGTGTATTGGTACATGAGTAGTTTTCCCAGTTAATGGAGGGGTAGTTGAAGTCGCCCAGTATGAGAGTGTTAGGTTGGACCCTAATATTCTCTGAGGTGCTTAGGAATGTGGAGTGTGAGTCTTGGGACACGGTTGGGGACCTATAGCAGGCTATGACCTGAATCACTGTCTTGCCCAATGTTAGTTTCACCTGAAGTATCTCTGATGCATTATGTTGGGCTACCAGTCTGGAGGTGTGCACATTCTTTATGAATATGGAAACAGCACCACCTTTGGAGCTTCAGTCCAAGTTCTGGGGCCAAATGGTATAGAATGTAGCCTGGTAGTGCAGTGGTGCTTTCTGCTGCTTTAAACCAGGTCTATGTTACAGTACAAAAGTCAATGTTCTCAACTTTGAGGAGTGCTTCGAGCAAGTGCATTTTGAGATTTAGACTTCTAGAGTTGGGCAGCATGACTCTCAGATTGCATTTGTTTGTAGCTGTTGAACACCACCTAAAAAGGCATTATAGGGGTGGCAAGAGCCTTGGCCAGTATGCAGAAGCCCAGTGGTGACAGATGCAGGGCATCTCTGGCAAAGCATCGAGGTCCGTCAATCATGTCATCACAGACAGTCGGATACTAGATCCCCTTAGAATGACACCAGAAACTTAGCCAATTGTTGAAATCAATCATTTTCTGCTTGTACTGTGGTGTCATTCTGGGTGATGGTAGGATGCTGTTCAGAGCTAGGGTCATACCTGCCTGGTCTACATAATCCAAGAGCTCCTCCATGTCTCTTTTCATGTAGTCCAGTGAGGTACGTCTCAGGTCATTCACACCCACATGTACAATGACAGAGTCATAGTTGTACCTGTTGTTGAGGGACCTAAGTGCATGCATTATGTGGTGGATCCTGGCACTTGACAGGCAGCTTACTGTTACTTTCTCCTTATTCCACCTAGTGAGTGGGAAATCAGTGTGCCTTAATATCAAGTCACCTATGGCTAGTGTGTTGGGCATGCTGTTTTGCCTTAGGGGCTTTGGTTGAGTGGCACACTGTTTAGGAGAGTTACATGTCTTGTGATTAGTGTTGTGTTGTGGTGGTTGAGTGTGTTTCTGCCTTTCAGGGTTCTGCTGTTTAGGTAGATTTATTTTTAACAGCTTCTGTGAAGGTGGGTTTGTGGTTTGTGCTGGTGTTCGCACTGGAGGGTTATGTGTTCCATGTGGTGTGGTGCAAGTGCTGACCTTCTCCTCTTGACCAGTTATTCCAGTCTTGGCTGGAGAGTGCGTGGCTTCCAAGTTGGATACATAAATGCATCTCTCGCAAGTCTGAGTGTTGGGAGATAAGAGGAGAGGGTTGCCAGTGTACATGAGGCAGTTGCTACATTGCCTCAGGATGCACAAGTTCACCAGCTTAATAGCAGAAAGCACAGTTAACTGACCTTCAGACATGCCTGGAGGAATGGGCATTAATAATAAGTACTGGAGTTGTTTCCTTGTAGAACGTTTAGTTCTGGTTGTCTGTTGTGTGCTACAATAATTGCTACAAGAAGTCTGGTAAAGTGCTAGACTAATAAGCTAGTAAAAGTGCAGGAGAGGAGAGAACTAGCAGATCTAAGGGAAAAATTTGAAGACCAGACTTTTGGCACAGCTCAGAAGCTTACAAACAGTCCTGGATACAGCAAATCTGTATCTGGACTAGACTAGTAACAGGAAAGGTGGGAAACAAGCGCAAATGCGGACTTTTAATCCAGAAAGTTGAAAAACTGCCCAAACAGCCAATAAACTACAATTTCTGGGCCAGAAACCACTCCTCTTATGGTAGATAGGCTACCTATTGCTTACCACTCCCATTGATAAGCTAGAAGGTTTCCCTCCAACACAGAAAGGCTTGTGGGGCTCAGAAGCTTACAAACAGTTCTGGCTACAGCAAATCTGTATCTGGACTAGACTAGTTACAGGAAAGGCAGGAAACAAGTGCAAATGCAGGCTTTTAAATCAGCAAGTTGAAAGAGATGGAAAAAACTGCACAAACGTCCAATAAACTAGAATGTCTATGCCAGAAACCACTCCTATTGTGGTAGATAGGCTACCTATCTCTCACAAGTCTGAGTGTTGGGAGATAAGAGGAGGGGGTTGCCAGTGTACATGAGGCAGTTGCTACACTGCCTCAGGATGCCCAAGTTCACCAGCTTAATAGCAGAAAGCACAGTTAACTGACCTTCAGACATGCCTGGAGGAATGGGCATTAATAATAAGTACTGGAGCTGTTTCCTTGTAGAACGTTTAGTTCTGGTTGTCTGTTGTGTGCTACAATAATTGCTACAAGAAGTCTGGTAAAGTGCTAGACTAATAAGCTAGTAAAAGTGCAGGAGAGGAGAGAACTAGCAGATCTAAGGGAAAAATTTAAAGACCAGACTTTTGGCACAGCTCAGAAGCTTACAAACAGTCCTGGATACAGCAAATCTGTATCTGGACTAGACTAGTAACAGGAAAGGTGGGAAACAAGCGCAAATGCGGGCTTTTAATCCAGAAAGTTGAAAAACTGCCCAAACAGCCAATAAACTACAATTTCTGGGCCAGAAACCACTCCTCTTGTGGTAGATAGGCTACCTATTGCTTACCACTCCCACTGATAAGCTAGAAGGTTTCCCTCCAACACAGAATGGCTTGTGCTGCTCAGAAGCTTACAAACAGTTCTGGATACAGCAAATCTGTATCTGGACTAGACTAGTTACAGGAAAGGTGGGAAACAAGAGCAAATGCAGGCTTTTAATCCAGAAAGTTTAAAAACTGCCCAAACAGCCAATAAACTACAATTTCTGGGTCAGAAACCACTCCTCTTGTAGTAGATAGGCTACCTATTGCTTACCACTCCCACTGATAAGCTAGAAGTCTTCCCTCCAACACAGAAAGGCTTGTGGGGCTCAGAACCTTACAAACAGTTCTGGCTACAGCAAATCTGTATCTGGACGAGACTAGTTACACAAAAGGCAGGAAACAAGCGCAAATGCAGGCTTTTAAATCAGCAAGTTGAAAGAGATGGAAAGAACTGCACAAACGTCCAATAAACTAGAATGTCTATGCCAGAAACCACTCCTCTTGTGGTAGATAGGCTACCTAGTGCTTACCACTCCCATTCTCACTGATAAGCTAGAAGGCTTCCCTCCAACACAGAAAGGCTTGGGGGGCTCAGAAGCTTACAAACAGTCCTGGATACAGAAAATCTGTATCTGGACTAGACTAGTTACAGGAAAGGCGGCAAATAAGTGCAAATGCGGGCTTTTAAACCAGAAAGTTGAAAGAGATGGAAAAAACTGCCCAGACAGCCAATAAACTACAATTTCTGGGCCAGAAACAACTCCTTTTGTGGTAGATAGGCTACCTAGTGCTTACCACTCCCACTGATAAGCTAGAAGGCTTCCCTCCAACACAGACAGGCTTGGGGGGCTCTAAAGCTTACAAACAGTCATGGATACAGCAAATCTGTATCAGGACTAGACAAGTTACAGGAAAGGCAGGAAACAAGCTTAGAATTTTTTTTTACAGAAAAGCAGCTAAAACAGCACTAAAAACAGTTCAAGTGCAGTGCAAGCTAGCACACGAGTGTGCAGCAATATTAAAACAAATACAGTTTAAATAAATGCAATTTATAACTGTATTCTGAACTGAATTCAATTATTGTTTTCTTCAACTCTGAACAGCTAAAAAAGGGCCAAAAAAATCAGCTGAGAAGCACACTCAGTCAGAACACAAGGAGATTCTAAAGTTTTTTTTTTCTTTTTTTTTTTTTTTTAGTAAAGTGGAACAGAAGATAACTGGTTAAGAACCTGAGTGGGTTGGCCTTCTCAAATGTTCTCTCTTTATTAGGTAGAATGAGCCAATGACCCTAGATTGGTTGGCGTGTCCCAGATCAAATTTACAGTAGGGGTGGGCAACTGCAAAGCCACCAAGTGTAAGAACAAGACACCAATAAGGAGGAGGGTGGTAAACTTTTACAGCTAGTAGCTACAGTAGTTTAGGCAGAAAACACTACATAAATATTTATCACAGCAGAAAAACAGCCACTAAATGAAAGTTTTAAACAGATAAAGGAGCAAGGACACTCTAGAGAATGCTTTTAACTGCAAAAAAATCAGTTATATGATACACTCCTTGGCAGGAAATCAGAACAAATAAACAAACAGATGTTTAACAAATGGAGAAAATTTCCAGTTAATACCTTACACACAGTGCTCTGTGTTCTCTATCAGCAGAAGATGGCTGCCAGAAACACAAACAAAAACAACCAGGCCTGGATAACAGCAGGCCTCTATCCAGACTATGCTACCTGACAATGAAAAATACAGTCAAAACAGTATAAAACAGTACAAAAATGCAGCAAAACAGTAAGAACAAGTTTTATAACAGTGCAAAATCTAGATTAGCTGTTTACACAGTTATAAGTATTAAAAAGGGCAACTCAATGAAATAAATGTAAGAAATAACTTATTCTGCTCTAGGAATCTTAGGGAATTTCTGCTTTGTCCCAGTGATGAATCACCACTCTACAGCCTGGCAAAAACAAGCACAGCCTCCTGCAGACACAGGATTTAAATACCAGAAAGGATAACACATGCAATAACATTATAACTATTATAAACCTAAGGACCAAAGAAGGAAGAAAATCAGAAACATTTAGATAATGTCTGATATTAATAAATGGAGAGAAAAATAACCCCCCTTTTCAGAGATTTAGACATAACCAAATAGCAAAGTTTGCCAATATGGGTAGTAGCGAAGTAACACTGATAGGAGGGACATATCTGTTTCTACCTATGGACTATAAGTGTCCATTTTTTAAACCAAGCCTACAGTACAGAAACTGGTGATAAGCCAATAGATCAAATCTTTATTCAGATGTATGTTTTGCCAATCAGATTGCTTGAAAGTTGGATCGTTCAAATTCCCTTCTCAAAAAAGTACAATACCCAAGTAAAAGATGGAGGGAGCTGTGTTCCATTGAAACCTTCCATATACCCGCACCAGTTCTAATTAAATATACCAGTTATAAAGTGGCAATATTTTATGTTAAACCAGGTATTTGGTATAAGTGTAGAACAGTAGGAAGACGGATGTAAACAGGTATGGGGAAATGAGGGAGCTTTTTTACAGCAAGTGCTTGTACGTCACTCTCTATACAAGGTTTTCAAGCTATCTGAAGTTTCAGAGAAGTATGGCTGGCCAAACAAGAGTTGTTGCATTTAGTACTGATCAGATTAGCTATTGCCACTTTAATATGTACAAATCCTTAGATCTCCTCATGAATGTGGCAAATATGATCGTTCTAAAACAGGCAAAATTCTACTTTTCTGCATAACAAGTCTAATTTAATTTCAGTAATCACCTTGTAAGTTTCATACAAAAATTATTCTTGCATGAATTCACAAGGTAGGATCACAATAATATCATGCTGAACTTCTGAGGTGACAACATTGGAAGGTGGGAAATATATGACATTGTATTCAGTATGCTGAATATAACCTCATAACTCTGTTAAGTTTCAAAATATTTACCTTAAACTCAAAGATGTTTCTCTTGAGTACTTCAGAAAACTGCATCTGAAATACATATCAAATGCACTAATTATGACAAAAAATGAAACTTACTGAGAAACCAACTGTTTTTTGTCTGACAAGTGACAGAGGTTCAGAACACTGAACCTAAAAGAATGCCAGCATCCTGTCATGGTGACTAGACTCAGGTAAGAGTGATATTCCTCACTTTCATACTCTCCTCTGAGTTTGTGTGATCTTAGAGTTTACACACACACACACACACACACACACATATATATATATATATATATATATATATATATATATATATGTGTGTGTGTGTGTATATATGTATATATATATATATATATATATATATATATATATATATATATATATGTGTGTGTGCATATATATATATATATATATATATATATATATATATATATATATACACATATATATGTAAATTCAGAAAGAGAAAGCGTACCTGTGTAACCATGGGAGTGTCACTGTGTCACTGTTTGACTAGGGTTTTTGACTTTGAGGTTGAATGACCAAATATCAATCAAATGAGACATGATTATTCGGATTCACTTCAGAACACTGAAATATCAAAACAGTGAAACTCAAAACACTGAAACCAAAATCTGGAAACTTTATAATATCGAAAACTCAAAACATTGAAAACACACCATACATATACTGAGTTTAAACAACATAAATCATATTACTTTCCACCAAGTATAAGCAGGTGGAAGTGCAATCTTGGAGTTGATATATTTAAGTAGCAGGGTGTGTGTGTGTGTGGGGGGGGGGTGCAGGGGTGCTTGCCCCCCTGCTTATACTTGGTGGAAAGTAATATGATTTATCTTGTTTAAACTGAGTATATGTATGATGTGTGTTTTCAGTGTTTTGAGTTTCAATATTTTGATTTTTCAGTGTTTTGGTCTTCTATATTTTGAAGTTTTCTCATTTTCAGTGTTTTGGTATTTCAGTGTTATGAAGTGAATCCGATTATTCATAGTAGACCTGAAACTTAACCATTACTTCCCTGCCAAAATTTAAATGCAGTAGACCTGAAACCTAACCCTTACTTCCCTGCCAAAATTGAAATGTTTCATTTATTTAATTTTAGTCACCCATCGTTAAGTCTACACTGAAGAGGTGGGCAATAGTATTATAAATACCAACTTTATGAACAAATATTTAATCTAGAAAAAACAGCTTCTCACTTTTGTAATTTTCAGTTTCCTTTTTTTTTTTTTTTTTAAAGAGCACTCGTGGCAGCTATCATTTGTCAGTATCCCATTTCTAAACACCTTTGTTGCATTACCAATTGTGACACAAGCAGAGTTACATATATACACACACACACACACACACACACACACACACACACACACACACACATATATATATATATATATATATGTAAGCAAACCATGTTAGCAAGTTCAGATTTACAAACATTATACAGCACATATACACAATGCAGTCAATCCAACATTAATGTTCAATTCTTGCCTTCTCTTAACCTTCATTTCTCCTACAAAACATTTTTCTGCATGTATTGTTCCTACAATTTCCATTTTTTTAAAGATCCTACTTCTTGTTTCTTTTATTTAGGTTAGAATATTAACTACATGAAGTAGGGTTAGTTTAGACTTTGATTTCCATCCATCCCTCCATTCACAACCTCTTCTTCCCATTCTTACACATGGGGTTGTGGTTGTCTAGTAATTGCTTTAAAGTGTAATTTTTTTGATCAAAAAGGTAAGTTTCTTAATTCTAAGGTGTGCACTTTGCATACTGCCTGTTATGTGTCACAAGAGTGATGATGTTTACTTGATGTTAAATGGGTACAAGTAGCACACTTGCCTTTGGTGAAGAAGTCTGTGGGTTCTATTCACACATCAGGTAGTTTGATTGCTGACACTGCAGTGCAGCTAACGGGGGTGCTTTATTTCATAGAATGTTGCTCTTTGGATGAGATGTTAAACAGAGGTCCCATCTGCTTGAGTGGGTGGATGTAAAAGATCCCATGGCACATATCAAGAAGACTAGGGGAAGTTGCCCGATGCCCTGGCCAAATTTACTCTGCTACTATAACGACTACCTTGGGTCTCCCCTGAAAAGTGGCCACTAGCCTAGTGGAACTAATCAGATCAAAAAAGGATAGCTAGAAAGATAGAGAGAAACAGATAATCAGACAGATAAATAAAATAAAATAAAACTAAAACAACATGAGACACATCCAAAATGCACAGTCAAAGCACATTTTGTATTTCACTTTTCTAATAAGTAACCACTTTTGCAGATTGTCTATTATCTTTAACTGGAAACTACATATAAGGGACACCCACTTAATTTTATATAGTATCTTAGGTCTCTTTTCCTCAGTGTTAGTAAAATATCCTCCCTCACCCCAATAGTTGTTTAAGGTACAAACTGACTTTCAGGATGACAACGGATTGTGCTGTAATCTACCACTGCGCTGCTCTGTAGCAACCCCATCAAAGCATTCAATATATCTTAACTTTTGGATGGTAAAAAGCATTGCAAGTGGTACTTAGGCAACAGAATATATATCCACTTCCAACAGTCTCTTCAACTGCAGATTTTTTTCTAATAAAGTCAAATGCAGCACAAAAGTCTTGTTTGCCATTTCCATTATTTTTTCGGACTCTTACTTTGTCATTTTGCTGACCAAGCACATATAACCAATACTAATGCATTTAGTTCATAGTGCAAATCAACATTTGACATTAAAAAAAAAATAAGTAAGAAGTAACACTAGACAACAAAAATACTTTAAGAATCAGCTTGAATGAAGAGGGTGTGGGCAGCAACATCTGAGAGGACTCCCGTTACTTTAAATTGTCTCTATGCCACACTAAAGCTACCCAGGTCCATAAATTGCTGCTGTTTGCAGCTGATCTGCAGCAAACATGAAAACCAGCAGTTATTTAAAAGAAATGAGATAAAAATGATCAACCCCTGAGGAAAAAACTTTCCTAAAATGCTACTGTAAACAAAAATAAATCTAACATCACATTAAAGAAAAAAATTACAGTGATTCTAAACCATAAATGATACTATCATCTCCCTCAGGTTAACTTTAATGCTACCTGTCAGGGAAGACATGCATGAACAGATCTCAGTAAAAGTAGAGTAAACAGTGCCATCTGAACTGTCACAGTTTGTAATTACTGTCATTTCTAGTCAGGCTTTCAATTAAAAGAAGTTTGGCTTGCAGCTCCCTGATGTTAAAGAGTTACACCACACATTCTATCACTTGGACTGAGGATATTAACAATACTATGGTTTCTGTCTCCTGTCTTAATGTAGTTCAATAAACTGCCTTCCTCTGCTTAATCTACCTCTCAACTGCCCCTGATTTTGCAGAATGTCTCTGATTTTGCCTAAGATAATTGCTCTGTCCCTCATAAGCATTTCCATTTCTGGAAAATGTCTGAGGATTACAGTCAGTCAATAATGCCAGGCAGAGTTTCATTCTTCTCATAACTCATAAAATGCATGCACATGCAAAAGCTGTTGTTCTATTAAACTCCTAAATGAATTTGAGTAATATTTAAAAATACTGTCCCTGATTTGGGGCCTTTATAGCCCTCCCACCTTAATTTTGTCTTTGACCATAATTCTTGAGCAAACAAGTTGAGAGGTATGGCTGAACACCTATGGACATGAAGTTGACTACCCACGACAACAAACCAACCCAAACATTTTTTTGCTGTAAACAGACACCAGAAAGTTAATGCACATGGTGTCAGTGACAAAGGGTGTCCTTCAGTACCTTTGCTACTTAATGCCTTTCCTGTTGTTTGGTACAGACTTCATGCCCCTAGGATGCAACTGTGTTCAGTATGGACATTGACACTCTTTGATGGCACAAAGTCAATTAAGACATAGTCATCCTCATCTGCCTGTTAAGTACTGACATCCAGCCTTGGATGCCACAGTGTTCTATATAAACACTGATTATTTAGATGCCACAGTATTCAGTACCTATGCTGCCAATCCTAGAAGCGACAATGTTAAGTACAGACATTGCCACATCTAGATGCCATTTGCTGACTTACAGACCTCTTCAAGTAGAAGCAGATATTTTAGACAATACAAACATACTATAAATTCTGGTAAATGAAGACAAACATCTACCATGTCTGTGGGGGGTGGGGTTGTAGCTAACACATTACAGCTACCTCACATCCATAAACCTCCTCATATGCATCCCATAGCTCCTTTACCCTCTTCCACTTGTCCTACTCTTTCTTAATGACTTCATATGTTTATAATGCAGCATCAGTGACAAAGTTAATTTCTGCTATAGAATAATTAAAGTAACAGCAAACAGCATGAAAAGTCCACTTATAAATATGTGAAGCAATTTTTAGCAGTAGCATTGAAGATTCTTACCTTCCATGAGCCACCATACAAGGGTAATTCAGAAATCATGATAGAAATTGGAAGATAAAAAACATGTTAATATAATGCCATAAAAAATGCCAATTTGACTTTTAACACATCTGGTCTCTGAAAAATGCATCTTCGCTACTTTACCTAAATCGAACTTACCCTTCATACTAAATTGGAAGGAATTGGCTGAAGCTAGCAAGTGCAGTACACAGAAACATTAAACCATGCTTTAAGAGAAATAAATAGTCTTAAGAATACCTTCTGGATCCTCAAAAAAAAAAAGGTCCCACAAAGTCTGAAAACCGGCATACAATTTAGAGAGGGAGGAAAATAAGACCCATTTGAATTACTGAAAATGGAACAGCCTCCAATTACAAATGATTAGACATGGCAGGCTATTAAGCGAACACTGAAAAGCAACTTAAACATGGTAGGCTGTATAACTTTAAGCCCACACTGAAAAGCAACTTAAACATGGTAGGCTGTATAACTTTAAGCCCACACTGAAAAGTAACTTAGACATGGTAGGCTGTATAACTATAAGTGCACACTGAAAAGTAACTTAGATATGGTAGGGTGTATAGCTATAAGCACACAGAAAAATAACCTAGTCATGGTAGGCTGTATAACTACAAGCACAGCGAAACATAACTTAGACATGGTAGGCAGTATAACTTTAAAAACACTGAACTGTAACTTAAGACATGGCAGGCTGTATAACTTTAAGAAGACTGAAAACTAACTTAGACATGGTAGGCTGTATAACTAAAAGCACATTGAAAAGTACCTTAGACATGGTAGGCTGTAAAACTTTAAGCACACTTAAAAGTAACTTAGACATGGTAGGCTGTAAAACTTTAATCACACACTGAAAACTAAATCAGACATGGTAGGCTGTATAACTTTAAGCACATTGAAAAGTAACTTAGACATGGTAGGCTGTACAATTTTAAGCACACTGAAAAGTAATTTAGACATGGTAGGCAAAGTAACTTAGACATGGAAGGCTGTATAACTTTAAGCACACTGAAAAGTAACTTAGACATGGTAGGCTGTATAACTTTAAGCCCACAATGAAAACTAATTTAGACATGGTAGGCTGTATAACTATAAGCACACTCAAAACTAACTTAGGCATAATAGGCTGTATAACTGCAAGCACACTGAAAAGTAACTTAGACATGGTAGGCTGTATAACTTTAAGTGCGCACTGAAATGTAACTTAGATATGGTAGCTGTATAACTTTAAGCATACCGAAAAGTAACTTAGACATGGTAGGCTGTATAACTTTAAACACACTGAAAACTAATTTAGACATGGTAGGCTGTATAACTTTGATCGCACTGAAAAGTAACAGACATGGTAGGCTGTATAACTTTAAGCTCACATTGAAAAGTAAGTTAGACATGGTAGGCTGTAAAACTTTAAGCAGATTGAAAACTAACTTAGACATGGTAGGCTGTATAACTATAAGCACACTGAAAAGTAACAGACACGGCAGGATTTATAACTTTAAGAAAACTGAAACCTAACTAGGCTGTATAACTTTAAGCACACTGAAAAGTAACTTAGACATGTTAGGCTGTATATCTTTAAGCCGACAATGAAAAGTAACTTAGAAATTCTAGTCTGTATAACTTTAAGCACACACTGAAAAGTAACTTAGACATGGTAGGCTGTATATTTTTAAGCACACTGAAAAGTAAATTAGACTTGCTAGGCTATATAACTTTAAGCACACTGAAAACTAACTTAGACATGGTAGGTTGTATAACTATAAACACACTGAAAACCAACTTAGACATAATGGGCTGTATAACTTTAAGCACACTGAAAATAAACTTAGACAAGGTAAGCTGTATAACCTTAAGCCCACACTGAAAAGTAACTTAGACATGGTAGGCTGTATAACTTTAAGACAACAATGAAAACTAAGTTAGACATGGTAGGCTGTATAACTTGAAGCACACACTGAAAACTGCCTAAGACATCGTAGGTTGTACAACTATAAGCACAGTGAAAAGCAACTTACACATCGTAGGCTGTACAACTTTAAGCACAATGAAAAGTAACTTAGACATGGTAGGCTGTATAACTTTTAAGCACACTAAAAAGTAACTTAGACATGGTAGGCTGTATAACTTTAAGCAAACTGAAAAATAACATAACTTGTAATAATCTGTTATTTAGTATAAAATAAAATACTTCATATAGATGTATCACTATGTATTTATATACTAATGTTTTAAAGAAAGATAATATGTATATACATATATATATATATATATATATATATATATATATATATATAATGTTTATGAGCTTTATACATCTAGAAAATAAATGGATTTATTTGAATACATCTGCTATGAAGGGCTTAATATAGATATGACAAACAATTCTCACTGAAAATTTCCCATACATATGTATCTTTTTTATTAATATATGAATGTCTACCTTGGTCATTGACTTATTCAATTATATTTGTTTATTTTTATTTATTGTTATTTATACTTCTTAGAATGTCTATCTTGGTCATTGACCTATTCATTTATATTTGTTTATTTTTATTTACTGTTATTCATACTTCTTAGAAGTCTGAGACATTATTTGTATATTTTTTAGAAGTCTGATACAGCATAAACGTGTATAAAATTCATGAATATACAGATATTTTTATTATTATATTCATGCACTATAGATGCCAAGGCCAAAATGATTTATCTAGTATAGGGGGATTTAAGTTATAAATATTTTTAGATATCATATATGTATTTTTCACACATTTATCTTAGAAAATAACTGAAACATTTGCCTACAGTGATACAACTTTAAGATCTAATTGATGTAATGACTGTGATTGGTTGAAAACTATTTGAATCTCTATATATAAATGAAATTCATTAGTATGTAAATTGTTCTTTGATCTGAAGAAGCTTTTTAGCGAAAGCGCTCATCACTTGTACAAAATAAATTGTATTAGTTTTATATCAACGAGAAACTGCCTGGTTGCTTCATTTCAGTACTTCGTTTTTTATGCTGTTCATTTTTATCTGGGGAACGAAGCATTTACTGAGTTGGTTAGGAGCTTGCTCTGACTTTCTTTGAAAAATAACTTAGACATGGTAGGCTGTATAACTTTAAGCCCACACTGAAAAATAACTTAGACATGGTAGGCTGTATAACTTTAAGCACACTGAAAACTAACTTAGACATGGGAAGCTGTATAACTTTAATCACACTGAAAAGTAACTTAGACATGGTAGGCTGTATAACTTTAAGCACAGTGAAAAAAAAATTAAACATGGTAGGCTGTATAACTTTAAGCCCACACTGAAAAGTAACTTAGGCATGGTAGACTTTAAAACATTAAGCACACTGAAAAGTAACAGACATGGCAGGCTGTATAACTTTAAGCAAATTGAAAACTAACAGACATGGTAGGCTGTATAACTATCATCACACTGAAAACTAACATAGACATGGTAGGCTATATAACTATAATCACACTGAAAAATAACTTAGACATGGTAGGCTGTATAAATTTATGCCCACAATGAAAACTAACTTAGACATGGTAGGCTGTATAACTAGAAGCACACTGAAAACTAACTTAGACATATTAGGCTGTATAACTTTAAGCACACTGAAAAGTGATTTAGACATGGTAGGCTGTATAACTTTAAGCCCACACTGCATCCTAACTTAGAAATGGTAGGCTGTATAACTTTAAGCACACACTGAAAACTAACTTAGACATGGTAGACTGTATATTCTTAAGCACACTGAAAAGTAACTTAAACATGGTAGGCTGTATAACTTTAAGCCCAAACGGAAAAGTAACTCAGACATAGGTAGGCTGTATAAGTTTAAGCACACTGAAAAATTAACTTAAACATAGTAGGCTGTATAACTTTAAGCCCACACTGAAAAGTAACTTAAACATGGTAGGTTGTATAACTTTAAGCACTCTAAAAAATAACTTAAACATGGTAGGGTGTATAATTTTAAGCACACACTAGAAAGTAACTTAGACATGATAGGCTGTATAACTTTAAAGCACACTGAAAAGTAACTTAGACATGGTAGACTATATAACTTTAAGCACACTGAAAACGAACCAAGGCATGTTAGGCTGTATAATTATAAGAGCACATTGAAAAGTAACTTAGACATGGTAGACTGTATAACTATAATCACACTGAAAAATAACCTAGACATGGTAGGCTGTATAAATAAGTACACTGAAATGCAACTTAAGACATGTAAGGCACTGAAATGGTAGGCTGTCTAACTTTAAGCCCATACAGAATAGTAACTTAGACATGGTAGGCTGTAAAACTTAAAGCACTCTGAAAATGAATTTAGACATATTAGACTGTATAACAGCATACTGAAATGTAACTTAGACATGGTAGGCTGTATAACTTTAAGCACACTAAACTGTAACTTAAGACATGGTAGGCTGTATAACTTTAAGCACACTGAAAAGAAACTTAGACATGGCAGGCTGTATAACTTTAAGAAGACTGAAAACTAACTTAGACATGGTAGGCTGTATAACTTTAAGCACATTGAAAAGTAACTTAGACATGGTAGACTGTATAACTATAGGCACACTGAAAATAATTCAGACATGGTAGGCTGTACAACTTTAAGCACATTGAAAAGTAACTTAGACATGGCTGGCTGTATAATGTTAAGAAGACTGAAAACTAATTCAGACATGGTAGGCTGTATAACTTTAAGCACACTGAAATGTAACTTAGACATGGTAGGCTGTATAACTTTAAGCCCACAATGAAAAGTAAGTTACACATGGTAGGCTGTATAGCTTCAAACACACTGAAAAGTAACTTAAACATGGTAGGGTATATAACTTTAAGCACACTGAAAATAACTTAGACATGGTAGGGTGTACAAATTTAAGCACACTGAAAACTAACAGACACGCAGGTTGTACAACTGTAAGAAGACTGAAAACTAACTTAGACACAGTAGTCTGTACAACTTTAAGCACACTGAAAAGTAACAGACAATGGTAAGCTGTATAACTTTATGCTCACTGAAAAGTAACTTAGAAATGGTAGGCTGTATAACTTCAAGCACACTGAAAAGTAACTTAGATGTGGCAGGCTGTATAACTTTAAGCCCACAATGAAAACTAACTGAGACATTGTAGGTTGTATAACTATAAGTGCACTGAAAAGTACCTTAAACATGGTAGGCTGTATAACTTTAAGTACACACTGAAAAGTAACATACATGGCAGGCTGTATAACTTTAAGCACACTGAAAACTAACTTAGACATGGGAAGCTGTATAACTTTAATCACACTGAAAAGTAACTTAGACATGGTAGGCTGTATAACTTTAAGCACAGTGAAAAAAAAAATTAAACATAGTAGGCTGTATAACTTTAAGCCCACACTGAAAAGTAACTTAAACATGGTAGGTTGTATAACTTTAAGCACTCTAAAAAATAACTTAAACATGGTAGGGTGTATAATTTTAAGCACACACTAGAAAGTAACTTAGACATGATAGGCTGTATAACTTTAAAGCACACTGAAAAGTAACTTAGACATGGTAGACTATATAACTTTAAGCACACTGAAAACGAACCAAGGCATGTTAGGCTGTATAATTATAAGAGCACATTGAAAAGTAACTTAGACATGGTAGACTGTATAACTATAATCACACTGAAAAATAACCTAGACATGGTAGGCTGTATAAATAAGTACACTGAAATGCAACTTAAGACATGTAAGGCACTGAAATGGTAGGCTGTCTAACTTTAAGCCCATACAGAATAGTAACTTAGACATGGTAGGCTGTAAAACTTAAAGCACTCTGAAAATGAATTTAGACATATTAGACTGTATAACAGCATACTGAAATGTAACTTAGACATGGTAGGCTGTATAACTTTAAGCACACTAAACTGTAACTTAAGACATGGTAGGCTGTATAACTTTAAGCACACTGAAAAGAAACTTAGACATGGCAGGCTGTATAACTTTAAGAAGACTGAAAACTAACTTAGACATGGTAGGCTGTATAACTTTAAGCACATTGAAAAGTAACTTAGACATGGTAGACTGTATAACTATAGGCACACTGAAAATAATTCAGACATGGTAGGCTGTACAACTTTAAGCACATTGAAAAGTAACTTAGACATGGCTGGCTGTATAATGTTAAGAAGACTGAAAACTAATTCAGACATGGTAGGCTGTATAACTTTAAGCACACTGAAATGTAACTTAGACATGGTAGGCTGTATAACTTTAAGCCCACAATGAAAAGTAAGTTACACATGGTAGGCTGTATAGCTTCAAACACACTGAAAAGTAACTTAAACATGGTAGGGTATATAACTTTAAGCACACTGAAAAATAACTTAGACATGGTAGGGTGTACAAATTTAAGCACACTGAAAACTAACAGACACGGCAGGTTGTACAACTGTAAGAAGACTGAAAACTAACTTAGACACAGTAGTCTGTACAACTTTAAGCACACTGAAAAGTAACAGACAATGGTAAGCTGTATAACTTTATGCTCACTGAAAAGTAACTTAGAAATGGTAGGCTGTATAACTTCAAGCACACTGAAAAGTAACTTAGATGTGGCAGGCTGTATAACTTTAAGCCCACAATGAAAACTAACTGAGACATTGTAGGTTGTATAACTATAAGTGCACTGAAAAGTACCTTAAACATGGTAGGCTGTATAACTTTAAGTACACACTGAAAAGTAACATACATGGCAGGCTGTATAACTTTAAGCACACTGAAAACTAACTTAGACATGGGAAGCTGTATAACTTTAATCACACTGAAAAGTAACTTAGACATGGTAGGCTGTATAACTTTAAGCACAGTGAAAAAAAAAATTAAACATGGTAGGCTGTATAACTTTAAGCCCACACTGAAAAGTAACTTAGGCATGGTAGACTTTAAAACATTAAGCACACTGAAAAGTAACAGACATGGCAGGCTGCATAACTTTAAGCAAATTGAAAACTAACAGACATGGTAGGCTGTATAACTATCATCACACTGAAAACTAACATAGACATGGTAGGCTATATAACTATAATCACACTGAAAAATAACTTAGACATGGTAGGCTGTATAAATTTAAGCCCATAATGAAAACTAACTTAGACATGGTAGGCTGTATAACTAGAAGCACACTGAAAACTAATTTAGACATATTAGGCTGTATAACTTTAAGCACACTGAAAAGTGATTTAGACATGGTAGGCTGTATAACTTTAAGCCCACACTGCATCCTAACTTAGAAATGGTAGGCTGTATAACTTTAAGCACACACTGAAAACTAACTTAGACATGGTAGACTGTATATTCTTAAGCACACTGAAAAGTAACTTAAACATGGTAGGCTGTATAACTTTAAGCCCAAACGGAAAAGTAACTTAGACATAGGTAGGCTGTATAAGTTTAAGCACACTGAAAAATTAACTTAAACATAGTAGGCTGTATAACTTTAAGCCCACACTGAAAAGTAACTTAAACATGGTAGGTTGTATAACTTTAAGCACTCTAAAAAATAACTTAAACATGGTAGGGTGTATAATTTTAAGCACACACTAGAAAGTAACTTAGACATGATAGGCTGTATAACTTTAAAGCACACTGAAAAGTAACTTAGACATGGTAGACTATATAACTTTAAGCACACTGAAAACGAACCAAGGCATGTTAGGCTGTATAATTATAAGAGCACATTGAAAAGTAACTTAGACATGGTAGACTGCAGAACTATAATCACACTGAAAAATAACCTAGACATGGTAGGCTGTATAAATAAGTACACTGAAATGCAACTTAAGACATGTAAGGCACTGAAATGGTAGGCTGTCTAACTTTAAGCCCATACAGAATAGTAACTTAGACATGGTAGGCTGTAAAACTTAAAGCACTCTGAAAATGAATTTAGACATATTAGACTGTATAACAGCATACTGAAATGTAACTTAGACATGGTAGGCTGTATAACTTTAAGCACACTAAACTGTAACTTAAGACATGGTAGGCTGTATAACTTTAAGCACACTGAAAAGAAACTTAGACATGGCAGGCTGTATAACTTTAAGAAGACTGAAAACTAACTTAGACACGGTAGGCTGTATAACTTTAAGCACATTGAAAAGTAACTTAGACATGGTAGGCTGTATAACTATAAGCACACTGAAAATAATTCAGACATGGTAGGCTGTACAACTTTAAGCACATTGAAAAGTAACTTAGACATGGCTGGCTGTATAACGTTAAAAAGACTGAAAACTAATTCAGACATGGTAGGCTGTATAACTTTAAGCACACTGAAATGTAACTTAGACATGGTAGGCTGTATAACTTTAAGCCCACAATGAATTGTAAGTTACACATGGTAGGCTGTATAGCTTCAAACACACTGAAAAGTAACTTAAACATGGTAGGGTATATAACTTTAAGCACACTGAAAAATAACTTAGACATGGTAGGGTGTACAAATTTAAGCACACTGAAAACTAACAGACACGGCAGGTTGTACAACTGTAAGAAGACTGAAAACTAACTTAGACACAGTAGTCTGTACAACTTTAAGCACACTGAAAAGTAACTTAGACATGGTAAGCTGTATAACTTTATGCTCACTGAAAAGTAACTTAGATATGGTAGGCTGTATAACTTCAAGCACACTGAAAAGTAACTTAGATGTGGCAGGCTGTATAACTTTAAGCCCACAATGAAAACTAACTGAGACATTGTAGGTTGTATAACTATAAGTGCACTGAAAAGTACCTTAAACATGGTAGGCTGTATAACTTTAAGTACACACTGAAAAGTAACATACATGGCAGGCTGTATAACTTTAAGCACACTGAAACATAACTTAAATATGGTAGGCTGTATAACTTTAAGCCCACACTGAAAAGTAACTTAGGCATGGTAGGCTGTATAACTTTAAGCACACTGAAAACTAACTTATACATGGTAGGCTGTATAGTGACAAGTAAACTATAAACTAACTTAGACATGGTAGGCTGTATACCTTTAAGCACACTGAAAAGTAACTTAGACATGGTAGGCTGTATAACTTTTAGGCACATAGAAAAGTAACAGACATGCTAGGCTGTATAACTTTAAGCACACACTGAAAAATAACTTAGGCAGGGTAGGCTGTATAACTTTAAGCGCACACTGAAAAGTACCTTAGATATGGCAGCTGTATAACTTTAAGCATACTGAAAACTAACGTAGACATGGTAGGCTGTATAACTTTAAGCACAATGAAAACAAACTTAGACATGGTAGGCTGTACAACTTTAAGCTCTCATGGAAAAGTAAGTTACATATGGTAGGCTGTATAGCTTTAAGCACACTGAAAACTAACTTAGACATGGTAGGCTGTATAACTATAAGTGCACTGAAAAGTAACAGACACATCAGGATGTATAACTTTAAGAAGACTGAAACCTAACTAGGCTTTATAACTTTAAGCACACTGAAAAGTAACTTAGACATGGAAAGCTGTATATCTTTAAGCTGACACTGAAAAGTAACTTAGAAATTGTAGGCTGTATAACTTTAAGCACACTGAAAATAAACTTAGACAAGGTAAGCTGTACAACCTTAAGCCCACACTGAAAAGTAACTTAGACATGGTAGGCTGTATATTTTTAAGCACACTGAAAACTAACTTAGACATGGTAGACTGTATAACATTAAGCCCACACTGAAAAATAACTTAGACATGGTAGGCTGTATAACTATAAACACAGTGAACACCAACTTAGACATAATAGGCTGTATAACTTTAAGCACACTGAAAATAAACTTAGACAAGGTAAGCTGTACAACCTTAAGCCCACACTGAAAAGTAACTTAGACATTGTAGGCTGTATAACTTTAAGACCACAATGAAAACTAACTTAGACATGGTAGGCTGTATAACTTGAAGCACACACTGAAAACTACCTAAGACATGGCAGGCTGTAGAACTTTAGGCAGACTGAAAACTAACTCAGACATGGTAGGCTGTATAACTTTAAACACACTGAAAAGCAACTTACACATGGTAGGCTGTACAACTATAAGCACACTGAAAAGTAACTTAGACGTCACAGGCTGTACAACTTTAAGCACACTGAAAAGTAATTAGACATGGTAGGCTGTATAACTTTAAGCCCACACTGAAAAGTAACTTAGACATAGTAGGCTGTATAACGTTAAGCAAATTGAAAAATAACTTAGACATGGTAGGCTGTATAATTTTAAGCCCACACTGAAAAATAACTTAAGACATGGTAGGCTGTATAACTTTAAGCACACTGAAAACTAACTTAGACATGGGAAGCTGTATAACTTTAATCACACTGAAAAGTAACTTAGACATGGTAGGGTGTATAAGTTTAAGCACAGTGAAAAAAAAAATAAATATGGTAGTTTGTATAACTTTATGCCCACACTGAAAAGTAACTTAGGCATGGTAGGCTTCAAAACATTAAGCACATTGTAAAGTAACAGACGTGGCAGGCTGTATAACTTTAAGCAAACTGAAAACTAACAGACATGGTAGGCTGTATAACTATAATCACACTGAAAACTTAGACATGGTAGGCTGTATAACTATAATCACACTGAAAACTAACTTAGACATGGCAGGCTGTATAACTTTAAGCCCATAATGAAAACTAACTTAGACATGGTAGGCTGTATAACTAGAAGCACACTGAAAACTAACTTAGACATAATAGGCTGTATAACTTTAAGCACACTGAAAACTAACTTAGACATGGTAGGCTGTATAACTTTAAGCCGACACTGAATCCTAACTTAGAAATGGTAGGCTGTATAACTTCAAGCACACACTGAAAACTAACTTAGACATGGTAGGCTGTATAACTATAAGCGCTCTGAAAAGTAACTTAGACATGGTAGGCTGTATATTTTTAAGCACACTGAAAAGTAACTTAAACATGGTAGGCTGTATAACTTTAAGCCCAAACAGAAAAGTAACTTAGACATGGTAAACTGTATAAGTTTAAGCACACTGAAAAATAATTTAAACATGGTAGGTTGTATAACTTTAAGCACACTGAAAAGTAACTTAAACATGGTAGGCTGTATAATTTTAAGCACACACTGGAAAGTAACTTAGACATGATAGGCTGTATAACTTTAAAGCACACTGAAAAGTAACTTAGACATGGTAGGCTGTATAACTATAAGAGCACATTGAAAAGTCACTTAGACATGCTAGACTGTACAACTATAAGCACAATGAAAAATAACCTAGACATGGTAGGCTGTATAAATAAGCACATTGAAATGCAACTTAAGACATGAAAGGCTGTATAACTTTAAGCACACTGAAAACAAACTTAGGCATGGTAGGCTGTATAACTTAAAGCACTCTGAAAATGAATTTAGACATAGACTGTATAACAGAATACTGAAATGTAACTTAGACATGGTAGGCTGTATAACTACAAGCACAGTGAAACGTAACTTAGACATGGTAGGCTGTATAACTTTAAGCACACTGAACTGTAACTTAAGACATGGTAGGCTGTATAACTTTAAGCACACTGAAAAGTAAATTAGACATCGCAGGCTGCATAACTTTAAGAAGACTGAAAACTAACTTAGACACGGTAGGCTGTATAACTTTAAGCACATTGAAAACTAACTTAGACATGGTAGGCTGTACAACTAAAAGCACACTGAAAAGTAAAAAAATAAACTGATGCAAGCAATGACAGCAACCCGAACTCGTGGAACCAACAACTTTAATTGTAAAGCGCTTTTCATTTGATTGAATTAACAAACTTCTTCAGATTCATAGTTTAAGTAATCATTTCAGTTTTTGGTTTATATGACACTGAAAAGTAACTCAGACATGGCAGGCTGTATAACTAAAAGCACATTGAAACGTGACACGGCAGGATGTATAACTTTAAGAAGACTGAAAACTAACTAGGCTGTAAAACATTAAGCATACTAAAAATACCTTAGACATGGTAGGCTGTATAACTTTATGCACACTGAAAAGTAACTTAGACATGGTAGGCTGTACAACTTTAAGCACACTGAAAAGTAACAGACATGGTAGGCTGAATAACTTTAAGCTCACAATGAAAACTAACTCGGACATAAAAGGCTGTAGAACTATAAGCACTCTGAAAAGTAACTTAGACATGCTACACTGTATAACTTTAAGCCCACACTGAATCCTAACTTAGAAATGGTAGGCTGTATAACTTTAAGCACACACTGAAAACTAACTTAGACATGGTAGGCTGTATAACTATAAGCGCACTGAAAAGTAACTTAGACATGGTAGGCTGTATAACTTTAAGCACACTGAAAAATAAAGAAAAAACAGAATAATCAGCTCTCCGAGGAGTAAAAGCTCTGTAGTTAAAAACGTAAATCGAATAAAATAAGCAAAAGCGAACTACAGAGCTACCATGGAAACGCAAAAAGTTTGGCAACTCAGTCCCAATAGAGCTGTAGCAACTCAGTCACAGTAAAGTTATATACTGAATTTTCAGTAACAGATGTTAAAGTCCATACACCAACTGGTTCAAAAACACAGGTTTATTATACACGAGGTAAGCGCTTTCGCTAAGGAGCTTCTTCAGACCTATCATTACACAAGTAAAATCAGAGGGTATATATATATATATATATATATATATATATATATATATATATATATATCATTCATTATACATCAATTAACAAATCATGAATCAGGACATACCCTTAAAGACATACAGACAGAGTATAACACAAAAAAGTCATATGAATGAAACTCAATCATCTAAACAATATATACATATATAAATAAATCACTGGACATAAAAATACCACATAGAGTATATATGTATATATATATATATATATATATATATATATATATATATATATATATATATATATATATATATATATATATGTATATATATATATATATATATATATATATATTATATATTTAAAAATAGTAATAAAAAAATATATATATATATATATATATATATATATATATATGCCCATATAAAACACATGAACAAATTATCTACATAATCTCCTTCTTTTTAAAACTGGTTTTATTGATGCTCGTTCATTTAGGCCCCTGGCCCTATCAGGCTTTAAGATAATGATCCAACACGTTTCTCTGTATTCTGTGTATGTTCTAATATCTCCCTCTCTAATATAGGTACAAATAGATTCAATGACTCTAAACCTAAAGGTCACTGACATGTTTAGAGAGTGCATTGTTGGGTGACTTCTTCTTTATATTGTAAAGGTGTTCTCTCATTCGATCACGTAAAACTCTGTTGGTCTTATCAACATAAAATGCACAACAGAGCTCACATGTAGCAAGGTATACCACATTCGATGACATATAGTTGTGGTGACCTCTGAACCTAAAGGACTTATACGTGTCGAGGTGAGGGAATTCTCTTTGAGTACTAATATAACCACAAAAATTACAAGAACCACAGGGTCTAGTAAAACCAAACTCAACAGATGTCCTACTATCATTCTTATGGCATAACAGTCTCTTCAAATATTTACGGTTCTTATATCTAAACATAGGAGCTTGACCAACAATAATCCCCTATATTACTATCGACCAAAAGAATTGGCCAATATTGTTTAAAAAGCTTAGTTATATATCCAGTATCATTTGAAAAATATAATGGAATTTTAGTTAACTTGGCTCCATTGTCAGTCATTGGAGTGACAATTCTGTCATTCTGACCAAAATATGGTTTAGCTCTATTATCTCTCAAGGGGGTAAGGTCATCCCATTGTCTATGTAATTCTGCATGCGAATACCCTCTTTCTATCAAATCTTCACTAATGTTGGTTATTTCTGAACGAAAACCAACTTCTGAGGAATTCATCCTTGATGCTCTCATTCATTGCCCCTTGACTAGATTCTTAAAGATATATCCCGGGTGCATGCTTGTCCTAAATTGAAATGCATTTTTATGACATGTTTTACGGAAAACACCAGTGTTAATAATATCTGAATCTAACCTCTGAACATATACATCTAGGAAATCAATGAAATCAAATGAAAATTTATATGTGAATTTCAAACAATTAGTCAAATTATTCACATGTTCAAAGAATTCACCAAAGGCTGACTCGGAACCATGCCACAAAATAAACAAGTTATCAACAAAACGTCTATAAAATAAAACATGCTCCTTAAACTGACTTTGTGGGAACAGAATGTTATATTCTCATTGTGCTAGAAACATATTGGCGTAGCTATTGGCACAAGAAGTGCCCATAGCTACACCATGTCTCTGTAAAAATATACCTTGCCCAAAAATAAAAACATTATTATTAAGGACTGTCTCCAAAAGAAAGCAAATTAAATCTATCTGTACATCTGTATACTCACTATGCACATTTAGATATTCTTTGACAAAAACTGAATACCAAGATCATTAGGTATCATGGTAAATAATGATTGAATATCCATAGTGACAAAAGCTACATCATGTAAATCGGTTATACCCCCCACACAATCATAAAAGTCCATCAAAAATTGTTTCGAGTCTTTCAGGACAATAGAATTCAAACTAATGATGGGGCGTAAGTATTTTTCTACATATAGAGACAGAGGTTCGGTCACCCAACCAGCACCCGCTACTATGGGTCTCATAGGTGGCCTGGAAGGATCCTTACATTGAAAAAGAACTTAAATATGGTAGGCTGTATAATTTTAAGCACACACTGGAAAGTAACTTAGACATGGTAGGCTGTATAACTTTAAGCACACTGAAAACTAACTTAGACATGGTAGGCTGTATAACTTTAAGCACACTGAAAAGTAACTTAGAAATGGCAGGCTGTATAACTTTAAGAAGACTGAAAAATAACTTAGATATGGTAGGCTGTATAACTTTAAGCCCACACTAAAAATTAACTTAGACATGGTAGGCTGTACAACTATAAGCACACTAAAAACTAATTCAGACATGGTAGGCTGTATAACTTTAAGCACATTGAAAAGTAACCTAGACATGGTAGGCTGTATAACTTTAAGCACACTGAAATGTAACTTAGACATGGTTGGCTGTATAACTTTAAGCCCACAATGAAAAGTAAGTTACACATGGTAGGCTGTATAGCTTCAAGCATACCGAAAAGTAACTTAAACATGGTAGGGTATATAACTTTAAGCACACTGAAAATTAACTTAGACATGGTAGGCTGTACAAATTTAAGCACACTGAAAACTAACTTTGACATAATAGGCTGTATAACTTTAAGCGCACTGAAAAGTAACTTAAACATGGTAGGCTGTATAACTTTAAGCCCACACTGAATCCTAACTTAGAAATGGTAGGCTGTATAACTTTAAGCACACACTGAAAACTAACTTAGACATGGTAGGCTGTATAACTATAAGTGCACTGAAAAGTAACTTAGGCATGGTAGGCTGTATAACTTTAAGCACACTGAAAAATAAAGAAAAAACAGAATAATCAGCTCTCCGAGGAGTAAAAGCTCCGTAGTTAAAAATGTAAATCGAATAAAATAAGCAAAAGCCAACTACAGAGCTACCATGGAAACACAAAAAGTTTGGCACCTCAGTCTCAATAGAGCTGTAGCAACTCAGTCACAGTAAAGTTATATACTGAATTTTGAATTTTCGGTCACAGATGTTAAAGTCCATACACCAACTGGTTCAAAAACACAGGTTTATTATAAACGAGGTAAGCGCTTTTGCTAAGGAGCTTCTTCAGACCTATCATTACACAAATAAAATCAGAGGGTATATATATATATCATTCATTATACATCAATTAACAAATCATGAATCAGGACATACCCTTAAAGACATACAGACAGAGTATAACACAAAAAAAGACATATAAATGAAACTCAAACATCTAAACAATATATGCACATATATAAATAAATCACTGGGCATAAAAATACCTCAGAGAATATATATATATATATATATATATATATATATATATATATATATATATATATATATGTATATATATTATATATTTAAAAATAGTTCCCCTTTGAGATACTGCTTGAGCAGAGGATGAGAGAAGAGGGGTGGTTCCATGTTATAGTGAGCTGAAACAGCTGAGACGTGGATTTTAATGGAGAAAAAAGACAGGCCGTTGTGAAGCATCTCAGTTAGGTAATGCAAAATCTGAGGTAAACTGAGCTCATCCCTAAAGATTGGTTCCAGGCACAGAATCTTTTCCATTTGTCCGCATAAGATTTTCTTTTGGTATTTTCTAGTACTAGGTCTCCTCACCTCCAAGATGACATCCATCACAGGTTTGCTGAGGGATGATAAGGGTGAATTTAAGTGATTAACCAGGCTGCAAGGTTTAATGTTGGAAGCTGAGGGTGCAGAATTTGTTTCTCCTGCTGAGACAGCAGGGAAGGGGTCTGAGGCAGGTGCCATGGAAATATTTGCGACACACTGCGCAGCAGGGGGTACCAGTGTTGGTGCGGCCAGTCTGGAGCAATCAAAATCATCCTTGGTTTGTCCTGTTTGACTTTTAGTAGAACTTTGGAAAGCAGAGGCAGAGGGGGAAAAGTGTAGACTGATAGATTTTTCCAGCTGAAGGACAGAGCATCCACTTTCCAGGCTTGTTTGTGGGGAAGCCTTATGCAAAACTTGTCCAACTGGTAGTTCTGGGGGGAGGCAAATAGATCTATGTCTGGGCTCCGCCATTTGTTTGTCAACATGTTGAAAATCTGTGGTTCCAGCTTCCACTTGTGTGGGTTCATGAGGTTTCTGGTTACTCTGTCTGCCAGTGTATTCAATTTTCCTTGTAGGAATTGAGCTTGTAGATGCACTTGGTAGCTCAGGGCTGTGTTCCACAATGCCATGGCTAGTTTGCAGGGGGGGGTAGGAATGTGTACCCCCTGCTTATTTATGTACCACATAACTGTGGTGTTGTCCGTCTTTACCATTAGTTGTTCTGGAAGAATGTAGTCCTTGAAAGCTGTCAGAGCATTCTGTACAGCTAACATTTCTTTTTGATTGCACTTCCCTGCCAGGTGAGCCCCCCATGCATAGTCTGATGCATCTGTAGTTAGGGTTTGGGTGGCAGGGGGTAGTGTGAATGGTAATCCCTTGTTTTGGTGGCAGGCTTCTGCCCACCATAGGAACTCCAGGTGTAGGCAAGGTATGATAGGAATCATTGTTTCCAGACTGTGATAATGTTGACTCCATAGACTTTTTAGATACCACTATAGTTTCCTCATATGCAGTCTTGCATATAGAATTAGAAGAATGCAGGAGGCCATGAAACCCAACGTTTGCAGTATTTGTCTTGCAGATAGCAGGGTTTTTGTGGCCACTTGTTTGAAGTAAGTTACCAAATTAATTTGCTACTCTGGCATTTGGAAAGCCATCTGGGCAGTTGTATTCAAGCTTGCACCCAGGAATGTATTCTGTTGATAGGGTACCAGTTGTGATTTCTTTTCATTTATGGTGTACCCTAAACAAGTTAGAACCCTTTTTACAAATGCCAGATGATTTAAAAGTATGCCCTGGTTTTCTGCCTGAATTAGACAATCGTCCAGGTATGGATAAATTTGAATATTTTTTTGCCTGGAAAATGCAATAACTGGAGCCAGGCACTTTGTGAATACCCTGGATGCAGTAGACAAGCCAAAGGGCAATGCAGAGAACTGATAATGCAAGTAGCCTGCTTTGAAGTGCAGGTATCTTCTGCAAGAGTCCCTGATTGGGATGTGCAGGTATGCTTCTTTTAAATCTAGAGTTGCAACCAGGTGTCTTTGCCTAGCATAGAGAGTAACTGGTGAAGAGTCAGCATCTTGAATTTTGGAATCTCCAGAAAGGTGTTTAGAGTAGACAGATCCAGGATTGGATGCCATGATTTGTCTTTGCTGGGTACCAGGAAAAGCCTTGAATAGAAACCTTGTCCCTTTTCTTCTTCTGGCACCAGCTGAATAGCCCCCATGCTTAAGAGAGAAAGTACTTGTTTTTGAGCCTCTGCCCACTGATTCGGGGGCAGGTCTGGCCACCCGTTTAGTGTTGGCAATGTGTGGAAATGAAATCTGTATCCCTGGAACACTATCTTTAAAACCCATTTGTCCTGGGTTATGAGTTCCCAGTTCTTTGCATGAAGAGCAATCTTTCCCAACAAAGGGGCAGTTGAAAGATAAGTGCTTGGTAATTTTAAAAGGAAGTCATTGAGAATGTTTACTGTAGGGGGGTGTCTTGTTATTTCCAGATTTGGAAGTGGAGGCCCCCCACTGCTTAGCTCTAAGAGTACCCTGGGACTGAAACCTGAGGTTTTTGCTGTGTCTGGGGTTTGGCTTGAGAGGATCTGGAAGAGGCTGGAAAGGACCATTTCTTAGTAGGCAAATGACTACTAAATCTTGGAGGTTGCACTTGTTAGAAATCTTTTACAGTTTGCATAAATTTAGCTTTATCTTCCATCTTTTTTAGAACTTCTTCAGCCTTATTGCCAAACAGGCGGTCCTGATTTAAAGGAGCATCCAACAATTTAGCTTTAACATGATCAGGCAAAGATTGCTCCTTAAGCCAAGCATGCCTTCTAAGCAAAGACCCAGTAACAGAGGCCTCTAAAGAATCAAAACTACATTGCAAAATATGTTTTCCAACTTGTTCAGCAGTATGCATTAAATCCTGTAAATCTTTATTTTCCACACAGTCAGGAATCAACATAATTTTCTGTTTAAGCAGTCCATTAATATGCTGTTGATATTTTAACATATGAAATTGGCAGTTTAATGCTCTGATTGCCAAGGTCGCAGAAGTATAAACCTTTTAACCCCTTCTATCCAGCACCCTGGAATCTCTAACAGAAGTGGTAGGATTTTTAGCAACAGAAGCCTTAATGCCCTTGGGCCCCTGAGAAATGGTTTCTGGATCTGCAACAGGATATTTGAAAAGGAACTTGTGGGACTCAGGAACCCTGTAGTGTCTGTCAGGTTTACTAGAAGCTGGAGGCAGGGAATCAGGGGCCAAACTGAATTCCGAGAACACTTCATCAACAATGTCTAGTACAGGAGGTATAGCCAAAGGCCTATGCTGAGGTAGAAGCAGGAAATCCCTAAGTCTCTTTTCTGAATCAGAAAATTCCTGGCTTTCCCAGTGGAAATGCTCCCTCAAAGCATGTAAAGTTTCCCCAAAAGGAAAGTCCTCAGGAGGGTAAGCAGAGGGAATGGAGTCCTCTGCATCGGAATCCTCATAAGCAGGTATGGACAAATCCAGGTCATTGGAAGAGTCAGAAGAAATGGAATCCTGATCAGAAGATTCATAATCAAATTCAGCCCTAGGCCTCTTAGATAGGGGGGGTTGACTACCCCTGATTAGAGAAATTAGATCTTCAGCCATTTTTATAATTTGTTTTTTAGGCATAGGGGCCTGAAAATGTGGCCTGGGCGTCGGTTTTTTAGACATGGATTGAGACTTAGGCCTTAGTAATGAAGGTGGTGTCGATTTAATATGCAAATCTGTAGGCCTGAATACACCCGGCTCTGGACCCTTCCAAGGTAGAGACATACGCGGGTTCCATAGGTGAAGCATCTCGCGGCATACTGGACTCCAAATGGGTCTCAGTAGAGGCCTGAGAATCAGAAGTAGCGGGTATCAAGGGCTGCGAAAGCACCTCACTGAGTACTGGTGAACTGGCGACTGGCTTAGGAGAAGCGTTGTCGGCAGTTTTGGACATCGGCGGCCTGTCTCTGTGTTTATCTTTGTGTTTTTTCAGAATTCCGTTAGTTGGAAGGCTAACCAATGACATTTCTGGATAATTAAACCGAGAAATGAAATAATTAGAGGCAAAAATGTACCAACGACGGATAGTGTGCTGATTAAATAAAGCACAAAACCGACAGCAAGGTACGTCGTGGTCAGGGCCTAGGCAAGGAATACAGTATGAATGAAAATCTTTATGAGGTATTTGCTATCCGCAAGTAATGCAATTATTTACTTTTACTGACATCAGTAAGGAGCAAGAAAAAGTTTCCCCAACACCGTACTTAGCTTTAAGTTGAAGACTTTGGTTCTGAAACTCGAAAATGAAAAATTCAGGAGCTTGCTGACCGGCACTTGTGAACTGCTTCTGCTTTAGGGACCGCACGGCAAGAAAGACTAATGTAAGGATGTCGGCTGCATGTTTTATACCCGCCAACCTGACGTCATGGAAAAAGGGGCAGCAGCCGACGCAGGACCCAAGGCTTTGTTAATCAGGCTGACTGAGGGCAACATGCCAGCAGATTACCCAAATGTAATGACTGCAACAGTGAAACACGAAGAACATCTATAAGCACACTGAAAAGTAACTTAGACACAGTAGGCTGTACAACCTTAAGCACACGGAAAAGTAAATTAGACATGGTAGGCTGTATAACTTTACGCCCACACTGAAAACTAACTTAGACATGGTAGGCTGTATAACTTTAAGCCCACACTGAAAAATAACTTAAGACATGGTAGGCTGTATAATTTTAAGCCCACTGAAAAGTAACTTAGACATGGTAGGCTGTGTAACTTTAAGCACATTGAAAAGTAACTTAGACATGGTAGGCTGTCTAATTTTAAGCACACTGAAATGTAACTTAGACATGGTAGACTGTATAAATTAGACATGGTAGGCTGTATAACTTTAAGCGCATTGAAAAATAATTGAAACATTGTAGGCTGTATAACTTTAAGCACACTGAAAACTAACTTAGACATGGGAGGATGTATAACTAAGTACACTGAAAAGTAGCTTAGACATGGTAGGCTGTATAACTTTAAGCATAGTGAAAAATAACTTAAACATGGTAGGCTGTATAACTTTAAGCCCACACTGAAAAGTAACTTACGTGTGGTAGGCTGTATAACTTTAAGCACACTGAAAAGTAACTTAGACATGGCAGGCTGTAAAGCTATAAGCACACTGAAAACTAACTTAGACACGGTAGGATGTATAACTTTAAGCACACTGAAAATTAATTTAGTCATTGTAGGCTGTATAACAGCACACTGAAATGTAACTTAGAAATGGTAGGCTGTATAACTACAAGCACATTGAAACATAACTTAGACACGTTAGGCTGTATAATCTTAAGCACACTGAACTGTAACTTAAGACATGGTAGGCTGTATAACTTTAAGCACACTGAAAAGTAACTTAGACAATGCAGGCTGTATAACTTTAAGCACACTGAAAAGTAACTTAAGACATTGTAGACTGTATAACTAAGTGCACTGAAATGTAACTTAGACATGGCAGGCTGTATAACTAAGCACACTGAAATGTAAATTGACATGGTAGGCTGTATAACTTTAAGAAGACTGAAACCTAACAGACACAGTACGCTGTAAAACTTTAAGCACACTGAAAAGTAACTTAGACATGGTAAGCTGTATAACTTTAAGCTCACTGAAAAGTAACTTAGACATGGTAGACTGTGTAATCTTAAGCAGACTGAAAGGTAACTTAAACATGGTAGGCTGTATAACTTTAAGCCCACAATGAAAACTAACTTAGACATGGTTGGCTGTATAACTATAAGCACACTGAAAACTAACTTAGAAATGGTAGACTGTATAACTTTAAGCACACAGTGAAAACTAACTGAGACATGGTAGGTTGTATAAGCGCACTGAAAACTAACTTAGACATGGCAGGCTGTATAACTTTAAGAAGACTGAAACCTAACAGACACGGTATGCTGTACAACTTTAAGCACACTGAAAAGTAACTTAGACATGGTAAGATGTATAACTTTAAGCTCACTGAAAAGTAACTTAGACATGGTAGGCTGTGTAACGTTAAGCAGACTGAAAGGTAACTTAAACATGGTAGGCTGTATAACTTTAAGCCCACATGGAATAATAACTTCGACATGGTAGGCTGTATAACTTTAAGCACACTGAAAAATAACTTAAACATGGTAGGCTGTATAACTTTAAGCCCACAATGTTAACTTAGACATGGTTGGCTGTATAACTTTAAGCACACTGAAAAATAACTTACACATGGTAGGCTGTATAACTTTAAGCACACTGAAAACTAATTTAGACAGGCTGCAGTGGTGGTGCTGCGGTAGCATTGTCGCCTCACAGTTAGACGTTGCACGTTTGATTCTCAGTTAGAGCATCTTCTGTGTGTCGACATGCGTGAATGGGCATACTTTCGTTGAAGGTTGTGGGTTAGGCCCGGCAAGCCAGCACGTAAAAATCTACTGCCAATCATTAGCGGACCGGAGTTCTGCTGTGGCGACCCCTAACCGGGAAAAGCCGAAAGACAGTTTTTTAGCAAACTGAAAACTAACTTAGACATGGTAGGCTGTATAACTTTAAGCACAATGAAAAATAACTTAAACATGGTAGGCTGTATAACTTTAAGCACACACTGAAAAGTAACTTAGACATGGTAGGCTGTAGAACTTTAAGCACACTGAAAAGTAACTTAGACATGTTAGGCTGTGTAACTTTAAGCACACTGAAAAATAACTTAAACATGGTAGGCTGTATATCTTTACGCCCACACTGAAAAGTAATTTATACATGGTAGGCTGTATAACTTTAAGCACACTGAAAAATAACTTAGACAAGGTAGGTTGTATAACTAAGCATACTGAAATGTAACTTAGACATGGTAGGCTGTATAACTTTAAGCACACTGAAAAATAAATTAGACATGGTAGGCTGTATAACTAAGCACACTGAAATGTAACTTAAGACATGGTTGGCCCTATGACTTTAACCACACTGAAAACTAACTTAGACATGCTAGGCTGTATACCTTTAAGCACACTGAAAAGTAACTTAGACAATTTAGGCTGTATAACTTTAAGAAGACTGAAAACTAACTTAGACAAGGTAGGCTGTATAACTTTAAGCACACTGAAAGTAACATAAACATGGTAGGCTGTATACCTTTAAGCCTACACTGAAAAGTAACTTAGACATGGCAGGCTGTATAACTTTAGGCACACTGAAAACTGACATAAGACATGGTAGGCTATATAACTAAGCACACTGAAATGTAACTTAGACATGGTAGGCTGTATAACTTTAAGCAGACTGAAAAGTAACTTAAACATGGTAGGCTGTATAACTTTATGCCCACAGGGAATACTAACTTAGAAGTGGTAAGCTGTATAACTTTAAGCACACTGAAAAATAACTTAAACATGGTAGGCTGTATAACTTTAAGCACACACTGAAAAGTAACTTAGACATGGTATGCTGTATAACTTTAAGCACACTGAAAACAAACTTCGGCATGGCAGGCTGTATACCTTTAAGCCCACACTGAAAAGTAACTTAGACATGGTAGGCTGTATAACTTTAAGCCCACTCTGAAAAGTTACTTAGACATGGTAGGCTGTATAACTTTAAGCACACTGAAAAATAACTTAGACAAGGTAGGCTATATAACTAAGCACACTGAAATGTTACTTGGACATGGTAGGCTGTATAACTACAAGCACATTGAAAAGTAAGCTAGACATGGTAGGCTGGATAACTTTAAGCACACTGGGAGCTATCTTAGACTTGGCAGGCTGTATAACTTTAAACACACTGAAAAATAACTTTGACATGGTAGACTGTATAACTAAGCACACTGAAATGTAACTTGAGACATGGTTGGCTGTATAACTTTAAGCACACTGATAACTAACTTAAACATGGTAGGCTGTATAAATTTACCCACACTGAAAAGTAACTTAGACATGACAGGAAGTATAACTTTAAGAAGACTGAAAACTAACTTAGACATGGTAGGCTGTATAACTTTAAGCACACTGAAAAGTAACTTAGACATGGCAGACTATATAACTTTAAGAAGACTGAAAACTGACAGACATGGTAGGCTGTATAACTTTAAGCACACTGCAAAGTAACTTAGACATGGTAGGCTGTATAACTTTAAGCACACTGAAAAGTAACTTAGACATGGTAGGCTGTATAACTTTAAGCGCACTGAAACGTAACATCATCTCATGGATCCCCACACTATTGTTAGCAGTGGTTCTATCTCATTCTTCCCGCCTTCTATATCTTGGAAAACAGATCTCTCAACTGAAGCCCCCCCCCCCCAGCAGAAAGGTTTGGTTACTGACTGCTGAGTCCACATTATAGAATTCAGTTGCTGGAAAATTTCTGACGCTGTTATCTTACTTTATACTCGCAATCCAGAGTGGTAAAATATATGACACCATCCTGCAAGCACCCAAAGGAATCCTGCACACAGTGCTCAGATGAATATCAAGGTTAGGGTGGTCTGCAAATCAGTGCCCCTAAGAAGGGGAAGATTATAGTACTGAAAGTTCAAAGGGTAACATGGATTCTCCCAGCCTACACATCTTTCCTTTAAGGTGTGACACTGTGAGCATTCCAAGCAAGACAAACTCTTTTCACAAAGACCACAAACACTGTACATATGAAAGCTAACAATGCAATTGTGGAAAAGCACATACCAACCATTAATAAGGATGACTCTCCTCAGCTTGTTAATATGCAATCACAGTAGCAAGAATTCCTGCAAAGTTGTGTAACTGGAAATGGGTACTGAGCAAAACAATAGTGACAGTAGCAGAGTCAGCAGGACTGAACAGCTCACAGCAGTTTGCATGCCATTAATATTAAAACTAATCTGCAGCAGAGATGTATAGCTGGGGAGGTCCATAGCAGACTACTAAAAGCAATCACCACCTCCTGCACGTCATAGCAGGAGGAAAAATTGCATGCATTGCAGGAGAGCTGTGTTGATGAATGGTTCATAGCATACCTCCAAACTTTCCAGATTTTCTCCGAATGTCCAGATTTCTACCTCATATTTTTGGCCTGTTCCTTATAATATTTATGTTTTTCTGGCAAATTACTGAGGACTGACGTCATTGCATAATGACATACATTTGCATTTCAGACTTCATATCCTTCAAAAAATGCACACTAACACAAATCATGTTATTCCCACAACTTTCTAAGTTTATAAAACCAATATTTAAAATCTGTCCCATATTTTGGGGCCTTTGCCCCCCTCACCCATTACTTTAGTCTTTGTCCAGATTTCTTGCACCAAGGTTGAGAGGTATGGTTCACAGCACTTATAAGAAGTAAATAAATTACTTAGAAAGTAGATAGAATAACAGGTTTTGAATTAACATGAATTTTCTGAATGATATGAAGTCTGAAACTCAGATGTCTGTCATTATTTTCTCACTTCAATGATTTGCCAATGATTTGCTAGAAAACCACAATTTTATGAAAAATGGACAAAAATATGAGGCAAAATATCTGTACAGTTGAGAGGTATGTAGTAAGCAAGCAGCACTAAATGCAGTACAACCTCTTGGCTAAAGGGTGCACAGCAGTTGACCATCAACAATTAAAAGCACAGGAATTGCAGCAGAACTCTATGGCTGACAGGCCCGCCCCATTCTGCAAGCATAAAATAAATAACAGTTTATAAACTTTCCCAGAGACAAGGACCCACTAACAGTTCACCCCCACAACTTTTTACACTGCAGTCATTTATAAGGGGAGTACAACTACAGAAATATAAAGAAACACTGTTGATTGGCTTTTAAAAGGATGCTAATGGAGGAGTACAGATAAGATGTCTAAGGATAACAGTCTTTCTTGACCATAATTCACAAAGGAGACTTGCTTCCAGGTGTAGAAGAATTTATTTGGAACACAGTGGCAAGAGATCAGAAAGGAGTTCCTTTTCCTTGTAGCGTATTTAGCTTATGTCCCTTTTAGGATGAAGGAGCAAGACTGAAGTTTGGTTGAAATGGATGATGAAAGTTTACATTTACCAGCAAGTTGTTATGCCACAAAGACAGACAGAGAGACAAAAGAAATGAGCACAGTTTCACATCCCATTTTGACCTGTTGACCATGTAGCACGATCACCTTAGGACAATACCTACCACTGTACGGCTACTGCATAGCATCTAGTAATGGTGACTCTGTTGCACCATGAACCAGTTACAATATAATGCCATGATCCATGACAAAGTAAAGGTATGACACAGTACTCTTCTTTCAGTAACCCAGTCATGCTGTGCTTATACAGTTATACTAAGACTGACTATACTTGGGCACTGTTCCTAACTCTGTGGATTTTACTGTTTCAATAAAGTGATATCACAGTAATGCAAAGAAAGCAAAAATGTAACTTAGTGCCAAATTAATATTTGGTACAGTGACATCTTCTGGCTATTTGACATACCTACTCAAACTTTTCTGTACTCTGACAGGAGGAGCTTGGATGTTTTCCTTTTGTCTCATCTATTGCCCCTTTTACTTACAGCGTTGGAGATATTTTACTCCATGCAGCCAAAGAACTACAATGGCTTTAGTGAGAACCTGAATGTTGATTACATGGCTGAGTATAACAACCTGCTTCCTCAGGTTTGGACAACCCCTTAGTTTTGGATATCAACAATATAATTTTAGAAGCTGAGTAAGATACACACTTTATTACAATACCATGAAAAAGCAGGATTTTTTTCTTTATGAAATACAGATATCTTCTTTTCCTATACTGAAATAATAATCTTTAAAAAGATATAGCTACAGTAAAGAGTATATGCTTCTCAGGTTTATTTAAATGGTATTGCATGTTAACAGAAAATGCTTCAAAAAGTCAGAGTTCAAAGAAGTAAAAGTATAAACAGATTAATGACTTCTCATTAAGAGACAAGGAAAGTGTGACTTGAAACAGACAGGAACCAATTATACTTGCATCATCATCATTTTAACATGTTATGGAAAAACAGTTCTGAGGGTGGTTAGCTCAAGGTGACCAACAGGAAGCTGTTTTGTTATATAAGAGTTTTGTTACACTTTTCTTGCTGGAACCTCTAATTTACTGTGCCACGGTAAGTGTAACAAATGTTAACTATAATCTGTATTTATATGTTCAGTAACCACAGAAGGCCAAGTACATTGAGGGGCCTGTACTTATCTATGACCACAGAATTTTTGCATGACTCTCTTAGCTACGCAGCTTGCAAATGAAGGCTGTGGGAATGAAAGTTAGTTTTGCAGATGTTCTTTCACAGTCCCTTACTTCTAGGCTACATTAGATGTTCTTCGTGTTTCACTGTTGCAGTCATTACATTTGGGTTATCTGCCTACAGGTAGCCCTCAGCCTGCTTCAGTATAACATCTGTCCATGCCTCTCAGTTGTCCAGATGTTTGCAGAATGTCCAAATGTTTGCCTCAAAATGCATTTTAATACATCAATGTTATTCTAGCAACTTTCTTAGTTTATAAGAGCAATATTTAAAATCTGGCCCTATTTTGGGGACTTTGTATCTCCATTATGTCAGGCTTTGTCAAAATTTCTTGGTCTAAGAGTCTGAGAGGTATGCCACTGAATAGATCCCTGGGCCAGACCATTTGCATTACAAAAAATAAAAATAAACTCTTGATGACTGCTACTATATTTTTTACATACCTAATAAGACTTATTCTTCTTCCATTTCTATTAGACTTCATATTTCAGAGCTAGGAGTTCCTTCATTTTCTTGGTTAAATAATATTTTTTGTTTTGTTTTTGAATTTTGAAATTTTTGGAAATAACTTACTCTGAATTTTAAGAGGCATTGGTTAAGTTTTCCAACTGCTAGGTTAGGGACAAATATATAAAGTGAGCAAGAACAATATATTAAGGAAAGGTGGGATCAGATGTCAAAGTAGAAATGTTTTTGGAGTATTTGGGCCTAAAAGATATTAGTTTTGGTGGATGTTTTAGTGCTACGTTATTCAATGCAAAGCAAATGCGACTGATTACTAAACATGGGTGAGTGCATCAGAATAGATAAAAATGTTAGAAGGATTGATAGTTATTTGTAAATCCAAAGAGAATGGTGGTCTAATTTAGTGTTAAGAGTGAGTTGCATCTTGAACAAGTGGAATTAGATTAAGAACCATCAGGCATTATGTGATGTCATCTGCATGAGGCCCAGGCAGCTTTAGATTAAAGCCACTAAGAATTATTAACTGTTTGTATTTAGATGATGCAAATATAATTTTATGAATGAGGGACTGGATTTTTTTTTTTAAAGAGATAATGCTTGTAGGTAAACAATGGCTAGTGGACTGGGTTTGCTACCTCCCCAACTTGACCATTAACTACCACTAGATCCTCTACTCACTCACAATGTCTATTCTGCCCAACGTAGCCTCCCCTGGGTTCACATCTGGGACCAGTGAGATGACCGAGACAATGGTGCAGTGTCATATTGCTGCTGAGAAGTGTGTCTTAACCCCCACCTCCCCATGGCAGCAGTGCAAGCTCCACAGTGGTTGCCTTCAGGAAGTGCATGTGTATTTCTGTGCATTTGCAACCTCCCATGCAGTACATCACTTGCAGCATGGAGCTTGCCAGGCTCTTAATGCTGCTACTGCAGTAAGACTAGGCTGGCTCCCTCCACACAGACTGAGTGAGGCAGCATTGGCCTTTCACTACCATCCACCTCACTTCCTCCTGTACTCTTGCTGCTAGTTGAGCACACATCCTCTGGGGCACAGTAAGGGCTTTATCTTATTCTACCATGGAGCTGGGAAGAAGTAGAAGATATTTTTATCCATAACCAGTTTGAGTCAGAGTCTGAGATGACATTAACATGAGAGATAAAGAGCAACATGGTACCCCCAATATTCCTATTACCTTGTGTGGCATCAAATATATAATTATAGCCTTGAAGTAAATGTTGAATGTTAGGGTTGTCATTTGTGAGCTAGGATTCTGTAGTTGCTATGAGGTTACAGGATTAATTACTTGTTGCAGAGGTTAATGTTACCTCACAGTAAGAGGTTCTCCAGTTTGATTCTCAGCTGGGGTGCCTTCTATGTGGAGTCTGTATGTCCTCCCTGTGTTCATATGGGTTTCTTCTGGGTACTCCAGTTTCCTCCCACATTCCAAAGACATGCGTCTGGAGCATTTCTCCCTAGACCTCCACTGAAAATAGACTGTGTTCCTAGTCAGACTTTCTCGGTCAACAAATGTTAAATAAATAAATAAATAAATGAATAAATAAAATAATTTTTGAAAAATCATATTAACCCTACTGGGCAGAGCCCATTTTCAACAGGGAGCCAAAAGACATACAATGCAGTCATTTTAATTAGGGAGTCAGTCAGTAGGTGTAGTAAGGAACAGTCACTAATTACACTGATCGTACAAATAACAAGGAGGGTGAGGTAGCATTCAGTTTGGTAAAAGCAGAATAGATATGAATTGCAAATGGGTATGGAAGAGTTGTCAGTTTGGTGGAATACTGCTGTGCAAGAACACGGTGCGGTGCATGTCTAAGATATGGACATAAAATCATCCCATTGAAATTAGCTGGTTTAGTAGGAGGGCTTGTTAGGGCATACAGCTAAAAACCAAAAAACAAAAAAATTTGAGATGGGTGCAGGAGGAAAGTCAAGTGGGCAACTACTCAGAAGTCAGAAGCAGTCTGCACACGCACAGATCCACAGACCTGGTGATGCATGGCACTGACAAAGTAAGAAAAAGTTTTAATATTTCAGCAACAGTTTGACAATATCACTATGTAAGCAAAAAAAAAAAAAAAAAAAAACTCCCCCAGCATGTAGCTCATGGACTGGGTGCAGTGTGGTGGAGCCCTGTGGTGAGGAAGCAGTACTACTATCTAAAGGGAACAAAGTAAGGACAGAGCGCCAAGTATCAAAAGCTGGTCAATAAAACAAGTTGGTAGTCCCTCAACCAATAAAAACACTAAAAAGTGGATCTGCAAGCAAAAGGAGGCTAATAATTCTTGGCTGTGTGACAGGTATGAAACTGAATAGGACCAGTACTTAATGTAAACATGGAGGATAGCAGCCAAACCATAAAGAACAGCACTGCAGACCTACGACCTTTAGGGGATGGTGTTTACTGACTCACATAGTACTTTGGTTAACATGGTGGATGGGATAAGCTTCACTTATGAGAGTCCTTTAGAAGTATCACTGCAGTACCCTTCTGTTATAATATCATAAAACAAAACAAGGAGGATGGCAGATGTGGGCACATAGGGCAGCACTGGAGTCTTGTGACCTTTGAGGGTTTGGTATTCATGGACTCACAACACATATTGCACACAGTGTAAATTAGCAGTATCTCCTCCAATAGCTCCTCCACCAAAATCAGCCTACAGATAATGAAGATTACTTTTTAAAAACGGTTAAGTAAAAAAAAAAAAAAACTGCAACCAGAAAATGAGAAAATAACCTTATTGGTAAAATTGACATAATGACCTTGCCTAACACAACTAAGGAAAATTAAAATACCTAAAAACATATCTAAACTATAAAAATCTTAATACAAGTTCATGCTCTACAAATAAAATAATACAAAGATGTTGCATGACACATTAGGAAGTGTTAAATATTAACTCAGAACTATAATATTAAACCACCTGCCCTTATAAAAATGTGCAGGAATCATATAAAACCCTATGCAGTTAACATTTGAAGCAAACAGTGTGATCATTGCAGTCCTTTGAAATGAATGGGGAGCAGTAATTCACACTAGAATATAACACAATTAAAAAAGAATAAACCAAATGTGTGAGGTGCAGTTCATACGATACATGAAGTATCTTGTTTTGTAATACTAGAGACTGGATATTACATCTTGAAACTTTACCACTCAACACACATTTCAGTTCCTAATCTGACTATTTTGTGCCTTACATTCAAAATCACACATATTCTATAATCCTACACACACACACACACACACACACACACACACACACACACACGCGCGCACGTGTGTGTTTGTGTGCATGTGTGTGTTGGTATATCTATATCTATATATACATATATATATATATATATATATATATATATTTATATCTATATATATATATATATATATATATAGATATAGATATCTATATATATATATATATATATAGATATCTATATAGATGTATAGATATATATATAGATATATATATATATATATATATATATATAGATAGAGAGAGACACACACACACACACACACACACACACACACACACACACACACACACACACACACACACACACACACACACACACACACACACACAGGTTCATAGGTAGGTCCTAGGCTATCGGCCCAAGGGCCTAATTAAGCCTAGCCAACAAGGTTCCCTGACTTACGCCACCCAAGAAAGTTATTTTCCTGTGCCACTGTCGAGCAGAGCCACAGAAGTGATCCCCGGGGTGTATTTCCTATTTCACATTCACTCATCAAGATTTTTCTTGAAGAGTGCTAATGAGGAACTTAGCTTAACATAGATGGGTAGCTTGTTCCAGAATACTGGAAGTGTCTGGGACAGGAATCTATCCCTCCACCATGTCCTGTTTATTCTAGTGACAAGGTTTAGGTCCCTAGAGTGTGTAGCTCAGACGGATAGGGACTTCTTTAGGTGTAGCATGTCCAACAGCTCTGGGTCTGACATAGCTTTATATGTTAGGCAGAGATCACCACGGAGTAGGCAATATGCTATGGAGTAAAGCTGGAGTTTTTTAAGATGGTCAGTGTAGGGCATCTGTTTGAGACCAGTAATCCTCTTTGTGAGGTACTTCTGTGGCCTTTCCAGCTGCTGCAGATGTCTTGTTAAGTACATTCCAAAAGGGGTGTTGTACTCTATAATGGGTCTAATGAGTGTCGAGTAGAGGGGAACAATGACCTCTTTTTTCCTGGATGAGAACCCTTTTGCGATGAGGTGTGCCACATAGAAGGACTTCCTGACTACTGTCTTGTGTACTTATATTGTATAAAATTAATTCAGCTAACAAAAAATATTTTACATAAAACAGATTTATTCACACAATAGAGTTTAAAAGGTCTGGATTTCTCCAAATAAAATAAAGAGACTGTTTATAAAAGAAAGAAAATCAAATTACCTTTAACACCCTCAGGTGCTGAATACAACTTAAAACAGAGACTCATTGGTTCTGGCCTTCTCTAGGCAGACAGGTTCCACGTCTCTTCCACTGGCAAGTCATCTCTGGCTTTCTCCCGAACAATTGTCTGGGCCTTCAATTCTCTTCTATAAGGTGAAAACTCTCTCCTAACATTACCAGACTCTTCTGGCTTTTCTCTGTCACAAAACTTTGGCTACACAGCCCTTTCTGTTAAATACCTCTGGTGACACCTGGATCTAATTGTTATCTATACTTTAATTTCCCTTAAAAGGGATATCTATTACTCACAACCAGGATATACAAGCAGTAAAAGTACAGTGCCTGCATGAAAAAGAAATTCACATACTTTATTAGTGGAAACTACCATGTTGTTACTACACGAGTTTATGACTCAAAGACAAACACAAAAAGATCAGGAACCAATACACTGAAAAAAGTAAAATAATATTATTGACTCCAAATTCATCAAAATTAGAAAAAAATGTGTCGCTGGGGGGGTGGTTTGAAAAAGGAAAATCACCTTTCTCTGCAATACTGTCCAATTATGCACATATGCATAAGAAAAAAAAATAAAAGTATCCTTAAAAAGAGAAAAAAGCACAACCTCACACACAAATAATCACCCACATGACAAATAAAATATTCCTACTCATCTATCCCTACTACAAAACTAAACCCCCTCCAAAAAACAAAAATGGTCAATGAAAAGAGACTTTAACATGAAATCCTCAATTTCACTTAATTCAACCAAAAAGCACATTAACTAATTAACATGGATCCATGTCTCTCTCTCTCTCGCTCGCTCTCTCTCTCTCTCTCTATATATATATATATATATATATATATATATATACATGTGTGTATGTGTGTGTATACACACACACACACACACACACACACACACACACACACACACACACACACACACACACACACACACACGTGTGTATGCATAGATACATATAAAATATCTAGCATGTTAAATCTAATGAACAAAGATCAAAAGTGAAAACATTGAAAAAAACATTTAACCAATGGATAGTGAAATTCAGGAGCTTAGCAGCTTGAGGCAGAAATGTATAATTGAATGTAAAGAAACCATTCTTGAGTGTATTGAAATGTAGCTATTTTTCATTCCTGCAAATGTTAATTAACAAATGGACCCCACTGATGGGAAACACACCTATAAATAAAGATACTGAAAATAACTAACTAAATAAATAAATAAATGGACTAGGTTAGGCCTGGACTGTGTGACTCATAAAAAATCTTATACTGTAGGATTAAGAAACTTGGTCCATAACTTATGTATTTGCCCACTTGTCACTATTGTTGTCATCATTGTTTTGTCTTTCAATATTATGGTCTCAGGATTATGGGTTTCAAGATAGTGTCTCAGGATTATGGGTTTCAAGATAGTGTTAGTAAAACATATATATATGTGTGTGTGCGTATGTATGTGTATATATGCATATATATATATATATATATATATATATATATATATATGTGTGTGTGTGTGTGTGTGTATGTATGTATATATGTATATATATATATATATATATATATATATATGTGTGTGTGTGTGTGTGTGTGTGTTGCTCCTTTGAATGGAGATTGACGTACAGTGTGGAACGGGAAAGTACAGTTGTGTACACTTACTATAAATGTAGATGTTCTAGTATATTCACTGTTGCAGTCATCACACTTGGGTTATCTGCCTGTAGGTAGTCCTCAGTCAGCCCGAATACCAGAGATTTAGTATTTCTATGTCGGTTGCTGTCACTCCAAGACTGACGTCAGGTTGTTAGGGGTATAAAAACAGGCAGCCGATGCCATTACATCAGTTTTTCTTGCCCCAAATGTCAGGAGCCCCCCAAAGAGGGAGCTAAGTTATGGTGGGAAAAACACCACGAGTAAAAAGTAAATACCGATAGCCGTGTAAGGGGTGAGTAATAAACATAGAGAGGAGAGAGAGAGAGAGAGAGAGAGACAAGGGGGCTGGAGGGTGGGAAACCAGGACTGCAACACTGAATATACTTGAACATCTACATTTACGGTAAGTGTACACAACTATACTATGTTCTTCGTGTTTCACTGTTGCAGTCATCACACTTGGGTTGATTCCCAAAACTGAAGAAAGGGTGGGGGCAGTCAAGAAGAGTTGGGGCTGGCTAGTATGCCCTGCAGGAATGCTGTTGCAAAACCCACCCTGGATTTGGAAAAGATAGGCAGGTGGTGATGCTTGGAGAGGGTGTGTACAGAACTCCAGGTAGCAGCTTCCAGAATGTCCCTGGTAGGGACTCCCCTGAGGAATGCTGTAGAGGTAGAAGTTGCCCTAGTGGAATGTGTTCTGACCCCCTGAGGGGTTGATTTCCCATGGTGTGTGTAGCAGAAATGTATACAGTGTGCTATCTATTTGGAAATTGTTTGTTTGGAAATGGCCTTGCCCTCTGCCCCTGGTGAAAAACTGACTAGTATTTGGTCAGACTTCCTGAAGGGCTTAGTCCTGCCAAGGCAGAATCTGAGCTGCCTGTGCATGTCCAAGGACTACAGGATCCTTTCACCTTTATTTTCAGGATTAGGGAAGACGGTTGGCAAAAGGATAGATTAGCTGAGAGCCACACTGGACACCACATTAGGCATAAAGGAAGGGTTAATCCTGAGGGAGACCCTGTCAGCATGAAAAATAATGAATGGTTCCACAGCCATAAGTGCTTGTAGCTCAGACACTCTTCTAGCTGAAGTGATGGCCAGAAGCAAGGCTGTTTTCCAGTACAAGGTTAAGGTCCCAAGCAGGGGTGGGTGCTCTCCTTGGTGGCCTTATGTTGTTTGCCCCATTCAGGAAATGTTTAATGAGAGGATGAGAGAAAAGAGGTAGCTCAGTGTTGTAATGTGCCAAGATGGCAGAGGCATGGATCTTAATGGAGGAGAAGGATAGGCCTCTGTGGAGTAGATCTGCTAGTTAATCCAGGATTAGAGGTAAGGAGGGCAGTGCTGTGTCCTCTCCTTTAGACCAAATCCAGGAACAATAGCTTTTCCACTTGTCAGCATAGGATTTTCTTGTACTGGGTCTTCTGGCTTAAAGAATGACGTCCAGCACCTGCTTGCTTAGGCTGGTCACTGGGGGAGAATTCAAGGAATAAGCCAGGCTGCAAGATTCAGGGTTTGCAGTTGAGGATGTAAGATTTGTCTCCCCTGCTGAGTGAAGAGGGTTGGGATCCAGGATAGGTGCCAGGGTGGCACAAGAGACAGGCTGCACAGTAGTGGATACCAGTGCTGGCAAGGCCAGTCTGGGGCAATCAGGCCCTTGGTCTGTCCTGTCTTATCTTGAGTATTATTCTGGAGAGAAGAGGCAGAGGGGGAATGCATAGATTGAGAGGTTTTCCCACTGGAAGGATAGAGCATCCACTTTCCAGGCCCTGCTGTGAGGTGACCTGGTGCAGAATTTGCTGAGCTGGTGATTGCAGGGGGAGGCAAAGAGGTCCACCTCTGGGGTCCCCCCATTTCTGGATTAGAAGGCTGAAGGTGCTGGGTTCTAATTGCCACTTGTGTGGGTCTAGGAGATTTCTGCTTAAGTCATTTGCCAGAGAGTTTTGTATGCCTGACAGGAATTGAGCTTACAGATGAATATGCCTGTCCAAGGCTGTGTTCCACAGGGCCATGGCTAGCCTGTAGAGTGGGTAAGAGTGGGTTCTTCCCTGCTTGTTGATGTACCACATAACTGTGATGTTGTCTGTTTTTATAAGCAGGGGTCCTGGTGACAGTAGAGATTTGAAAGCTGTCAGAGCATGCTGAACAGCTATCATCTCTTTTTGGTTGATGTGCTGATAAATATGACTTGGGCTCCAGTGGCCCTGAATGCACTTGTCGTCCAGGTGTGCCCCCCAGGCATAGTGTGATGCATTTGTGGTTAGGGTTTGGGTGGCATGGGGTTGAGTAAAGGGAAGTCTCTTGTTGTGGTTGCATGCTGCTGCCCACCAAAGAAACTCTGACCTTAGACAAGGTATGATAGGTATGATGGTTTCCAGGTCCTGAGAATATTGGCACCAAAGACTTTTTAAGTACCATTGAAGTTTTCTCATATGCAGTCTGGCATATGGAATTAATAGAATGCAACAAGCCATGAACCCTAGGGCCTGGGTTCTGGTGGCCATTTGAGTGAAGTAGCCTGTCAGATAGGCTTGTTTTTCTGGAGTAAGGAATGCCATCTGGGATGATGTGTCCAAGCTTGCTCCCAAGAATACAATCTTTTGACTGGAGACTAGTTTTGATTTCTTTTCGTTGATAGTGCACCCCATTTCTTTACAAATGTCAGGTGCTGCAACAGCTTTTCTTGACTGTCTAGCTGAATCAGGCAATCGTCCAAGTATTACATTTTAATTTTTCTTAGCAGGGGAAGGCTGGCTTCCCCTAATCAGCATAATCAGGTATTGTGCCATTTTAAGCTTTTGATGTTGTGGCAAGGAAGCAGGTGGTTCAGTCTGGGTCATCGTTTTTTTAGGCGAAGCTCATACTCTTGGTCTTAGAAACTCGGTAGTTTTAGACAGAACTGAAGATGCAAAAGAAGTTGTCAGTTTGTGTTGAATATCGGTAGTGTGAAGAACTTCCTCGGAAGCCGGTGCCTGCACAGTGGCTCCGGACCCATCCAAGGTAGAGACATCCACAGGTTCTGTAGTCAAAGAAGAGTCTCGCAGCATACTGGACTCTGAACGGGTCTCGGTAGCAGCCTGTGAATCCACTGAAGCGGGCATCAGGGGCTGTGAAAGTGCCTCACTGAGTACCGGTGAACTGGCAACTAGCTTAATGGAAGTGTCGTCGGCAGTTTTGGACCTGTGCGGTCTGTCTCTGTCTTTATCCTTACATTTTTTTTCAGAAGATCAGTAGTAAGATGGCTTACCGAAGCTATTTCAGAATATGGAGATCGAGAGAGAAAGTATTTATTGACAATAAGTGCCCGATGATGAATAGTTTGGGAGTTAAACAAAGCACAAAATCGACAGCGAGATATGTCGTGGTCTGGGCCTAAACAGGTGACGCAGTAAGAATGGAAATCTTGGTGTGGTATTTGCTTTCCACAGGCGAGACAATTGTTAACTTTTTCTGACATCGGTTAGAGCAAGGAAAAATTATCCCCAACAGGGTACTTAGCTTTAAAAGGCTTCAGGATGATTCAATTCAGAAATGTAAACTCAGGTAGCAGCCGACCGGCACCCATGCGAACTGCTTCTGCTTCAGGCTCCTCGGCAAGAAAGACTGATGTAATGGCGTCGGTTGCCTGTTTTTATACCCCTGACGACCTGATGTCAGTCCTGGAGCGACAGCAACCGATGCAGAAATACTAAGTCTCTAGTGTTCGGGCTGACTGAGGGCTACCTGCAGGCAGATAACCCAAGTGTGATGACTGCAACAGTGAAACACGAAGAACATCTTTACTATTCTCATCACTCTAATGCGATTTTGGAGTTGGTACATTTAAACAGTAGGGGGTGTGGGGAGTTGGGGAGTGCAGGGAGGCTTTAGATATTTTTCTGTAGGTTTGAATATATTATATATTATATATATATATATATATATAGATATATATATATATATATATATATATATATATATATATATATATATATATATATATATATATATATATATATATATATATATATATATATATATAATGGGAGGTTGGCATAATGGATAAGGTGTTTGACTTACAAGCACAAGGTGCGTGGTTTGATTCTCACATTGGGTAATTGGCAAGGCTTAAAATGTCCTACAAGGGCAGTTAGCCTAGTACTAATCTATAAACCTATGAACATATAAAATATATATATATATATATGTATGTGTATATGTGTACACACACACAAATATGCATGGATTACCCACAGTTGATTGAAAGACAGACAGTTCAACAATTATGAAACATAAATAGTAGGTATAAGAAATATTCTGTAAAACCACTGGGCATTTTCATTTATTGGCGAGTAATTGATTGTATTGTAACTGTTAGCTCTCTGTCAATAATGTGGTATTAGAGGCAGCAGTGATGAAAGCAGTTGTTAAACCTGATTCTCAGTATTGTCTTGTTAAGATCTACAGTTGGTAATGTGGCTGTTTTGGCATTAGAGAGGTATTTTGCAGTTGTTGTTGTAAACATGGAATACTACACTTTTTTTTACCCAGTATGCTGGACAATGATTCGCTTTGCTGAAGAGCTGCACTTGCTAAGTCTTGCATTCCTGGAAATACTGGGGGGTGTTGCAATTGCCCTAATCAGATGACAAAGTTTAATTATTTTGTATGTTATGTATTCCAATGAACTTTGACTTCTACTGTTATGATCAGTGAAGACAGTATTTGTGCTTTTGTAGTTGTTGATCAGGTATATTGGGTTGACCTTTGTCAGTTTAAGAAGTCACTGCTTGTAGCTGACAGATTTATGCTCTTGAGAAAGAGGTGAAGAGTACATGTAATTCAGATTTCTTGCTCAGGATTATTAATATATCTTTCAAATGAAAACAATGACTTCTTACATAGACTAAGGACTGCCCCATACACCTGACAAACAAATCCAGGACTTGAGGACATTTGTAGCAATGTCTCTTGATTCCCCAGTCCCTCCTTGTGGTAGATGTTATTGCTGGCCATATACAAGGGGTTCATAAACTTATCCCTTGTGAGATGGGGTAGCCCCATCTTAACTACTACTATTAGTGTTAATCTTTCCTCTAGATCCTTACAAGTAACTTTAACATCAGCAACACCTAGTATTTATAGCTTCTTTCATTTAGGTGTTTTAGGGGAGTATCAATCAACTGCAAAACTGCTTTATATACTTCTCTGAATTTCATTTAATTTAATTAATCCTATGACCTCTTCTCCCAGTGTCAACCTCAGAGATTGTAGCCTTCCCTTTTAAATTGGTATCCATCATGAATGGATTAACATTATTCATATTTAGGTCATGTACACCATATAAACAAAAATACATCTTCTGTTTTTTCAGTATTCCATTCCCCTGTGGGAACATTGTGAGACAATGAATATATTTCCTTTCACATCATTCTATAGTTGTTTATACAAAATGTTCATTTTTGAATTCTTACAAGCTCTCACACTGTGACTAATTTTACCACATGCATGACATTATACAACATCAACTTACACTTGGCAGTAGTATGCAGTTTATCAGGACATCTGTAAAATGCATTAGCTTTGTAGTCTTCATTACTCTACAGAACATATGCCTTAGATTTCTGGTATTCAAATATGTTTAAGTCACCATGGTCTGCATGTTTTTAAGTACTTTTTTATGTTGTCTGTTGTCACTCATCCCTCTAACATAGATGACAAGCAGGCGAGGTAGTTTGTTTAGATGCTTTATTACATAGAAGCACATCAGGATGGACAGCAGTATCATAAAATATAAACAAACTGATTAACAGACATACCTTACATACATACATGCTTACATCTCAACAGCTTACTATAAATTCGCAGTCAGGCTTGCACGTGCTCAGTATTTATACACTTGTGCAAGCACTTAGACAGCTTCTTAAAGGTACATACACACACACAGATGTACGTCCTCCCTCTTAAAAAGATTGCCCTTAGCTGAAAATAACATTGGAGTTAGACATGCATTATTATAGACATTAGAAACAAACACAATGTTCTGCCCAAGGTGCCATGAATCTATAACATGGCCTGGTGATACAACCGGATCTGGTAACATAACAATCTGGACTGAGCTTAGCAACAGGGACAGTCTTCGGTAAACAACTCATATCAGGAACCTCTGGATTCATCACAGAAATGGGAATATTCTCTGGAACTTCCTCTGGAATTGGAACACTGGATAACTCACTCTGAGATAAAGAGTATTTCTCACAGGCTATGTGCTGTGGCATAGGCTCTGACACTGGCATCAAATGTTTCCGATTCCACCTAAACTCTACTCCTTGTGATTCCACAATGTACAATCTCAGCTCTGGGCAAACATTCTTCACAACTCCAATCCAATCATAATCTTTGGACATTTGCATCCTTACCACTTCTCCTTCTCATAATGGTTTGAGCGGTTTGCTGGTTCTATCATAGTAGGACATCTGGATTTAACATTTCTTCAACAGATTGGTTTTCCTTGACCTGTTGTCCTTGACACATGGAGCCCAACAATTGACTGCTGACTGGTAATATGGTTCTGGTTTGTTTCGTCAGAAGTCTCTGAGAAGGTGAACCAAGATGTTTATCACAAGGAATATTTCTGAGATTCAAGAGATTCAGGAAAATATCACTATTGTCTCATTTTGACTTCTCTAGTAACTGTTTTGCAATTTGAACTGCACGTTCTGCCATACCATTTGACTGCGGATACTCTAGGCTACTCGTGGCATGAGTAAAGTCCCACTCTTTGGCAAATCTTTTGAACTGTTGGCTTGTCAACTGCGTGCCATTGTCAGAAATAACTTTTTGCAGAGTACCATGGACTGTAAAATGACACTTTTAGTTCTGACAGTACTGGATGCCAGATTAGGAAGTAGGTCAATCTCAAACCAATTTGAATAAGAGTCTACTAACACCAAATAATGCTGACCATTCCACTCGGAAATATCAGTAGCTACTGTCAACCAAGGTAGTTCAGGAATCTGGTTTAGCTGAAGTGGTTCTTTCTGTTGAAGTACTATTACACACAGAACAAGATGAAAATACTCTCTCAATGTCTTGTGACATAGAAGGCCAAAATACCAGACCTCTTGCCCTTTTTTGGTAGAGTCAGTTCCTGGGTGGCCATGATGCAAGATAGTAATGTACTCTTGTTGCAAGAATTTTGGAACAACTACTTTTGGACCTTTCATAATGATACCATTGTCAGATAAAATCTCATCTCTGTATGGAAAATAAGGTTGCACTTCTTGAGGTAAACTAGATTGCTTTGACAGCCATCCTTGTTGAATAAAGTGGTTAAGCCTCTGTAAAACTCGAACTGTGGCTATGTGATGTTCTCAGCTCATCAAGATGTGTGGAAGAAAGATATTTCACTTCCATGACTTCAAAATCAAGGTTCTCATTCTCATGCTGTTCAGTAGTGTTTCTGGGTGATCTGGATAATGTATCAGCAAGATAAAGAAGTTTGCCTTTCTTGTAGAGAAGAGAGAAATTATACTTATGCAATCTCAGCATCATACATTGCAATCTGGCTGGAGCTGTATGCATAGGCTTTCTCAAGATAGTGACTGGTCTGTGTCGATCTGGATAGGTCTACCATAAACATAATCATGGAACTTTGAATATGCAAACACAATTGCCAAAAGCTCTTTCTCAATCTGAGCATACTGCATATTAGGTGGGGTAAGAGTTCTCGATGCATAGGCAACAGGTTGCCCCCCCCTTGTAGAATGACTGCCACTAGAACAAATCTTGAACCATTACATGAAAGAGTAACTGGCTTGTGAACATCATAATATCTGTGGGTTGGTGGACTAGCAATTCCTTGTTTCAGGACATCAAATGCTCTTTGATGCTGCTCTAACCAAGACCAGGATACATTTTTATGTGTTAGCTCTCTGAGTGGTGCTGAAACTTGTCTTCAGTCCAGAATGAACTTTCCTAGATAGTTAACTGTGCCAAGAAAACTTTGCAGGGCTTGAACATTGTCTGGTGCTGGCATTTTGAGAACGGCTGTTTGATTAGAAGGGTCTGGTCATAGGCCTGAACAGGTAAATAAATAACCAACATAAGTAACTTCTTGTAGCCTGTATTTGCATTTCTGTGGATTGAGCTTAAAATTCACTTGACATTATCTTCCTAGAACTTTTCTGAGGTTTCTGTCATGCTCAGCTTCACCATTATCTCCTACTAGTATGTGTTCTACTATGATAGCACAAGGATACCCAGAAAAAAATTTGCTCCGTTGCACGTTAAAAGACTTCACTTGCAGAGTTTATCCCAAATGGCATTTTCAAAAATCTGTACCTTCCAAATCAGAAAGTAGTTAGCAGTGAGGATTTCTTGTCAAGCTGAATTTGCCAAAATGAACTCTTTGCATCTAAGACAGAAAAAACAGTGGCATTTGGCATCAGAGCTGCAACTTTTTCAACTGTACGCACTGGATGATGAGGTATTTTTAGTGCTTTATTCAAACATCTTGGATCAATACATATTCTGATGTCATCTAAGCTTTTCTTATGAGCTACCACCATTGAAGATACCCATTCAGTTGGTTCATCTACTGGACAAACCACACCTTGTCACTCCATTTTATCCAGCTCGGCTTTGACTGTCCTGCATAGCTATTGCAACTTTCCGAGCTGGCATGATAACTGGACTGACATCTGGGTCTAACATCATGGAGTACACAACTGGAAGCTTACCTAGTTTGTCTTCGAAAAGATCAGCATAGGTAGAAAAAATATTTGTTTGTTTGTTTGTGTCTTTTGGCTTTTCCCGGTTAGGGGTCGCCACAGTGGAACTCTGGTCCGCTAATGATTGGCAGTAGAGTTTTACGTGCTGGCTTGCCGGGCCTAACGCACAACCTTCAACGAAGGAATGCCCGTTCACGCATGTCGCCACACAGAAGATGCTCTAACTGAGGATCGAACGGGCAACGTCTAACTGTGAGGCGACAACACTACCGCAGCACCACCACCACAGTCTCATAGGTAGAAAAAATATACTGAGCAAAATTAGAGTAGTGGTCTTTCAAGCTAACATGATGGACTTCCTTATTAAATTAAAAGCAGTCCCATTTTCAAACTGTCTCTGAGCCCTTATAATGACTGGACATGCCTCCTCTTGACCACATAAGATAAGCTGAAACTTCTCCCAGCAGAGTAAATGAAAGCACTACTGAGCCTTCAGTCTGAAGTTCTTCACCACCATAAGCAACAAGCTTCACACACTTCAAAATCAAGCCTTTCGCCATTACACACTCTAGCAAATGTTTCTGGTGACATAACATTGCACTTGGAACCTGTGTCATCTTTGAGCACTATGGGTTTTCCATTTATCCGAAAAGTACAAAATACTCCATTCTTTGCCCATAAATCTACTGCATTGATTGTTTCATTAAGCACTGCCACACCATCAACATAAAGAATAGGGATGCAGCTTTTTGATCAACTCATTTCTTAAAACGTTCCCTTTTAATAAAAGAATGTGTGCCTTTTGATTTACAAAACCTCTCAGAATGATTCCACTTATTGCATTTGTGGCATTACTGATTAAAAGCTAAACATTTTTCCCTTTTAGATTCATGATTTCCACCACAATTATGACAGTTGGCAATGAATGTAGGTTGGGGCTCATGCTTTGAGTTTGATGACTCACTCTTATGCTTCACTGAGACTGTGCGAACTCTGGAACTTGCTGGAAAGCTCTGGGGTTTACCAGTGGGTACTGCAGGGGCTACAGTTGTTGCCATGTGCTTGGGCCTGTTTCCTTTAACCGTGTGCTGCACACTATCAACATGAGCTCTAGAAGTTACTTGAAGCATGCATCTCTCATTTGTAAGCATATTTGTGTGCTTTTCTGTGAGCTCGTATATCTGACAAATCTCAATGGCCTTATTCAAAATTAAATCAGTCATGAAGCAAAATCTTTCTCACAGCATCATCCTTGATACCACATACAACTCTGTCTTTTATCAACTCATCCCTTAGATCACCAAATCTGTATGTTTTAGCCTTATTTCTCAAGCAAGTTATGTATGCTGCAAAAGTTTCATCAGGCTTTTGATCCCTTGTATAAATTAAGTGCCTTTCCACTGTAACATTTGTCTGGGGGTTACACTTTTCTCTAAATTTATGTTTTAAGCACTCAGGGTCCTCCCTTGACTCATCTGGTACAACAATATGACAGTTTCCCCCTCTCCAGCAAAGATAGCAGGTGCATACACAAATGAACATTCCCTTTCAATGGCTTCTGAACCAGCTGAATTAAGTATAATAAATGCCTGCCTTTGCATGGGCAGCCACGGTGGTGCAGTGGTTAGCATTGCCACCTCACAGCAAGAGATTCTCCAGTTCGATCCTCAGCTGGGGTGCCTTCTGTGTGGAGTCTGCATGTCCTCCCTGTGGTCGTGTGGGTTTCCTCCTGGTGCTCCGGTTTCCTCCCACATCCCAAAGACATGCTGTAGGTGGATTGGACACTCTAAACTGGCCCTAGGTGTGAGTGTGTGCATGTGTGTGCCTTCTGTGGAAGGTTGGGCACCTGGCTGGCAACTCGATACCGTAAAACTTCACTGCCAATCATGAGCGGACAGGTGATCTGCTGTGACGACCCCTAACCGTGAATAAGCCGAAAGAAGAAGAAGAAATGCCTGCCTTTGCATAGTCATCTTTATCAGAAAATTCTGCCTGTATGAAAATGTTGTACCCTTGCTCAAACCCTCTCCAGTTCTCTGCAATATTATTGTCAAACATAAGTGCACTGTGTTTTAGAAGCCCGTTTGCTATGCCAACCAAGTATGCAGAAGCTTCACTGAAAATATGGCCCTTGTAAACAAGCTGTGCTGTGAGAGCTCATAATAACTTTCAAATGCGCAATAAACTCTTCGAAATATTGTACTTTGTGAAATATGCTCTGAAATGGCTGTATCTTGTGGAATAACTATACTGTAATACTACACAAACATGCAAACATTTCATACACTTCTGATAACTCAAATATCTTTAGTCAATACAAAAATATGTGCTTAGTGCAAATGCAGTTGTTTCCTCTTATTTTATTCATTTTATGCATTCTAACTTTATTTCAAACATTTTTTGCAGTAATTCGAATATTTGTATCAATATCGGACATATTGGTTTATTCAAATAATGTTTAGAGCATTCTATATGCCTCATTTCATATTTTGCGAATAAGAATTTATTTGTGCAAGTTTTAACATCTGAAATAAATTTCTGACCTGTTTTGTGAATTATACACGCAGTAGGGATGATCCACTCTTATAAATTCCTCCAATACCAACCGGGTGCCTCTTGGACTCAAATTAAAGAAACTGGCAACAAATAATTTTAGCCATGCTTCCTTTGACACCATGCCCTTTTAGACATGACTCTTCTGACACCATGTCTCTCATCCCTCTCTAACATAGATGACAAGCAGGTGGGGTAGTTTGTTTAGATGCTTTATTGCACAGAAATACATCAGGATGAATAGCAGTATTATAAAATATAAACAAACTGATTAACAGACAGACCTTACATACATACAAGCTTACATCTCAACAGCTTACTACAAAATGGCAGTCTGGCTTGCACTTGCTCAGTATTTATACACTTGTGCAAAACCTTAGATAGCTTCTTAAAGGTACATACATACACACTGATCTACAGTTGTGATGTATATGCAACAGCAATACACTGATTCAGCAGCAGATAAAATGTTTATGTATATTCACCAAATATTTTAAATTATGTGCCATTTACATAAGGACAGCAGCAAGCACAGAAATGGAGATTTAAACAATGCTACATCAGTCAACATGGTAGGTTTACTACTGTCTGTTAACAGGCAGTGGTCAATGACTGCTCCATTTAGGCTTACAAGACTGAAATTTCATCTAGCATTACCAACAAAATGTGATCTCAGGCAGATTAATAAAGCCATGGGTCTCACAACAGGCAAAAAGGAGGTAGATGCCCCCATTTGGACTAAAAGACTCAGTGACATGTAAAAAAGGGCAACTGTGTCAGGGACTTCAGCATACCTCCCAACCATACTGAATTACTTGGTAAAAAATTAGTTTTGGGGTCCAAATAATGGGGTGCCACGATTCCTGAGTGGCACCCCTTCATTTCCGATTTTTTTTTTACAGCTTTGTTTTCAAATTATTTTTCATTTCACGCTTTTGAGCTGATGTCATCACGTGCACGAAGATGTCAGCCTGTTGGAATTGAGCTTTGAGCCTATTTCCAGCTGTTTGAATGCACGGGATCAGCAAGGCAAGTGACAAATATGTATTAGCTGGAGAGTTGATCTGCAAGGCTATTTCTCCACTGTTGATCTGATTCAAGGCAAGTTGGTTTATTTAGAGAGAACGGGGCTGTTCTGCAAGGTGGGTTAAGTTTTCAGGTACAACTTTAAGTTATTTAGTGAGACCGTTTATTTAATGTCTGCAGGGCTGTTTCAAGTTTAATTTACCTGCTAGCGAGACCGTTTATGTCTGCAAGGCTGTAGGCTGTTTCATTTATCTGGCTGCTAGCGAGACAGTTTATGTCTGCAAGGCTATTTCAGGTTTTATTTACCTGCTAGCGAGACCGTTTATGTCTGCAGGGCTGTAGGCTGTTTCATTCACCTGTAAGTGAGACCGTTTGTCTGCAAGGCTGTTTCAAGATTTATTTACCGAATGGGGCTGCATGCAGAACTCAGGTACAAGGGTGTGTGTGTGTGTGTGTGTGTGTGTGTGTGTGTGTGTGTGTGTGTGTGTGTGTGTGTGTATTTTGCATTTGAATTTCACACTTTGTATTCTTCAGAAAATAAATGGTAAAACAAAACCTTGTATTCTAGCAATTTTCTAAGTTTATAAGATCAGTATTTGAAATGTGTCCCCTATTTTGGAGCTGTATTCCCCAATTATTGGCCTTGTCCAGGTCTTTTTTTGTGCTAAGACGTTGACAGCTATGGTGAGAAGTGAGAAATGAATTCACTAAATGATAGCCATTTAAGTTTCAGTCTTCCTGTCTTTCAGGAAACTGCTGATTTGGCTTAGTGGTATGTTGCTCTGACTGTAGTGCACAGGTTCCTGGGTTCAAGACTTGGTAGTGCAAGGCACGGCAGTAACACATTTTATTCAACCAACTTTCCAAAATTATACAAGCAATGTTTAAAATGTGTCTCTGGCCTTTTGCCCCCCCCCCCCACTGAAAATAAGTGCAAGAAGCTGTGCAACGTGTCTATGGCTTACACTACTGTGATTCTATATTTATATATATATATATATATATATATATATATATATATATATATATATATATACATACACACATATATAGTGTGTGTGTAAAAGTAGACTGTTATCATGGAAATGTTCTGAATAGGACAGTTTTGTCATTATTGGTGCATGCATTTTGCTTCATTGCCTAATGGAAAAATGTTCAAACAATACATTTACAATGCAATTGTTTGTGAAATTAGACTTTTATGATGGAAATGTTCTGAATAGGACAGTTTTGTCATTATTGGTTCATGCATTTTGTTTCATTGCCTATTGGAAAAATGTTTAAACAATAAATTTAAAATGCGCTCTAACTTAAGTCTAACAAGTGTGCTGTATTATACAAGGAATAAAATTTAATAAAGTCAGGAAGGTGTATCAAAGAACGCATGTATGTTTCTTGTTTGTGTGCTAGGGGCCTCTGATTTGAAAACAGCCCAAAGGTAATCTTTATCCACCACTGGCCAGATGCATTTTCTTTGGATGTGGTGTGGGTTTCAGTGATGTTTCAATGAATGTGAGTTTCAAGGGCAGAGAAGTTTTAATGCCAAGTCTATTTTCATTGTGAGACAGTATTACTTTGTTTAGCAGATATCTATTAGTGTTTGTGCATTGTGCTATAAAATGTAAAAAAATAAAATCCAAATAATCATTGTAGAAGTAAAGCAGTATGCACACTAGTGTTTATGGTAAATGGGATGAAATAGCCCGGTAATGGGACACTGGAATGGCTGCAGGGGGACTCTGGTGCTATATTTTGGTTCTGTTCTTCAGTTTGCATTTGAAAGTTGGTATTCCACAATTCTACTGGAGTGGGCGGGGTTGTGTAATTATGTATGAAAATTTTACGTTAATCAGTGTACAGATTTGTACATGTTTTTCATGGGCCTTGTCTAGATTTTTGATGTTTCTAGGTTGAGAGATATGGACTTCAGCAGGTTTAACATTCAGGCAATTCTAAGCCAGATTTAGTGAAACTGTGAGAACACTTTAGGGCTACCCAACATCCAAATCCCATAATACAGAGGTACACATTAGTTGAAAGCAGCATCCCCCATAAATGAATGCTTCTTGAGTTGTCCAGGAGGCTACAGTTTAATCAGGTAAATGGCAGGAGATTTCTTCCACTTAAACAATGAGTGTGTTTCTGTATGCCCTCTTTTGGGATGGGATGTTTTGTTTTAGTTTTGTTAATCATGCAAATCAACAGCACAATGTCTCGCTGATAGGTAATCTGCCCCAAAGGGCTGGGGTTCAGCCCTGACTTTCACTTAATGTCTGTGGAGCCTGTATGTTCTCCTTGTGTCTTTATAGGCTTTGTTTTGGTAGTCTATTTTTCACCTAAAGCCCAAAAACAAGCTGGTTCACTGACTTCTCTAAACATATACATATTGTACTTTGTGGTCTGGTTTATGGTTGACATAATCTAAAGGCCAGTTCACTCACTTAATTTAAAAACAAAGACATTTATAAAAGACCACTGACATGATTACATAAAGCTTTTAATACATGAAAAATATTTTCTGCAAACATTCCTGTGTTTTATTTAAGAAAGGGATAACATGCAGCTTAAACACAACTAGAATAAAGTTGCACAAAACTTTCATTAATGTGGAAGATACTAAATTTCATTAAATAGCACAACAAATAAGTCAAAGCTGGGAAGTGGACTGCTTCAATGCATGCAGCCTTTTGCATTTCATCTGAGGGGCAATCATCTGTGACAGTCATCATTATCATCATCTCTGTCTCTGACTTGTTTCTCTGCCAAGCTTAGGAGAAAGACCTAGCAGAAGTATTTGGGGGTCAAGAAAAGAGGGTAGGACTTTATTGTAATGGAAAGATGGCAGCACAAATGGAGGCACAGATGCAGGAACAAACTCCTCCCTACATCATGTGACACTTGTAATGGGCTATGGGCAGAGGAAGTCCTCTGAGTCAGAGAACAGGGGTGTCACCATGGGAAATGGGTGGGGGGCACTGGTGTGGACAAAGAGAACCCTTTGGTACAGTGTAATTATCACAAAAACTAGAAAATTACATGGAACACAATTTATAAAGAAAATGATTGTAAGACAGTAAGCAACCCAGATTTAAGGCAGCGTGGTCTCTGCTAAACAAAGTGGATACTCTTACAACCTTGAAGTCTACCACTCCTCCTTTCTCCAAGGCATTTCGCCATGCCCAATGATCCAAAAAAGAAAATAAAACATATTTACCTAATCATCATAGTCTTCCTTACATGTTGGGTGCACTCTAGAGCTATAAAAATTAAGCAAGGGATATTTCCATAACTGCTGTGTGATTTTGAGACCTGGTACTGTAGAATGATCCATGTCCTAACTGATGAAAATAATTATGAAGCACCTGGGTAACAGAGATTATGTAGCTATGGAATGCAACACAACTAGGCTTGTCATTTATGGACACTGTTGACTTGGCAATCCCGATCCAGGCTTACCACATAACAGATGCCTCCCCTACAATTTGAAGAGTGCCTCATATGACTGTCAATATTATAAAAAGGTTGATCACTAGTGCTCTCTATAGGTTTATTTAATACTCCCTTTGGTAATACTCCACTTTCATCCCTTATGGAGATAAAACAAAAATATTAAAAGGGCACTAGAACTTGTACATATCTTTATTCTACTCAGCTTCTCAGTCCCGACCTCATATAAATTACTATTTTTATTTATTTTATTTTTATTTTATTTATTCTACATTTGTTAAACTGGAAATTCAGAGTGGACTAGGTCCATTTACAGCAGAGGCCCGGGGAGAAAAGCTCCACATTGGTTAATATTTTTATACAGAGTTGTAAAACAGACAAGGTACATTATACAACAAACAAACAGATATTCACATTGAAATATAACGACAGTCAAGATGCTTTGCAGCAATTAGAGAAGTTACAAACAGCATGGATTAGGAGGTACTTTCAGATAGGAAAAATTGCTATTAGAGTTTTAGTACTGTAGAGCATTACAGTGAGTAACTTGGTAGTTGTTCATGGGTATAAAGGGGAAAAGACAGGAAAGCTTAAATTTAAGTAATACATGGACATAGACAGGTATTCATCAGATGTGATTTGAGGGAGTTTTTGAAGTGTGAATTGGTGGAGGCAGAGATCAGCGAAGGGGCAAGGCAGTTCCAGTTTCTGGCAATGGTATGGGGGTATAGTGCTTTTCCAGCAGTATTGTTTGCCTTAGTGATACAGAAGAGAGATTTGTCACTAGAGCAGAAAGGGCGATTTGCTGTGTGAGTAAGTAGTTGAGTTAATGATGGGGTTTTATCAGGGTATTTAAGGATGTTGTAGGCAGTGACTAGCTGGTGATAATTAAGCAGTTGAGGTAGTTTTAGCCATTGTAGGTCCCTTAGAGCTAGACAGTGATGTGTTCTGAAGGTGGAGTTTTTAGCACACTTGGTGATCTTATTGTAACATGACTCTAGTTTGTCAAGGTCTATTTTTCTGATGTGGGTGAAAATTGGTGCTGCATACATTAGTGTGGACAATAGGTGAGTCTGGGCTAGGGTGATTCTTGTTTGATCTGAGAGGATGTTTTTGTGCCTATATAGTGTATACATTTTTTTGTGAACCTTTTTGATGGTTTGGGAGATGTAGACATCAAAGTGAAGGTTAGTGTCGATTTCAATGCTGAGGAGTTTGGTATGGATAGAAGGGGAAATGGTAGTGCCATTTTTAGAGGTGATGGTAAGGGAAAGGGGAGTGGTCTTTGATTTGTTGGGGGTAATCAGAAGTAATTTGGTCTTATTGGGGTTTAGGATGAGTTGGACACCAGATATCAATTTTTCTACAGAGTTAAAGGTTTTCTGGATGAGTTGTTGAAGAATGGAATGAGATGGGACTGTGCAGATCAAAGTCGAATCAGCTGCACATTGAATGCATATGTGGCATGCTGGGTTGAGCTATGTAGATTATTGGTGAAGATAGAAAAGAGAAGTGGGCCCAGTATTGAGCCTTGTGGTTCTCCTATGATGGTTGGAAGTTGAGGGGATAGTAGACCTTGCCATTGGACAGATTGTTGCCTGTCAGATAGGTAACTTCTGAACCAGGCTATAGTCGATGGGGCAAAGGATAGCGAGGCTAGGGAATCTAGTAGAATGGTGTGTGAGACCATGTCAAATGCTTTGGATAGATCCAAGAAAATGGCAGATGTAAAGTTATTGTTGTTCCTGTGTTGGTTTACTAGATTGGTAAAAGAGAGAAGAGCAGTGGTTGTGCTGTGATGTGGGCAGAAGCCATGTTGTGTGGTGGAAAGAATTTACGTGTGTTCAGACATTTCATGATTTGAAAGTGTATACACTTCTCTAGTAGTTTAGACAGGGGGATAGAACGGCGATGGATCGGTAATTTGAGAAGTCATAATAGCTACCACGTTTAAGAAGAGCAATAATAGAAGAAACTTTCCAGAGTTGTGGGATATGGGATTTCTGTATGGAGTGGTTGATAAGGATGGAAACAGGATAAGATATAGATTCAGAGGCTATTTTTAGGAAGTTAGCAGGTAAGTGATCAGCTGCAAGGGTTGTGGGTTTCAATTTTAGAAGGAGCTTTTTAATTGTAGAGGTGTAGACTGGTGATAGAGTAAAGGGGGGAATGTTTTCTAGATGATTGGCTGAGGTGTGTGAGGGGCTATTTTTGGACAGTTGGCTGGATAATGCTAGAACGGATTACTGAAGTGGTGGTTAAATTGAGTGGCTACGTCCATAGTGTTATTTGTGGAGTTAGGAGCTGGACTAGTAACCTTATCTGGTTTTAATAAGGAATTGATTGACTGCCAACATTTTTGTGGGTTTTTTGAATATTTGCTTTGGGCTCCTAGGAAGTAGTTCTGGTTATCAAATTTGGTTTGTTTCTTGGCCTGATTTCTGATGTTGGTAGTTTTGTTTGGAACTGGCAGTGTTTTCCCTCTTCCAGATTTTCCAGGCTTTACCTCTGGATTTTAATTGGGCTCTAGTGTCTCTACTTAGCCATGGTGCATAGTTGGCTTTCACTCTAATTTTCCTAGCAGGTGCAAGCCTGTTAAGGACATTGGTAAAAGTACTATTAAAGTAGTCACCTGCCTGTTGTAATCCAAGGGTTTTTAGTGGTTCCCAGTTACAATGGCTTAGGATAGTGTTAAGATCATAAGGGTTTAGGTTTTGGTCATCCCGTATTAGTCTATAAACTATAGGCTTGGTAGGTTAGTGCATTTGCATAAGTAGGAATGTGGGGAGGTGGTCACTGTGACCATCTGGTAGGCAGCCTGTCTGGTAGTTTTGTTTGGGGCAATTGACCAGTACCCAAACCAGAATGGATTGTTTTTGTGATTTTTTTTTTTACTAATACAGCCTATATTTTCTTTCATTCATTCTCATTTTATCCACTTTATCCAGTGCAGGGTTACAGGTCAGTTTCAACCCATCCCAATACACAGTGGACACAAAGTAGGAAAGAAATACCAGACTGGATATCAGTCTACTGAAGGACAAATGCACACATTCAGTCACAGATGGCATATATACCTAAAAGCAATATGGAGGACTGATACTCTACCTACAGCACGTCTTTGTGAAATAGGAGGAGACTGGAGTACATGGCAAAAAATCAACATGGAGACAGGGAGAACATCCAGATTCTGTACAGAATGAATCGAAACTTCAGAACAAATATCTACAAGGCATCAATGCTAAACATTATGCAGATTTTTTTTAGCTTCGCTGCTTTTATGCCATAAAATATATTATGCTTTAGTTACAGCAGCCTACAACACACAAACATGGAATATGACATATCCAGCAAACACACAACAGACAAATTGTTGCATGCAAAACTCACACACCACAATGCACAGTACAAACATAAATACAAAGACACATTAAATACGATACTAACTGGAAAAAAAGTACAAAATCCCTCACAAGAAATGCAGAAAGTGAATATAACCCAGAACATGCACTACGTACACAAACACACACACCTTGGATGAGTGTCACATGTTTATACGAACACAGCAGATTAAGGTAGGAGATATTAATCCATATACACCTTCTTACTTGACTATGTCCTCTCTTCTCTCAGTTTATACTGAGTTAATGCCTAACTTCATCGTTTATAAATGTAAATACTAATATTCAGACCATACTGCCTCAGAATAACTTGAAAGAAATCAGTAATTAATGCTTTCAGCAGTGCTTCCTGCTGCTGCAAATTTATTCTCAGCACTGAGTACCTTCATCTACAATGCACCCCTATACTAAAGCCCTCTTACCCCACTTCATGAATATGTGCACTGACATTTATCAGCTCTGTATACAGCAACCTGTGGCTGTTCTCCCCAAAGAAGTATATTACTCTAGTGCTCAGTTTATAACATATTATATTCTGCATTGTATGGAACCAGACTTTTTTCTTTTGATTTGCAGACAGTAATATAATAACTTATTGTGCTAACTGCTGTCCTGGCTAACAATATGTATTTTGCAATACTACTTCTGTACAAGTTCTTGGTACTTTTCTCCCAGGCCACCTCTACAAACAGGTACTATCCCACTGCATACTTTCCAGTTAACAAATTGTAAGTAAATAAATTAAGTGTGATATGGTCCAGTCTAAAAAACAAATTATCTGTCTTATGTACAGTGGGATACATTCACACTGAAAGTTTCTGTAAAAGAACTTACAGTGTGAAATGCAACTCTCTCTGTTGTACAGGTCACATGTAATAACCACAAAATGTTACTGTTTTTTGTGTGTGTGTGTGTGTGTGTGTGTGTGTGTGTGTGTGTTTGGTTCATCTGCTACTATTCCACAGCACCGTGTTTGCATTTTGAAAATAATTCTGTTAGATTTCAAAGCTTCTTTTGTTGTGTATGCTTTAGTGCTGGCAAAAATATTGAGTCATTCTCCTGTGTTACTTTGGTGCCAAAACACAGAAATTCAGTCTAATTCACAGTTTCACAGAATGCATTTTTTCAATTAAAGGGTAATTTCAGTGGCGCCAGGGCACCCAGTCCATGTCCTGCTGTGATCCCTAGCCTTTCTCAGCTTCTGTCAGAGTGCTTCTCCAACACTGAAAAGAGAATAACATCCATTAGTGCAGAACACTTTGGTTACCCATTCATACTCTGCATACACACCTTACAGTGGAATACCCTTTCACTTCAGATAAGAATCACCTCAATTACCTAGGCTACCCATTTCCTTAACTACTGTCTGAAGGTTAACCCTTATCCCAATGCTATATGTCTATTCCTGGTATTCCTGAACACTAATCATTTGATCCTCAGGAATGCAGTTCTATGTACTTATCATCCAATAGATGAAAAGGTTATTCTGACAATATGGCAGTTTGATTTTCACTTGATCTTTCACCTGTAGTGTTGGCAACCCAGGTATTGCAAATGCAGGTGAGTCACAGGAGATGAGGTAATGAAAGAAAAGGCATACTCAATAGTGATTTTTCTTGGGTAAAGATGGGACAGCAACTGATGTAGTTTGGAATATATAAAGAATGCAAGCAGATCCTGTGTTATTATACAGCTCACCTTTTTAACTTATTTCCTCCATTACAGCTTTCTTAAGTGTGTACCTTTAAAACTTCCAGTGGGAGTGGCCTGACCCTTTAAAAAAATAAACTTATCACTTTACATTTCAAACAAATATTCATATGGCTGGAACCATAAGTGTTACTTGAAAACTGTACATGGCAAACCATTCAGGAAAAATTACTCTTTACTTTGGTGGTGCAGCGGTAGCGTTGTTGCCTCACAGCAAGAGGTTCTCCCATTCGATTCTCGGCTGGAGTGCGGGGAGTGCCTTCTGTGTGGAGTCTGCATGTTCTCCCATGGTTGGGTGGGCGTTTGAAAGACATGCATAAATAAGCATGCCTTCGTTGAAGGTTGAACGTCAAGCTGGCACCTCGGCATTTGTGAAAATCTACTGCCAATCATTAGCGGACCGGAGTTCCACTGTGGCGACCCCTCACCGGGAAAAGCCGAAAAACAAGAACAACAACATTGGTGGTATTCATTCAGTTTGATGCTTTAAACTGGATTTTATAAGCCAAAATAAAGGCAGTGAATATTAATTTTGTAATGTTGTATAATCAGCTTATGATATCTCAGTAACTATTCAAAGAAGACACACACTGCTAGTAAGATTTTCTTCATACAGCTGTGAGCTTTCATATGAAGCTATGCAGTTCTGTCTTTATCTGAATGTTGAGATATTTACAGAAATATGAAAATTATTGCAATACAAATAAACAGTATATAAATCATATTCAATATTTCTTTAGCTGCAATAGACAGGAGTCAAATATCACTACAATTGTGTTTGCCATCATGTATGCTTTAAAATGACATTTTCTGATACCTTGTATGCAGCATGATTTTGGAATTATTAATGAAAATATGAACAAGCAATATTTCACACTTAGAAGCATGAATGGAAATTAACTGCAGAAACCTTGGAGGTGCATTCAAATGTAATGTTAAATAGGCGTAAAAATGTGACACTGACAGTGCAGTGCAATTCCAGCGGTAGCTCAAATCCCAAAATGCATCATTACATCTGTACCACCAGTGGATCATATTCTATCTCTTCTCTAATACGACGAAGTAATCTATGATACAGGCTGGCATCTGTCGGGACTGGGGCAGACCCTGGCAGATAACAGAAGAAGAAAAAGCACAAAAATATCCAATTTACTACCTCTGCTTTCAAAAGGAGAATAGTCTCCAAACTGTCAACTCCTTTTTGCTACATTTGTTCTCTGTACATAAGTGACTATATTTCAAAAAACAGTTTTGCACAGAATTATGATTTTTCTAGGAAAGAATACTAGGATAATTACATACAAAACTTCCATAGACTGTGTTCCTATCACCAAAGGTAGAGAAGCAACTGCATCTTAAACTTTAATGAGAAAAGTCAATTTTAACATTATTTGTATGCAACAACATTTATAATGAATACAATTGCTACTTTAATTTAGAAATATGTAAACATTTCAGGCTTGATATTATAATAATACTATATATTTATACTTTTAATAGCTTTCATATTTTAAAAAGAACAGGTAGCTACACTCTTATTTACATCAAGTTGTGATAGCCATGCGGACCTGAATTTAACCATGCCTGCAACTCTCAATACCTATACAATACTTTAAGGCATATTTATGAATATTTCAGGATGCGATACCTGGATGGTCAAACATATACTGCACATTTCATGACTTAATATGTGTTATGGAAAACAGATAACAAATCCCCCCAAAATGAGCATGGCTGTTTGAACAAGTAAAATCTATATACTTTGTTATAATCACTAAAATATCAGAAAATAATTTTTTTCTGAGAAATAAGTATAATTACAGTTTTAATTTTATAAGAACACACTAATTATATGTTTCATGTAAAACTCAAGTTTGCTAATCTGAAAATGTGGCAGGTGTAAATATTTGTTGAAACTTGAATGGCAAAAAACATAGCAGCCAAATGGCTTGTAGCGAAAAGGTGGTAAGTCATATTTCTAAAACCACTGATGTGTTCTAACAAATTTCTCAAAAATGTGTATGGGGAAAAAGGGGGTTATGGTGGATGCACAGGCAAGATGGATGGATGTAATAACCCACAGCTATAGAATCTCCTTGGTTTGTTGATTTCATATACAAAGACATACATGTAACTTTACGTAAGGTGCCTCACACAACACACGTCTCAGTGAGGCAAGTAAAATGCAGAGAAAGAAAATGTTCCTATTCATAAAAATATATATGACGTTATATTCTCAGTTAACAAATGTCAAATAAATAAATAAATAATGATAACTCAATACAGATATATTCTGTACATGTGTTGCATCCTATACCCTGAAGAGACATCATATACTCACTCTAATGAAAATGGTGTATACTGCAACAGACATACTATAAATGTCAAATGTTTGTAAAACCCTGCATTCAGTACCTATGTGCAAAGGCCAGATGTCAGTCAGTCTACCATGGAGAAATGTTAATAAAACTTTCAGAAAATTATAATAAGCCATTTACTATGAAATACATGTATGATTATCATAAAAACCTTGGAGATTTAAATGCATGTCCGTGCTGAGTTTGACTTCACCAAACTGCTCCTCAGTAGAGGACATTTTGAAAATGGCATATTAAAAGTGACAAAAATTACCTTTGTATTACGTATTATGTAGTAACATCTGAACAGATGGATTGGACACTCTGAACTGGCCAGAGGTGTGAGTGTGTGTGTGGTTGTGTGTTGTGGAAGGAACTACTGTGGCATGGCTAGCCACCCAGCTGTATAACCTTGGCTCTAGATGACTGTCACTGATGAAGTGACACCCTGACCCCATGTGCAAAAATGGGAAAAAAGGGGTTGCGGATGGATGGATATATGATATATTCATCCATAAATCCACAACCCCTTTTTTCATTTTTTTGTACATGGGGTCAGGGTATCACTTTAACAGTGACAATCATCTAGAGCCAAGGTTCACACTGCTATGTGGCTAGTCCTGCTCCAGATATATACATAAAATGGTCAACTCAGTGCACACATATTTTCGGCTGTGCTATATCCCCCACCCCCGAACAGAAATCATATACTAATGCTTAATGAAAACAATGATCAATACAACTTAGAAGTCTGGAACATTCTAATAACCATGTAGGCATACTGGTGGTAGCTATCACTATATGACTATAGCTCTAAGAAAATGAACACTCAATTATAAACTGTACTTATGCTGGGCTTTTAGGTGCAGAAGTAATGGAACAGCTGAATACTGAAATGTATAATGTCAGTTCAAAATTTCTGTTAATATTCTTTTTTTTTGTTCTTGTATAAACTTGAAATGACATAAAATATCACTTAACAGTGGTTTCCCATCATTACATTACAAAAAGTGAAATATATTTACACGTTTAGCCTACATGAAAAAAATGCTAGGTTGTTGTGAACAGCACCTAAAGACATTCAGTACAGATGCTGTGAATTATAATAACAGAGTAAATCATACTATTAGAAAAAGAAACACAGCTCCTTTTCATTTTGTTTCTAATATACTGCAAACACTACTTCAGCTTCTTTTATACATAAACTATTCCAAAGAATGCATCTGCTTTGACAGAGAACATCCCCTCTGACTCTGAAGTGTCCCAGGGCAGGTGTTAGCATTTTGGGGGCCCCAAGCAAGTGATAAATTGGGGACCCTGCTACATCCAGTCTAAGTATCACCCTGTTACTGCCACCCCTCTCGAACAACCTTTTTGTTCATGCTGCAGAGTTTTAGGAGTAGTATGTAGAGACTGAACTGTAGCTACAGTGCATTTATATTATGACAGGTCTGTGTATCACACTATGTTAGAACATCTTACAGAAGGATACTCACAGTGAATGGGATTTATTTACAATGATGATCCATTACAATAACCAAATATACGGGGCCAGTCTTATGTGAAATGGTACCCTAGGCAAAGGGCACCATTGTGCCCCAAGTGTCTACTGTTTCACCCCCCCCCCACACACATACACATGCATCCTCCAGTGATTCCCCTCTCATTACTCCTCCATACCCAGCTATCCACACCATGCACATTACTTTTTTCCTTCTTTCATATTTTAACTTATTCTTTAGCTCTTTTTTTCCAAGAAGCCATGACTTTTTTATATACTCTGAAGTGTTGTTTAAAGTTTTTTTTTAAACAGCCTTTTCATCCCATGATGGCTTCATGAAAAATTATGAATATGGTTAGAAATTCAATGTTACTGTTTAACTTTACTTTTCCTTGCAGCCTTTCTTATCTGGCCAAAACAACATAATATCAACTATCCCTCCACTAACTGGGAAAACTACTCATGTACCAATACACTTGCCCAACGTTTCCTGGAATTCATTAATTCCAATGCCCTGGACGAGCTTGTTCGTACCCCCACTAGAGGTAGCAACATCCTGGACCTGGTCATTACTAACATGGGCGACTGTTGCTCTACACCAATAGTTAACTCCTCTCTCTCCCTGGTTAGATCCGACCACAAACTAATCATCTTGGAAATCCACCCCCCCCCCCACAAAGGTAACCACCATGAAAAACATCTCCAAAGCTAACTTTGGGCTCCTAAAAACAGAGGTGGCTAACTTCATAGCACCCATGCAAATGGAGAATAGTTGCATGACCGCCGAATCATATACCAATGCACTGTACGAACATGTACACAAATGCATGGATCTCGCCATACCCAGTAGAAAGTACAGTTTTGTACCTACCATAAATGTAGATGTCCGATAGGCATGCATCTGCAGTCCTTACAAATGGGTTGTCCTGTCGTCAGGCAGCCCTTCGGTCGGCCGGATTCCAAAGTCTGGGTCTGGCCTCGGCTGGTGTCGCACTTCACCCGACGTCATAGCGGCAGTTCTTCGGGTATAAAGGCATCAGCCGACGTCATTTTCCTCAGTGTTTCTTGCCCCAGATGCCAGGTGCCCTCTAGGAAGGCTAAATTTGGATAAATGCAAATGGTTCCAAATAGTAGAGAGCAAACAAAAAATAAGCATGTATGTACATATATACAAACAAATACACCATAATAGATCCCCCAGCTAGCTACAAGATGGGCAAATACCCTAGGAGTACCACAGAGGGGAAGGAGGGTGGGTAATCCTGACTGCAGATGCATGCCTATCGGACATCTACATTTATGGTAGGTACAAAACTGTACTATGTCCTTCAAGGATGCATCTGCAGTCCTTACAAATGGGTAGAATACCATAGCCAAACTGGGGTAGGAGGAGAAATTAGATTATGGTGTAGTTAAGATCCCTTGCAAAACAGCAGTGGCAAAACCTGCTCGGGATCTGGAGTATAAAGGTAAATTATAATGCTTGGCAAATGTATGCACGGAGCTCCAAGTAGCAGCCTCTAAAATGTCTTTGGTAGCCACTCCTCGTAAGAAAGCTGTGGTAGTGGCTGTAGCCCTTGTAGAGTGAGGCCTGATGTTTTCTGGAGTTTTCTTCCCATGGTAGGAGTAACAAAATCTAATGCAATTTCCTATCCACTTAGAGATTGTCTGTTTTGAAATTGCTTTTCCTTCCATTCCTGTCCGATATGCTACCAGTAGCTGGTCAGTCTTTCTATTGCTCTTGGTCCTGTCCAGGTAGTAACGTAATTGTCTATGTACATCCAAGGTATGCAACAGTCTTTCTCCCCTGTTCTGTGGGTTGGGGAAGAATGTAGGTAGGTGGATAGCTTGATTTAAAGATACCCTGGAGGCCACCTTTGGCATAAAAGTAGGATTAGTTCTCATGGACACTCTATCTTGATGGAAGATCAGGAAGGGCTGTACTGCCATTAATGCCTGTAGCTCAGATACCCTTCTTGCTGAAGTGATTGCAAGCAGGAAAGCAGTTTTCCATGCTAAGTACTGTAATTCTGCTGTTGCTGCTGGCTCGAAAGGAGGGAGTGTCAACTTTTCTAGCACAAAGTTCAAGTCCCATGCTGGCAATGGTGGCTTCCTAGGTGGCTTTACATTTTTAATCCCTCTCAGAAACTGCCTGAGCAGAGGATGTGAGAAGACTGGAGGATCCAAGTTGTATTCTGCTGAAATAGCAGATGCATGAATCTTAATGGAAGAATAGGACAGGCCGTTGTGGAAGAGCTCTGCCAAGTATTCCAGGATGTTAGCTATGTTTACCAGTGACACATTCTCTCCTTTTGTAGTACTCCAAATGAGATATCTTTTCCATTTTACTGAATAATTTTTTCTTGTTGAGGGTCTGCGAGCCTCCAAGATAATGTCTTTAACCCTTTGAGATAAATCTGGGTTATTTGGTCTTATGCAATGTTCCAGGCAGCCAGCTGCAGTGTTTTCAGGTTTGGATGCAGGGTTTTGAAGTTGTTCTGTGTTAACAGCAAGGGAACTAGGGTCAGAGGCCATATTTGTTCCCGAGACATGCTCCTCAGTAATGGGTACCAATGTTGCCTTGGCCAAACTGGAGCTATCAGGATGATCCTTGGACGGTCTTCTTTGATCTTCAATAGCACCTTGTGCATCAAAGGAAGAGGTGGGAATGCATATGCTGTCAGGTTTTTCCAACTGAAAGATAGGGAGTCCACTTTCCAAGCAAGTGGGTGATACGTCCTTGTGCAGAATTTTTTCAGTTGGTGATTGTGTGGGGATGCGAATAAGTCTATTTCTGGTAGTCCCCATTTCCCTGTAATGGTTTTGAAGATGTCCGGATGCAGCATCCATTCGTGGGCATCCGTGGTAGTTCTGCTTAGGATGTCTGCTAGTATATTTTCTTTTTCTGGCACAAAAATTGCTTGAAGCTGAATGTTGAAGCTCAGTGCCACATTCCAGAGGTCCATTGCCATCCGGCATAGAGGGTACGAATGTGTGCCTCCCTGTTTGTTGATGTACCACATAACTGTGGTGTTGTCCGTCCTTATCAGCAGTTGACCCTGTCGAAGAAATGGTCTGAATGCCTGAATTGCCAGTTTTACTGCCAGCATTTCCTTTTGATTTATGTGTAGGTGCAGCTGGTCTTGAGTCCATAAGCCTTGTATGCACTTGTCCAGTATGTGCGCCCCCCAACCGAGATCTGAGGTGTCTGTTGTGATGGTCTGGCTTGGTTGAGTGCTGTGGAAGGGCAGTTCCTTGTTTGATTGACAGGCCTGAGCCCACCATTGGAATTCTTGTTTCAGGCATGGAATTATTGGAATCTGGGTTTCTAGGCTGTGCTTGTGCTGAGACCATAAATTCCTTAGGTACCACTGTAACTTTCTCATATGTAGTCTGGCATGTGGAATCAATATTATGCAGGATGCCATGTAACCGAGAGCTTGCAGGACCTTTCTTGCTGTTAACTGGTTCTGCTTTGTTAATGCCATGAAGTAGAAAGGGAGTTGCTCCTGTTTTTCTACTGTCAGGAATGCCATTTGTTTTGATGTGTCCAAATCTGCACCCAAGAAGGTTATCCTTTGGGATGGTATCAGCCTTGACTTTTTTATATTGACTGTGTATCCCAGGGCTTGTAGTAGATGAATGGCCCTTTCCAAATCTTTTGTTAATTTGTTTTTGTTGTCCGCTTGTAACAGGCAGTCGTCCAGGTAAGGATAAATTTGAATTCCCTGAAGCCTGCCATGAGCAATTACTGATGCCAGGTATTTCGTGAATACTCTGGGCGCAGTAGATAAGCCAAAGGGCAATGCTGAGAATTGATAATGCTCTGATCCTGCAAGAAATCTGAGGTATCTTCTGCAATTTGGTCGTATGGGGACGTGCAGGTATGCCTCCTTGAGATCTAGAGTTACCAGCCAAGACCCCTTGCCCAGCATGGGAAGCAGCTGCTGTAGGGTCAGCATTTTGAATTTTGGAACAATGAGGTATGTGTTTAAAGCGGACAGGTCGAGAATAGGTCTCCATTGATTTTCTTTTCTTGGTACCAGGAAGAGTCTGGAGTAAAATCCTTGTCCTTGTTCCATAGATGGTACCCTTTCTATAGCTCTCATCCTTATTAAGTGAGTTATTTGTTCTAGAGCTTCTGTCTTCTGATTTGGAGGTAGGTTTGGCATTCCTCTCTTCCTTGGTAGAGTATGGAAGTGAAACCTGTAACCTTGGTCTATTGTCTGCAAAATCCATTTGTCTCCTGTGATGTAATGCCAGTTTACTGAAAATAAGGCTAGCTTCCCGCCTAAGGGTGCTTCTAGTTGTTCCCTGGTAGGCGGTGCCAGAGCCAAGTCACTGTGATTGTCCTGTGGAAGTGGTGGTGGCTGGATCTGTGGCTGTACCTCGCTGGTTGTTAGCCTGCCACTGACGGCCCCTGTAGGCACCTCTGTATTGACCCCTGCCTCTTGAGCACCTATTCCTGCCTCTCGGAGCTCTGGAGGTGTCTGGAAAGGACCAATTCTTGGAAGGCCAGTTCCTGCTAAACCTTGGAGGCTGGACCTGCAAGAAATCCTTGACTGTCTGGACAGATTTTGCTTTCTCTTCCACCTTCTTCAGCACCTGCTGTGCAGGGGAGCCAAACAAATTGAGCTTATCCATGGGAGCATCTAGGAGCTTTGATTTAACATGGTCTGGTAAGGACTGCTCTTTCAACCATGCATGTCTTCTGATCACTGTGCCAGTCATGGCTGATCTAAAGGAAGCCTCCAGTGCATCATAGCCGCATTTTAAGGAATGATTACTGACCTGCTGAATGTTATGTACCATTTCCTGTACAGATTTTTTGTCTAATGGTTCATCCGAGGACAGTTTTTTAGTCAATTGGTCTAACATAAATTCCTGATACTGAATCATGTGGAATTGACAGTTCAAGGCCCTAGCTGAAAGAGTAGCAGAAGTGTAAACTTTTTTACCCCATCTCTCTAAGGCCCTAGATTCCCTTTCAGAGGGGAGGGGGTTTTTGGTAGAAGAAGCTGCTACCGCCTTGGGTCCCTGGGAGATAGTTTCGGAATCTGCAAAAGGGGCCTTATACAAATGATAATGTGTGTCCGGAACCCTGTAGTACCTATCGGGCTTAGCAGGGGCCGGAGGAAGAGAATCAGGAGCAGTACAAGCATCATTAAAAGCATCATCCTCAACAGTAAGTACTGGAGGAATGGCTAAAGGCCTATGCTGTGGCAAATGCAAAAAGGTTCTAAGCCTTTTCCTAGAGTCTGAAAAATCCTGGCCCTGCCATTGAAATTGTTCCCTCATAGCATGCAAGGTTTCCCCAAAAGAAAATTCCTCAGGCGGAGAGGCAGAAGGAATGGACTCTTCTGCATCAGAGTCCTCATAAGGAGAAAAAGGGGCCTCTGGAGGGTCTGAATTATCTGATTCATCAGAGGAGCCATCTGAAGAAACTGGCTCAGGGGGCTCTACTCTAGTCCTCTTCTCTGGAGGAGGGTGAGAGGCCCTGTCTGGATGTGGTTGGGATCCCCGGATCAAAGAAATGAGATCCTCTGCTAGACTAAGCATTTGTGAACTAGAACTAGGCCTGTGACAGGGGGTCTTAGCAGGCACAGTTTTGGTAGTTTTTGCTGCTTTAGCCCTGGCAAAGGCCTTAATCAACATGGATGCAGGAGGCCTAGCAGCTCCATGTGCAGGGGTAGAAATATCCAAAGGAATAGTATCTGATAAATCCTGTGAACCTGCAGGAGCAGGTGGGATTTCAATAGCAGATTCAGCCAAGCTGGATGAGGCCTCGGTAAGTGGCAAGCTTTCGGCCGAAGGAAGAACCATGGACTCGGTTTCAGCCGAAACCGAGACACTCGCGGTTGGCTTAACCGCGGTTTCGGCCGAAACTGCGGACCGTGAGTGTCGGTCCTTTTCCTTGCGTTTTTTAGAAATTTGCGTAGTCGGAGTATCCGACGGCATAATGTAAGCAAAAGCGGAGCCGAAAAACTCTTCAGCAAATTCAGACCGACGTCTAAGCGTTCATCGGTTGAAAGAAGCACAGTCTAGACAAGCTGCTATGTCGTGGTCTGGGCCTAAGCAAGGTAAGCAGTAAGAGTGGAAATCTTTATGAGGTATTTGTTTCCCACAATTTAAACAGTTATTCACTTTTTCTGACATCGGCTGAGGCAAGAAAGAGTCCCCAACGGGGTACTTAGCTTTTTAGAAGTCTTCGGTACTTGTAGTAGTAATCTCTGGTTCTGACCGACCGGCACTTGCGAACAGCTTCTGCTTCGGGCGCCACGCGGCAAGAAAGACTGAGGAAAATGGCGTCGGCTGATGCCTTTATACCCGAAGAACTGCCGCTATGACGTCGGGTGAAGTGCGACACCAGCCGAGGCCAGACCCAGACTTTGGAATCCGGCCGACCGAAGGGCTGCCTGACGACAGGACAACCCATTTGTAAGGACTGCAGATGCATCCTTGAAGGACATCCAAGATGCTCTCCTCCAAAAAAAGGAAGCCAATCTGTTGGTCCTTTTGCGATAAACAAACTCTCCCACAGAAGGAGGAAACTGATGTAGAATAAGGTGAAGTCCCAAAATTGGAAAAACTCCCTTATCAGCCTCAACAAAAAATTGAGATCCCTCATCAAATCCTCTAAAGCTAGCTATGAAAACAGAATTGCAGCAGATAGTAAAGACACTCACAAGGCCTTCTATAGTTATGTAAAGAATCTCCATGATAACACCCAGATTTGCTCTGAGCTACTGCACAATGGTACCTCCTATACAGAGCCAACAGACATTTCCAATATACTGGCCGACAGATTCAGTGCCAACTTTAGCCCTCCCCCCAAAGGACCAATCACAATACCAGTAGATTGCCAGACACCCAGTATTACTGCTGCACAGGTTAAAACAGCACTGTCCAAGTCCAAGAATACAGCTTCTATGGGACCTGACTATATATTCTACAAACTGGCACCTCACCTGTGTGCCCTGATCATTCACAGCCTCACCTCAGGCTTTGTCCCTACCAAATGACAAACTGCTACAGTCATCTCTCTCCACAAAGGAGGAGTGACTACAGACGCTGGAAACTATCGCCCCATTAGCCTGACATGTCTGATATTGCAAAGCTATGGAATGCATCACCATGGACCTAATAAACAAGGATAAAGGGAATCTCCAAACTCTGGATCCCACACAGTTTGGTTTTGTGAAGGGCAGATCATACCTGCTCAACTTGGTCGACTTCTTTGAGTCAGAAGAAACGGATCCAATACAGTAAACGGTGTAAAATGATGATAAACAGCAGCCACAGGACAACAAGAATTTATTTAGTAAAGCGCTTTTCGTCTGCAGTAGTATGCAGACTTCCTCAGACAAATCACATTCATAACATAATAACTTTAAATAGTGCAAAGTTACTGATTGGTAAAAATGTTAGCCAATCACACAGAAATTAACCTGTGTTTAAAATTTAAAAACATACACTCAATAAACATATAAAATCACATTGACCATAAGTAAAAAACAACCTATATGGGTAGATACACCATAAGCTGTTTACCACTCAAGCTGAGAAAAAAATTACTGCTCTTAAATAATGAAAAACAGTAATAAAAATAATGAATGATGTAAATAAAATTAAAAGGTGAGTATAAACATTAATTATCTAGACAAATTATTTAACTTTAGGAGGCTGCTAATGGAGCAGCCTTCATTCAGACCTGGTAGTACATAGGCATTTAATCTAATCTGCCAACGTAGTTCTGATGCTTCCAAAAGTAGGTGTGTAGGTGCCCCTCTCTTAGTGTCATACATCTGATCTATCACTAAAAATCTGAAATGATGGTCCTTGTGCTGGATTATATGCTTAGCAAGTGCGTTCTCTTGCTTTTCTTTACTGATTGCGTATTGATGTTCATAAATGCGGTCTCTTAGTCTACGCTCAGTCTTGCCAACATAGAATCCTGCACATTTTTGACATTGAGCTAGGTATACGACCATCCTAGAGTTGCAAGTACATCTGCAACGAATGTCAAATCTAGTGTTATTAATCACGAATCTATTAGATTCGTAAATGTGTCTACACTGATTACAATTTTGACATTTATACATGCCAGGTGTTCGAGTACATTTGCCCTCAGGTTGCTCTAATAAGGACTTCAGATTTTTGCCTCTTCTGAAGGTAACTTCGGGTCTATCGCCCACTTTACCAAACACTGTGTGATTAGAACGGAAAATATTCCAGTTCTTAGTAATAATGTCCATAATGAGAAAACTAATAGGACAATATGTCAAAATTAATCTATTATTTGTATGAGGGTCGGATACCTGGCAATCAGCAAGCACAAATTCTGCCATATGATCAGGTTCACCAAGTGGAGCAATCTTAAGTATAGGTTGGTACACGCCACTTAATCTTTTATTAGTGACTTCTCTGACTAAATTCTCAAGTAAATTAGGTGGATACCCTCTATGTAGAAACATGTTCTTAAGTATATTACATTCCTCAAGAAAGTCTTCCTCCAAGCTCACCATCCGAGCTGCTCGTACAAGCTGCCCCTTAACTACAGACCTTTTCCGGTAGCTCGGGTGGCAACTACTAAAATGAAGGAATGAGTTAGAATGTGTAGGCTTTCTGAAAATTCTTGCTACATAGTTATTCAATTCCTCATTTTTTACCAGCCATATATCTAAATAGGCTATAGCTTTAGAATTAAAGGTGGAGGTAAAAGACAAAAAGGCTGTTGACTTTTTAAATTGATCTAAGATTAATTTACTGTCAGCTTCGCTGCCCTCTAGTAAGATAAAGATGTCGTCCAAGTACCGGGTATAGTACTTGATCTTGGACATGAGTAATGTGTTGTTAAATACATTCCCTCTTTCCCAGTATGACATTATAATATTAGCCAAACTGGACCCACATTATTTTTATTACTGTTTTTCATTATTTAAGAGCAGTAATTTTTTCTCAGCTTGAGTGGTAAACAGCTTATGGTGCATCTACCCATATAGGTTGTTTTTTACTTATGGTCAATGTGATTTTATATGTTTATTGAGTGTATGTTTTTAAATTTTAAACACAGGTTAATTTCTGTGTGATTGGCTAGCATTTTTACCAATCAGTAACTTTGCACTATTTAAAGTTATTATGTTATGAATGTGATTTGTCTGAGGAAGTCTGCATACTACTGCAGACGAAAAGCGCTTTACTAAATAAATTCTTGTTGTCCTGTGGCTGCTGTTTATCATCATTTTACACCGTTTACTGTATTGGATCCGTTTCTTCTGTTTCTTAGTTTGTGCTTGCTGTATTTAGTGACTTCTTTGAGTCAGTCACCAGAGCTATGGATGAAGGCAAGTTGGTTCATACAGCCTATCTTGATCTGGCCAAGGTCTTTGATACCATTCCCCACTCAGGAATCACAGAAAAACTCACTAAGCTAGGCATCAACCCCTACATCACTAGGTGGGCTGCAAACTGGCTCACAGACAGAACGCACAGTGTGAAAGTAGCTGACTTCAAGTCATGAGAGGAGTCCCACAGGGTTCAGTCTTGGGTCCTCTCCTGCTTGTTATCTACTTCTCTGAAGTCCAGGCCAACACGAAGGGACTCTGGCTGACAAATTTCACATATGATTGCAAGTTGGGAGCTATTATTAACTCCCTAGTTATGTTGACATCCTACAGAAAGGCCTCACTGAGACCAATGACTGGTGTCAGAAACATGGCTTTATGCTCAATGCCAAAAAATGTGTTATCATCCCCTTTGGGAAAATACCCATTTACCATGAATTACCACATCAATGGTAGTCCACTGAACACAGGAGGCATTATAAGAGATCTAGGAACACAGGTTAACAGTAACCTCTCTTTTGACCATCACATTGCCACTGTGGTCAGAAAGTACTTCTATGTGGCACATCTCATTACTAATGATTTTGCATCCAGGCAGAAAGAGGTCATTGTCTCCCTCTACTGTTCCCACATTAGGCCAATCATCGAGTACAATGCCCCATTTGGCATGTATTTCACTAGACACCTGCAACAACTGGAGAGGCCGCAAAAGTACCTCACAAAGAGGATCCTAGGCCTTAAACACTTGTGCTATATGGAGAGACTAAAAAAACTCCAGCTATTGTCTGTCTCATATCACCTACTTAGAGGTGATCTCTGCCTGTCTTACAAAGCCATGTCTGACCCAGCTCTGTTAGAATTGCTACATCTTAAAGAAATCCCAATCCTTGCACACCACACGCTCCAGAGACCTCAACCTTATTACCACAACCAACAGAACGTGCTGGAAGGACAGGTTCATAACCCAGAGACTGCCCATGCTATGGAATAGACTTCCCATACATGTCAAACAGAGCACCTCACTGGCCCTCTTCAACAGAAATTTTGATGAGTGGAATGGAAATAGAAAATTCACCCCGGGGATCACTTCAGTGGCTCCACTCAACAGAGGCACTGGGAACTAATGTCAGGTGGCATGATGCCAGGATAATCCTATGGGCTAGGCTTCTAAAGGCTCCAGGGTCATTAGCCTAGTACAGACATATGAACCTATGAACTTATTAACTGTGTAGGAAATAAGGCAATTAATCTGGAGGCCCCAGAAGACAAGTGCTGAGGTGCATTTTTCCCCAACCTTTTTGTCCATTGGTATCCTGAACAAAAATTATGACTAGAAAAATAGTTTGCCTTTTTTTTTTTTCTTTCAAAAAAAACACGATTTGCACCTAAGGCTTAACATTCGAAACTGACGAAATAGTAGCTTAAAATAAACTAACACGACAAAAGTTTGACAGGATACATAAATCCTATCTGGGAATATTACTTGCTCTTCATCCCCAGAAAAAGATGGTTATTGTCTGTACATCCCTCTGGTGAAAGACCAGGATAAAAGCATAGGTTCAAATGACAACAGTATATGTATTTCAAGTGGCTGCAGTCATACATATAAAAAGCTTGCCTCCTCATTCCTCACCCCTACTCTCCCAAAGACAGCCACCTTTATATGTGCATGATGTGTGATTGACAGGAAAGTGAAAAAATAATGATCACAGTAATATTTTCCAACTTGTTGCTTGTAGACAGTACACTGACCCTACACAAACGATAGTAGCCTTCTTTGCAAACCTCTGTGGTCTGTGACAAAAATAAAAAATATATGACCAGACTGTACCTAGCCTTAACACAAGCTACAATGGCCTCCTGTGCATACCTCTGAGGGATTAGTGTGAGGCAATTTAAAGAAGTAATGACAAACCTTCCTTATACTTCCACACAAACTGCAACAACCTCCTGTATACACTTATGAGCAGGGATGGTTTTGGAATAGGTGGGAGTGAGGGCAGATGCTACTTCTACAATGTCTGTGTCAAAATCCATTTATGTAGTCATGTAGGGGCACCCTAGAAGCTCAAAAGGTTTGAAGATTCTTTGATGTATCTTATGACTTATTTTTGAAAGACAATTACTTGTTAGCTTCATTTTAATTACTGCTACCCAGAAGAGTTTCATATCTGCACAGCATTTTGTGTCTGCATGGATAAAACATCAGTGACATGTTTCACACACCACACACACACACACACACACACACACACACACACACACACACACACACACACACACACACACACACACACACACACACACACACACACACACACACACACACACACACACACACACACACACACACACACACACACTGCATGTTTCTCCTCAGAGAAACTGAAGGAATGCAAGTTCACCTGTTTATTGGAGGAAACCTTAGTCATAGCTAGACACGCACATTGTCAGGAAGGGCATGCAGAATCCACATAGAAAAAATACACAACCTAGACCTCAACTACCGCAAAGCAACTTGAATTGTTAACGCTACTCACCATGCTACTAAGGCAATGAGCACATGCATTCACATACATCCTCAACCTGCCAGACTATCAATGTTAGTCACATATCATGTGTAAAGTCTTGCTACTGTTAAATAAACTGCAGCCATGTCCTCCTATAAGTACCATGGCAGTGCTGATGATGTTTGAGATAGAAGGAGAAATAAATTACATTCAGCTTATTACTCTTACACTGTAAACCCCGCCCCCAACAAACATACACATAAGCATAAGCCATAACAATACTAGTTTCACATTGATTTCAGCAAACAGCAATACATTGTGTGACACTAGTACTGCCACATCAAATTGGTGGCTGTTGTTTAGCAGTAGTTAGGAGTAATGCATACCTGTGACTGTCCTTGATGCCACAGAATGTCCCTGATTTTACCAGATGTTTTTGTCTTGTTTGTCTTATAAAATTTGATTTGCTAGTAAATCATTTAGGATTACAGACAGTCAAAAATGTCAGGCATTAGAGTTTCATACTTCTCTTTGTCAAAAAATGCATGTTGATGCAAAACATATTACTCTATTAACTTTTTTAAATGAATTAAGGTATTATTTAGAAAGTGTTTCTTATTTTGAGTCTTTATTCTGCCATTCTTTATGGCTTTGCCAAGAAATCTTGAGCAGGGAAGTTAAGAGCTACAGTGTCTTGTATTGTGACAATATTTACAAAAGTACCTGAAGGAGAAAAACATCCCTGAAGATCAGGACAATCTGCCCTTCTTAAAATCCTAGGCAAGCACTGAGATCGGTCATACTGGGCTGCTAACCTCTACTGCTTACCTCACTCATGTTAATTCAATGAGTACCTGCTTTATCCAAACAGGCTGATATCACAACCCTGCATAGGATAAAGTGAGTAACTGGAGAATGAATGATTTTTTTCCCTTTATTTTCCACCAGCCAACAGCAGCTACCACAGAGGCCCCACATAGTCAAATGTGATTAAAAGGCACCCCTGCAGGCACAGATATTGTCATTGCTTAAGGCTGGCTATCATGTTAGCCTTAGTGGAGATGATGGCCACCAGTAGGATTTAACTAAGTTCAGAGCACTATGTCTGTGATAAAGCATTTAATGAAATTATGAAGCCTGCTACCTTACAAAACACTGTTTCTACAACCAAAGATATTATTCAAATTTAAAGGAGAAGTGATAACAGTCCTTTGTATTCTTCCTATTATAAGTCATTATCCAGCTGCTTTACTATGGACACAAGACTGCTGTACTAGCTTTTAGCGGTTTGATAAATATGTAACAAAATATCAAAATAAGATAACCTGCTGTGGTTGGGGGACTGCAGGAACCAGGGGAGTCCCCAGTGATGGCAGTGTTCTCTAGTGCCTATCCTAGCTATGAAGAGTCCCAAAAATTATCCACAAATAAAAGCTGTGATTATTTTTAAACACAAATTCCCTTCCCTATGAATACATCCCCTACCCTACCTCCATTCCCATCCACCCCCACGTCCTTATCTATATTCCCATCCACCTAATCCCCACCCCTCTTCTCAACCTATCACAACTAACACATTCTCTTTCTCCACCCTCTGCTCCCATCCAGTCAACTCCTCCAATACATTCTCTTAGTACTTCCCTACTACTCCCTGCCCTATATTATTTCATCTGCAACCAATCCTCCAACACCTTACTCCTTCATCCTTCTCCACCCAAGTCTTATCTCTCAGACACCTCCCCTCTTCTTTCTCCCTCCCTCTTATTTTCATAATAGCCCACCTTCTATCTACCTTCCCTATCATGCATCTCAATATACTGATAACCTCTATTCTATTTCTCCTGTCCTACTTGACCTTTTATAACACTAACCTTATTTATCACAAATCATCACCTACACTCTCCTAAGTATCTAACATCCATAACTACACCCTCTCTCATTCTATTTCTCCATCCTTATTTAATTTCTCATTCAACCATCTATTTAAAACAAAAGTCTTCTCTCTCAGCCCCACTATCTCTCCCAGAATCAAACTGAAACATCTTATCTACAGCTCGTAGTCTCCCAAGCTCACCATACTTGTTAGAGTTCTACTTCTAGCTAGCAACATACATCCTAATCCAGGTCCCTCCACATCACCCTCGGCTTCTATTCTAACTACATCTTGCTCCTCCATCCCCATCTCTCCAACCCTCTCTTCCTCCTCTCCTAAAACCTTATCTATTTCTATCTATAAACATACAAAGTCTGTTAAACAAAACCACTGATCTTCAAGCATTCATTTCCCATTACACTCCACACATCTTAATGTTGTCCAAAACCTGGCTAAAACACCATATCTAAAACAATGTTATCCTACCCCAGGATACAATATTTACTGCCAGGATAGAATCTCAAAGAAAGGAGGAGGTGTAGCCATAATCTACTCAGAAGAACTGAATCTCTCTCCCTTATCCACACATCCACCTTATTTCTACCCTGCTGAACTACGTATACTTAACTGCAACATAAACACCCACAACAAATTTACTACTGCTTCCATCTATATCCCACCTGGCAAAAACATCCCTACTCTTGAAAACATATTGTCATGGATCTCCCAAAATATACCCTGTGAAACTGTAACACTGGGTGATGTAAATATCAACTGGAAAGCACTGAATGCTAACTCTCCAGACCAAAGCATCAATCTCTTTGGATTCACCCAGCTCATTACAACCCCAACCCACTTGAATAAACTATCCAATACCAGTACTATCCTTAACTGGATACTGACTTCTTCATCTTCTTCTTTCGGCTTTGCCCAGTTAGGGGTCACCACAGCGGAACTCTGGTCTGCTAATGATTGGCAGTAGATTTTTACAGTGCCGAAGTGCAAGCCAGACACCCATCCTTCAATGAAGGCATGCCCATTCATGCATGTCTTTCGAACACCACTTGACCATGGGGAGGACATGCAGACTCCATACAGAAGGCGCTCCAGACGAGAATCGAATGGGAGAACCTCTTGCTGTGAAGCAACAACGCTAACGCTGCACCACAGTGGCTTTCCCTTAACTGGATACTGACTAACAACCCTTCATTTTATTACAACCCCAAGACACTTCCTGATACCTTAAGTGACCACATTCCCATCTATATCAAAAGACCCTCCCTACAACTATCTAGGCTTCATCTTTACAGAGACTATCGTAAACTCTCCAGCTTCAACTCCACAACTTTTAATGAAAGACTCTCATCAATAAATTGGTCCTGCCTGCATAATCTCCCTCTTAATGACATTGTGCTAAAATTTGACAACATCTTCTTAGACATTCTCAACTCACTAGCACCCCTTCCAAAAATCAGAATAAAATCTAATCATGCCCCTGGTTGACAAAAGAAACTTGTTCCCTTATGCATCAGAGACATTCTGAATGGAAAACTTGGATAAAATCAAAATCCCCTACCCACCATCAAAAGACCTCAGAAATCAGACAAAAAACACATCCTCAATGATAAAAGAAAATTTTACTTTAAGGCCCAGACTAGCCATCACACTAATCGCAAAAATTTCTGGAGAGCTATCAACTATATCCTCGACCCTTGAACCCTCAAACTCCTAATCCCTACCCTAACTTGCCAGCGCAGGACACTACCACCCTCAACCATTATTTCATTGATACTATTCAAAAACTGACCAACTCTAACCACAACTCCAACACTACTGTCCCTCCTCAAATACCTTCTAATCTAACCCTCTTCTCTCTTAAACCCATACCCACCTCAACTATAAAATCTTTCCTCCAAAAATTAAAGCCATGCTCCCTCAGTGCTTATAATCTACCCCCCTTTCTCAACCTTGCAGCTGACTCTACTGCCTGTCTAGTCTCAATACTCATCAATAGATCAATTTGTGAAGGCACTGTACCTGACATTTGGAAAACTTTCTATGCCATACCCCTACACAAAGGAGGCAATTCCACAGACCCAGCTAACTACAGACCCATAGCTATACTCTTCCTACTGCCAAAATTTCTAGAAAAATGTATACATACCCAGCTTTTTAAATACCTCATCCAAGAAAATATTCTAACACCAACACAACATGGTTTCCATCCAAACCATAGTACAACAACTGGTCTTTTATTTTCATTAACACTACAGCTGAAGCCCAGGATAATAATAAACTTGTCTCACATCTTTTCCTAGACCTTTCAAAAGCCTTTGATACAGTTTACCACTCTAAACTCTTAACCAAGCTAATCAACCTTCATCTCTCAGCTTTTACTCTTGATTGGTTCTCTAGTTATCTCTCAAATAGAAGGCAATCTGTCAGATGGCACCCCTCTAGCTCCCCTTTCCTCTCCATCCATATAGGCATTCCTCAGGGCTCCATCCTTGGACCTCTTCTCTTCAATATTTTCACAAACTACTTCTATACCTCTTGCTATCACTCCTCTCTTATTCAGTATTCCAATGATTCAACACTCATCTCCTCTTCTGAAAGTATTTCTCAGCTTCATACTCTTGCCCAAGACTCCGTTATCTCTGTTGAAAGATGCCTTAGTGAAAACCAACATATTCTAAATATTAAAAAAATAAACTCTTACTCTTTCTTCCAAAATCTTTTTCACACCTCAAACCCACATTCTCCATATCTTCCTTAAATAAAACCATCATTGATTTAGAATCCCACACAAAGCTACTCAGAATGATAAAAAGATGATGAACTAAAATTTAACATCCATGTCCAACAGTCTATAAAAAAATAACCAAAAACTTGATTTCCTCTATAGAAATAGCAAACACCTAACATTAGACTCTAGAGTATCCTTGGCCAAAGCTTATCTACTTCCAAGCCTACTCTATGCTGCCCCAACCCTTACCAACCTTCAGTCTTCTTTAACTACTAAGCTGGAACAGACATACAATAAAATCGCTAAATTTGCTGCAAACCTACCGCATAACTCTCACCACTGCCTGGCATTAAAAAGCCTACAGTGGCTCGAATTCCCCTACAAACTTCAACTTTCCCCATCTACACATAACTCACTTCTTACTCAACAAATCCACAACCTGACCTAGTAATACACGTATAAGGTGATGGTTTTGGTCTTTTTGTATCTATTCATTGCTATGTTCATAACTTATTTTGAATTCTCAAATGTATAACTATCACATATTGCTATCATGTTACTGTCATTGTTACTCCCTTTCACTAATTGTTATTGCCACTGATTTACTATTACACCTTTGTGTAACTTTGACTTTACTTATTTACATAAAATTGTATAACTACATGGAGCTTTTCTCCATGGGTCTCCACTGAAAATGAGCTTTTGCTCAGTTGGACCAACCCGATTGACAAATGTCAAACAAATAAACAAATAAATAAGGTTCATACTGCTCCTGACAAGCCAGATAAATGGTTGCTTGACTGTGTTCAAGAAACAGAAATGGTCAGTCACTCTCACATGCAAACTGCCTTCACACCACAAAATAACAACTTTCTGACTCAATAGACATTTGAAGTTTCCTTGGATCAGAGTACAAGAAATAATGGCTAAAGGAATGTTGTTGTTGTCTTTCGGCTTTTCCCAGTTAGGGGTCGCAACAGCAGAACTCTGGTCCGCTAATCATTGGCAGTAGATTTTTATGAATGCCGAGGTGCCAGCTCAACGTTCAACCTTCAACCAAGGCATGCCCATTTACGCATGTCTTTCAAACGCCCACCCAACCACGGGGAGGGCATGCAGACTCCACACAGAAGGCACTCCCGGCACTCCAGCTGAGAATCGAACAGGGGAACCTCTTGCTGTGAGGCAACAACGCTACCGCTGCACCACCGTGGTACTTCATCTTATTTAATTCAGACAAAAGTAATGTCTTGTCCTTGTAAGCTGCAAAGATTATTTAACAGTAACCAGTTCATGCCCAGTCTACCTTCCCACTACCCTTTCCAAAAATAGCGATCTTACTGCTTACTCCAGCAGGTGTTTGTGAACAAACTGAAAGAAATAACGTGCACAGTAATTTATTTAAATTGGTCATATTCAAGCACATAAAAGCCAATCCAGATTAGCAGATCAACAGATATTTAACAGTGACCATTTAATTGCAGTAACCATTTGAAATGTCGGGACTCACAACTGAAAGTATGGACTTACATATATACCAAGTTCGATATTCCATTTCTCAGAATATTCCCTATTCCCCAAGATATGGTGGTCTTGGAGTTGGTATATATATATATATATATATATATATATATATATATATATGTGTGTGTGTGTGTGTGTGTGTGTGTGTGTGTTCTAGGGGTCTGGGGAGTTGCCTACCTGCAAAAAACAAGTTTAAATGAGAAGAGTGATATTTGAGATTCACTCTTCTTCCGGATCTGCAATCAATAGAAATCCAGCTGAGATTAAGAATGCTCAAACTGCTTGCAAATGAAACAGAGAACTGGCAGAAAACATGGTGAACATTTTAAAACAACTGATTAAAAATGTAGCTGACCTGAAGATGGATCTTCTTCTACTTTTTAAAATATACAGCTAGTTCTTTGTTGTATGATCTTTCACCAATAGAGAATTAGTTAAGATCACGATTGTTAGAATTGCTTGAGAATGAAACAGAGAACTGAAAAGAGAAATTAAATTATCAACTCTTATTTTATTTTCAGACCTTGTCTGCTTCAGAAGACTGATGTTAATATTAATTTAAGTGGGCAGCAACAAGCAGTTAACCAACTGCAGCACACTCGTATACTTTGACTGTAACTGCATTTGTCTGCATTCTCTGTCTAACAATACCACTGAGACACTTGTCAGGATTTTATTTATGGTTCTGAAAAGGATATTTTGCTGTGTGTGGCAAAGGAAAAAGGATTACAATGAGCACTCTGTTTGTAAAGCTAATGAACAACTAAGCTTTCACATCCCTTTCAATGCCATATTATATTTTATTTCCACTTAAAATGCCTCCTCTCTTCTTCCCTTCACCCTTTACAGACTCCATCTTCTGCTTACAAGTGCTTCTGCTAGCCAAACTAACCTTATCCAAAAAAAAAAATAAAATAAAACTAGCTGCAAAATAGGCGGTTGGCAGTCTAACAATGTATGTCAAGTGTTTATTTTTATCAGGGTCTTCTGCTTTTGTGCACAGTGTATTTTCACTATGTTTTCACTATGTTGCAGAAAGCATACCTTACAGAGTACTATATTCATGGAGTAGGACTTCCTGAGCTTCCTCTGAAAATTGAGATCTATTCAATGAGTACAGCTGAATTTATGAAAATGAATAAATCAGTAAGTAAATAAACAAGCAAATCTGTCATTGCAGCTGCTAGAAAATTTGTAATTTGGGGATGAGGTTACCCTTCCCACTCTGTGGGCTCAAAATCTGTGGAAGCAAAATCTTTTTGATTAGGTTCATTTCTGCCCATGTATCATACACGGCGAAAAAGCTCAGCAATGCTTGCACTTCCTAAGGAAACTGAGGAAGGCAAAACTAATGAAGACCATCCTCCAAACTTTTTTTACAGGGGTACATACCATCCAGATCGTCCTTACCAATAACATCACTGTCTGGTATGGGGGCTGAAACACCTCCGATCGTAAGGCTCTTAGGTGAGTTGTAAGGGCAGGAGAGAAAATCATTGGTTCCTCTCTTGCACCTCTGGAAGACCTACATAAATCATGCTGCATCAGTAGAGCCAGGAAGATAGCCAATGATCCTTCTCATCCTGCAAACGGTATGTTCTCCCACGTCTCCTCAGGTAGGAGATACGGAATTATGCACTGTAGGACTTCTAGACTTAACACTTTCTTTCCTCTCTCCATCAGACTACTGAACTCTTATGAAAAATGAGCCAGGAGACTCTCAATGCATTCTTCCTCTCCTACCACACAGGTATGCTATTTATCTGACTGTATTGATACTTACATATCTAGGCTTTGTTGCACTATAAGTATTAAGCTTTTTCAAGTGTAGTAACTAACTGATGTCTACATTTAATGTTGGTTCACACCTTATCTTACCGTAGGACTCTATGAAGTGCAATATAAATCACACTGTGCAATATTCATGCTGACCGTTCCATATGCTGCTTAGTTCTTATGTTATAGTAATGTCAGACTCGTTTTTACTCAATTCTATTTATATGTAAAGTGTGTCTGGTCATTATGTTATTATTTTACTCTATTTTTACTTTTATTTTTTATTATGTTATTTTATTATTCTCTGTATGTCTGTTTCTGCACTGGGAATGAAGCATTGCAATTTCGTTCAGCTACACTGTGGCATAGTTCTGAATGACAATAACGTTTTCTTTGACTTGACTTGATTTCTGGATAACAATTGAAGAATCTTTTTTTAAGCATCAACAAAAGTCAAAAGTCTTTAGAAACAGGTTTTAAAACTAAAGAACACCCAAGAAAGCAAAGAGCACCAACGAAGTGTAGATATAGCAAAAAGCTGATGTAAGTCAATGCTCCTCTTTTCAGGCATTTACTTTTTGACAACTAGTTTAGCTACAATGATATAGGAGTATATGCTGGCATCTTCAGACATAGAAAAGACTGCACTTATATGAGTCTGCAATCTGCACATTCTGTGTATAACATTACACATGAAACTTCAGGGAAGCATTAGTTGAAGAGATGCAGTATATAAAGCTGTTTGCATAACTGGTTTATTACTTGGTTTAGCGTTACTTCTGCATAATGTTTTAAAAGGTCAAGATTTCATCCCCTGTGCAAAGCTAGGTTAGCAAACAAGAAGGAAATGAAAAAGATGTTAGATGCTTCTGCTAATGTAGTTGTGATACAGAGTTTGGAAGCTGCTGGGGCAGATTACTGACTCTGCATAACCATAAACTGTTGTCACATTCTGTGGTTTCTTGAGGAAGGATATATAAGCCACTTGTGTTTATATGCAGCTAGACTTAAAGGCAAGAGCCAGACAAACATTTTCTGTAAAATGTAAGTGGCAGAACCTCAAACGTTTCGTCTAACATTTTGTTTGTATTACAAAGCAGTATAAGTGGACATTTCCAAGTTATTATTAACATTACTCAGTTTTATTTTTTTAACATAAAACTTCTTCCATTTCAGATTAGCCAGCATTGGTTCATGTGGTTGTGTGACCTTGTATCAGGATTATTTCTGGAAATTATGAGAACGTTCTCAGATAGCTTGTACTATCTATGGAACTCTTCCTTTCCCCACAGAAAAAGAGCATATTTAAAAAAAATACTGCTATAAGTCTTTTGGAGCTCTGAAAGAGTTTATCAACTGACAGTACCTGGTACCTGAACAATACTTACAGTTCAGCCAATAGTTGGGCACCCTTAAAAGTGCTGTGAATCCTCTTCTAATTTATTATTAGCTCAGATACAACATGGCTTGCATTTATTTAATCTTTTACAGATTTCTTCAGTAATTCTTAATGCTGCAGTAATAATATTCACAAAGTATAGACATGACTGTGTTCATTTATTTCCACGGAATGACTCACTCTGATTTCTGAGTCACTTATTTTTGTGACTGTAATATATGTAGACTATCTCACTAAACTTTTGAACCATTGATGTATCAGAACTGAAGCAAAAGCAAAGAGTAAAGGTTTATACTGTGTGCTAATGTTTGCTCATGCATTAACTAACTGAAAAGAGGACTACGTAAGGACAACAGAGAATCCAATAACACTGATCCATTGTAGCTCTGTACTGACCTGCACAAACAGTATGCTTAGATTTATCATTCTGAAACCCCACTGCAGTTTGTTAACTGGAGGTATACCATATTAAAGCCCAGAGGGCATACAAGGCTTTCTGCATTCCAGTTTGTAAGTAGTGGCTGTCATACAAGACTATAGGCATGACAATTTGTAAGAAGTGGCTTCCATAGAAGGCCTTGTACATGCCAGTTTGTAAGAAATGGCTGCCATACGAAGCATTCTGCTTGCTGGTTTGTAAGAAGCAACTGCCATACAAGGCCTTCTGCATGCCAGTTTGTAAGACGTGACTACCATACAAGGCCTTCTGCATGCCACTTTGTAAATGGCTGCCATACAAGGCCTTCTGCATGCCAGTTTGTAAGAAGTGGCTGCAGTCTGCAGCTCTTCTTCATTTTCCATGCAGTGAACATTTCTTATTAAAGAGGTACCAGTTCTTGGAATTCTCATACAAAGATGTTAATGTACGCAAGCTATGGACTGCGGGAACCATACCGATGCATCTGCTTGTCTCTCTGTCCTCTCCACACTGATTTTTACAATGCATCTGCTTGCCTCTTTACCTCACCAAGCACAATGAATCTCTTTACTCTGTGACAGTAAATTGCAAACACTCACCTCGCTGTGTGCAATATAGTTTTCTCTGAAGTTACTGCTATACATGTGATATATATCTGTGTGTGTGTGTGTGTGTGTGTGTGTGTGTGTGTGTGTGTGTGTGTGTGTGTTATATATATACATATACATTACATGTGCACATATACTGTGGCAGAGAAAAAGGATGTTACAATGCTGTTCTTGCTAAGAAGAAAATACAACATGTGCAGCAATCATTGTGGCAGCACAGACAGATTTGTAACACCTCTTTTGCTGATGGCAAAAACAGGAGTTTTAGTCCACATTTAGCTAAGATGTTTGCCTTATTGAGAGAAGTTGTAGGGCTAAGAATAGTGACTCCTGGCTGATGCCTAAAAGTTGACTGGAAGAAAACTTGGAGTAACAGAAATATACTTATGGATATACACATATCTCTCAATTACCCAGAATTTTGAAAAATATCCCTGATTTTGCCTCATATTTTTGATCTATCCCTTGTAAAATGTTAGACTTTACAGTAAATCAATGAAGGCTACAGTTGCCATACCTCTCAGCTGTTTAGATTTTTGCAGATTGTCCAGATTTTTGCCTCACATTTTTGGTCTGTTCCTCAAACAATTTGTGGTTTTCTGGCACATCACTGAGGATACGTCATTAAGTAATGACATACATTTGTTTCAGACTTCCTATCCTTCAGAAATGCATGGTAACATAGAACCTTTTATTCTAGCAACTTTCTAAGTTTATAAGAGCAACATTTAAAGCCCATCCCTGTTTTTGGGACTTTGTCTTCCTGTTATTTTTGGCTTTGTCCGGATTTCCTATGCTAAGCAGTTTAGAGGTATGACAGTTTCATACTTCTGACTGCTCAGAAAATGCATGTTTATGCAAATCCTTTCTTTTATTAACTTTTTAAATTAATTAGAATTAACATTTAAATTTGTCCTTGAGTTTGGGCCTTTGTCCCCCGCCATTATTTTTAGCTTTGCCCAGGATTCGTTGTTTTTCTTTATTAAATTATCACTGAAGACAAAGGCAAACATACATTAAAAGAAAACCAACTATTTTAAATTTTTTCCATTTAAATTCAGTATACATCACATATATTTTCTTTGCTACTATCATCAGGCCAACATTTTAAAAAAATTTCTGAGTTCCTGCCTTACCTTAAACCTCACTCCTCCTCCTGAACATTATTATGCATTAGTTGTTCCCACAATTTCCATTTACTTCTATGTAATTTGCTTCTTCCCTTTTCTAAAGATCCCTCCTCCAGTTCTTTTATCTCTTTTACAACATCCAATACCTCAAACACAGCTGATGTAGACTTTGACTCCCATTTTCTAGCAATTGCTTTTTGGGCAGCCAGCATAATTAAACTTAATAAGGCCTTACTATGTCTAGGCAATTCAAATCTTGTAACCCAGCTCAAAAGAATCATTTTCTTACTTACAGCCATTTGCTCACCCAATATTTATGACAGAATATTCTGTAGGTAATTTTTAAAATCTGCCAACTCATTACACTCCCAAAACATGTTCGCAGTTACCTCTTTCTTATCCATCAAACATTTGCTGTCTACTTTAGGAAAAAATATTTGAAGTCTGTCTGGGATATAAAAATTCCTATGCAAACATTTACAAGCAAAGATCCTAAACCTTCTGGAGTTGGTAGCATACTTGGATGTCACACATATACCTTCCCTCTGCTTTCTTGTAAATTGTTTTTTCAGTCTTTCTTCCCAATCTTTTCTAACCTCCTCTGATTGATTCTTATAGTTATCATGCAATTGCGTTTGAAGGTAAATAGCTGCTTAAGTGATTGGGAAGCAAAGCAAATACTTGAATATTCTTTGAGTTTATTTTTCTGGTGTATTTATTAACATGAGCAGTGCAATTTATGACTTGTAAAAAACACGGAAAAGTATAATCACAGATGGAATCCTTTTGGCTGTCAGGGTCCCCATGGATGTTGGTCAGCCATTAGTGCTAATATTCCAGTTGTGTTACTCACAAACTATTTTCTAGTGAGTGATATTAATTTATCAGTCAGATGCTTCCAAAATATTGTCTTTCTTGGCTCTGTAGAGAGGAGATGACATCTTATAAACAGCGTGTCATGAAACAGTTGAGAGTTCAACAAATTAAATCTTTTGATAGTACAAAGTATTTTACTGCTAAAGGAATAGATTATGAATGTAAACTGGTATCCTATGTGTCTACTTGTGTATGTATGTTTGAGAACCTTCTACAAAAATGCCATTTGGTACATGCCAGGCATATAGGGCAATGTAAATTTAGCACTTTAACAGCTTTCAAGTGCTTGTAATAACTACATTATTTGCCACTTTACCTTTAAAGGAGAGAAGATATCACAGGAGGAGTTCACTGGATATTATTTTATTTATTTATTTGTGGTTTTGTTGTGTTAACCAGCCTTTCCAAATGTGTTAAGGTCCGTTTTCAGTGGAAGATTAAAAGAGATAAATTCCACTCAAAGTACTGAAAAAAAAATAATTACCATAACTACAACACAATAATGAATATTATAATACAATAACAAAAACACAACCTTAGTGAGAAGAAGAAAGTACTTAAGTGGGAGACTGCCTGGGAATACTGAGTAGAATCTGCCCCATCTTGTTTAGTGTGGTGTCATTTACACAGACATCATGTTTTTCATATTTCCCTTCCAAATGTTATGTTTCTAATATACAGCTCAATTGTTTTAATTTGGAGTGCTCCCTTTAGATCCATGTGTTTCCTTACAAAACACCAACATTTTATTACTTCCTTAGTTTACTCCATTAAATTAATCCCTCTATCTCTGGTTCTGCTGCCTAGAAGGAGGTAACTTTCTGCATACCATGCAATTAGTAATGTGGTCTACAGCTTAAACTACCATTACAAACTCATACTGGTGAGCGAGAATAATTATCTTAGTGGTCCACAAACAGTTTCTCCTACAGAGAAAGAATACCTACTACAGTCCAAATGTTAAATAAACAGGAAGAGTACAAAAAATCGACAGAAAGTCAGTCATATCAGGTTTCCCAAATAAAATAAGAAATGTCTGAAATTGCAAGATAAGCTGTAAAACTGTGCAAAGTATGGAATGCGTTATTGCTAGTTCAGTATAAGATGTTATCCCCTCTCTGTAGACAGCTGGTGATACCCTGTTTAGAGTACTTTGTACCATCAAGAAACATCATGTTAGAAGAAATTAAGGAAAATAGTAGATGTTTAGGGGAGCACAATAAAAACATTGTACAAGCTTAATCAGTAACCATATAAAGAATGGCTAGAAATAATTCAGTGAGATTTATGAAAAAAACTACTGCACGGCACAGACTGTTCTACACAGAAGAGATCTGCCATGGTCTTGCACAGTTCTAGAAGTTAATGACATAATTAAATTATGAACTGCACTGGCAGAGTAGAAGCTCATGTGCTTGGAATGTAAACACATAGTGCTGCAATAACAGTATGGAAACATGCAATGCATGTGTTTGGGGTGGCCCTCCTCTTGTGTAGTTAACGATGTGTCCATATGCAACGTTTCCCCAATTTTCTGAGTGTTACAAATGAAATATGGAATTCTTCACTGTCTGTTTCTCTTGCCGTCTTCAACCTTACATAAAATTAATTGGGTCTATGTTCACACATCGCAGAAAAAAATTAATTGAACAGCTGTTCCACGAGCAGTAATCCTCAAACATCACTTTCATTGAAGACTGAAATAATCATTAAAAAAAATCATCGAAAGGTAATGGCCAAAAACAAGGAAGTAACCCACAAAGGTGGGGGCTGCACCCCCCCACCCAACTATATATACGAATTCCGAGATCACACTGCAGTGGAGAAAAAGGCAATTTTTGAAGTTTAGTTTACCTTATACAGTGTGGTACTTCCTTGTTGTTGGCCAACCATTACCTGTTGATGATTTTTTTTTTATGATGATTTCACCCTTCAATGAAAGTAACGTTCTCGGATTACTGTTTATGGAATACCTGTTTGATGAAGTTTTCTTCAATGTGGGAATATAGACCCCAATAAATTATAACACTCATTGTCTGAGGTTCCCCCCTCACCAGCACAACTCTGTTAAAATAAACAGACCTGTTACTGTCTAGTACAGCCCAACTTTCGTACTGAACTACTCCAAAAATAAATACACGGCTTCTGACTTTTGATCAACATTCCCTCACTCTTACGTTAGAGTGTAATAATTTGAATGTTAATTTTGTCTACAGTCACCCTTGTCCCTTACACTATTATGTCCAGTGTTATTCCTATTCACCACCTTTTGCATAACCATAGTGACCATGGTAGTCTTATTTGTACTCACTGCCTCTTGTAAAACATAAAACAGTTATTGTCCAGGGTAGACCATAACAACATTCTATCTACTGCAGAAATAAGTGTAATGCCGATTGACCATACACTAGTGCTTCCACTGCTTTGCTGATTCAGTCTGGTATGTTTTATTTTATTTTACTTGTATTTAAGTAGGATATTGCACTGATCTCCCTGGACCTTTTTCAGACTTTGCCTAGGAATGCTGACTGGTTAAGTGACTTGCTCAGAGTCACAGAGTTAGGCAATGGAGACTGGAAGAATCAAACCCTGGGCCTCGGGAAACAGCACAGGAAAGGTACCTGCCTTAATGAAGCATATAGAAGCAATTCATGAGCAAGTCACTTAAGCATCTTATTAAAATATAATTTTAATTGTACTATACTGGCAAAGAAACATATGCAGAACTGACAGAAGCAGGACAACCAAACAGATAGGTCTCAAGCAGCACAACTGCCCACATAGGACAGGGAGCACATAAGGCAATATGAGCTAAACAGCAGAGATAAGGACATGTGGCAGAGGCTACAACACAAAGCACAGCACATAATACTGTGGTATACAGCTAGTCAAAGCACTACATCTCTTTGACTTTCAAGAATTAACTAGGCAATAACTCATTGCAAGGTGGAATGTTAGTTTGCTATCCCATGGTATTTACTTCAGAGTACCAAGACATAACTCTTTTGCTCAGTGTGAATTAGGCACTCTTATCCTGCTGCCTCTAGCACAGTGCAATAACATCTAACAGTCTATTGCCTTACTGTTCCATAAATTATTGCTGTGACTTCAATCTGGTAAGCATAGTCTTCAAGTAGGGCTGGAAATGGTAAACAATAAGGCAAAGGAACAAAATGCAAGAGGATAATACATTAAAAAAAAAAAGAAATGCATACAAACAACAGGGCGTAAGTTGAGTGTACAAGGCTTATGGCTCATGGGAAATGTAAGGAACTACTTTATCAAAGTCAGAGTAGTGAACAGTCAGAGATTTCTTCTTAAGAAGGCATTACTCTCATAGTAGTGTGGGAATTCAAGAATGCTTGGGGGGGGGGGGTAAGTTCATGCAAACTGTATGCAAAATCAGCCGCTGATAATGTAGAATCTGTGAGCTGATCACTTAGTGATGGGAACAAGCAGATTACAAGAGCCATGTGTGCAAATTACAAGAGCCATGTGTGCAAATTACAAGAGCCATGTGTGCAAATTACAAGAGCCATGTGTGCAAATTACAAGAGCCATGTGTGCAGATTACAAGAGCCATGTGTGCAAATTACTTCCATGTTAGGACAATCATGTCTATCTTAGAAAGGTGGGTTGGAAGAGGACAGAGAAGGTAAACCTTGATGCACCTCAGTTTTCACAAGAATATCGCTCATATGCTGCCTGAGTACAAACCCTTCAGGTGCATTAGTAATTTCCACAGTTTCTTCTCTGGAATCTCTTCTATAAAAATGATTGCAATTTGTTTCAACCAGACCCCTTTTCACTTTTTTCCCTCTTTTGTCTCCCTCTCCTTCTGAGCTCACTTCCCCAGATAACACGTAAGTCAAGATACATACTGGTGGGCCTCTAATAATTCATAATTTTACTTGGCACCACCAGTTCACATGTGACAGAGTAAAATGGTATATTTTAGAGCACTGGACTAACACGCAGTGCCTTCATCAAGTAACAAACAGCATCTGCATTGTACTCCATATCTAAAAAGGTAGTGGCAGTTGGGGGGTGCACACACCTCTCAACCTCTTAGCACAGGAGGTCTAGACACAGCCTAAAATAATGGGGGGATAAAGGGCCCAAAATAGGGACAGATTTTAAATATTGCTCTTATAAACTTAGAAAAGTTGCTAGAATAACAGGATTTGTGTTAGCATGCATTTTCTGAAGGATATGAAGAGTGAAAGTCAAATGTATGTCATCATTTATTTACTTTAATCCTCAGTGATCTGTCAGAAAAGCAGAAATTTTATGAGGAACAGACCAAAAATATGAGTCTAAAATCTGGACATTCTGCGAAAATCTGGAGAGTTGAGAGGTATATGGGTACAGCATCCAGAATCTGACAAGCTGTGTGCCCCTAACCAGTTCTAAGGAGAAGTGCAATATCTAAAGCACACAACATTCATGGTAAGCAGATCCTCTTCAGTTCCTATTCCCAGCTTGGAAGTCACTAAGGTACACTACTTAGATTTATAGGGTAGTTACTATGCATACAGTCCAGGAGACAATTAAGGGGCCAAGCTCAAACTCCCAGTTGTCCCAAAGCACTGTCTTGTCAAGTGACTTGCTCAAAGTCATCCAGTAAGCAAACGAAGGTATAAAGATTTAGATCCTTTACCCTCTTTGCACTGGCCATAGTGCATTAACAAGTCAGAGTGTCAGTCCTCTGTGCCAACTGCCAGACCTTGACCATGTCTCCAGCACCACCTATATCACTGGGTGAACCAGTGCATAAAACTGACCAAGTAAAGATCCCCCTTTCAAATCTCCATTTATAGACTTGTAGGTAGTTAATAGGTGTGTGATCCAGGAGACCACTATGGAGTTTAGCCCAGTTTCCCAAATACCCCAGACTGTTGTCTGGGTAAGTGACACTCAGTGTCACAAAGTAGATACTGGAGGTTGAGGAATCAAATCCTGAACTACTGGAAGCCATTTGTCAACAACTGAAAGGGGTTCAGGCACCTAGGCAGTGAGACATTTCCCTGTGATCTACTTAGTTGGGGACAAATGGCTGAAGTGACATTCAGCTGCAGAGAAATATGGTTGTTGTGAATTCCCTGTAGGCAAAGAGAAGAATGCAGTGCCATTCCCACAACTTCAGTAATGAAATTCACAGGAGAAAAACAATGTCCATGGCCGCCAAGGTAACACGAGACAGCAGGGAGTATGGTAGGCATCAGCAGCGGCCTGGCCAATGGGCATGTCAGTAACAGTAAAAATGCAGTGCACAGTGGAGAGTGCCTTTATAACTGGTGTGTGTGTGTGGACCACTATGTCCTTCACAGTGTGTAGGGAACATTACCTAATATGCATACTGAGGCATACATGGGACTGCAGAGCATGCAATGCTTCCTCCATGTTGTAGCACATGTCTACATGTTGTGGTTACATAACAATGTACTGTACACTAAGCACAACACTCATTACCTTTTATGCCCCCATGCACTTGGTGCGGGAGTGAGACATTTCCCTGTGGTACATTTGATTGAGGACACATGACTGAAGTGATATTCACCTGCAGAGAAATGTGGCTGTTGTGAATTCCCTGTAGGCAAAGGGAAGCATACACTGCCATGCCCCTAGATTTAATAATCAAGTGCATGGGGGCATAAAAAGTAATGCGTGTTGTGCTTAGTTACTGACATGCCGATTGGCCAGGCCGCTGCTGATGCCTCCCATACTCCCTGCTGTCTCGTGTTACCTTGGCGGCCATGGACATTGTTTTTCTCCTGTGAATTTCATTATTGAAGTTGTGGGAATGGCACTGCATTCTTCTCTTTGCCTACAGGGAATTCACAACAACCATATTTCTCTGCAGCTGAATGTCACTTCAGCCATTTGTCCCCAACTAAGTATATCACAGGGAAATGTCTCACTGCCTAGGTGCCTGAACCCATATATATATATATATATATATATATTTATTTATTTATATGTGTGTGTGTGTGTGTGTGTGTGCATGCATGCATGTGTGAGTGTTTTATATGTCTCGCTCCCTAGTTGCCTGAACCCACACGCACGCGCGTGTGTGTGTGTGTGTGTGTGTGTGTGTGTGTGTGTGTGTGTATATATATATATATATATATATAAATATATATATATATATATATATATTTATATATATATATATATATATACACACACATACATGCATATACATATGTGGTGTGGTTTACTATCACATATTCAATTGTCATTTAGACAATCAAATATGTGTGAAAATCATTTTCTCAAACTGAGAGTTCGATCACCACAATGTCGAAGCTGACATG